>NC_057766.1:31849344-32171170 GCF_010389155.1 Erigeron canadensis
GAAATATTTTGTACATTTTTTTTGCTTCATGCAAGGGCATGATGGATTATCTTCACCACAGGGACCGTGCATCATGAATTCAGACACAAGTTGGTAAAGTGCGGGGTCATCATCTTGGTTAGGAATTTCCGCTTGAATGATTCGATCAATATCACGCGGATTAGGTAGTTTATCCTTTAGGAAGAGGCACACATGACAGTGGGGTAGACCATGCTTCTGGAATTCAACGGTGTATACAACTGCACAATGTTTTTAAACTTAAATTTTTGAATAACATATAAAAAATAAATAAGAACAAATACTCAAAAAATTAGACACAAATCTTACTTGCTTCGACTTTGCCAATAATTTCGTTGTCCATCAGATCCGTTATCAACAAATCAAGCTTCAACTTGAACATTCGCGTTGTGATGTCTGGCCTGTCTTCAGGTTTCAAACCATGCTTCTCAAGAAACCTTAGTATCTCAGGCCATTTCGGGTTGCATGTCATAGTAAGAAAAAGATCAGGATAACCGTACCATTTCACAAGGGTCATGGCATCTAGATAATTCTGCATCATATACCTAGAACCACCGGTAAATGAGGACGGTATTACGATACGTTGACCGGTTTGGGCAGCATTAGTGTTCCCACCATCACGGGAATTAGCCAACTTGCTTTCTGGTGCAACCCTTAATGTTTTTTGGTTCTTCCGTACGTAGTAAAGTCGTTGTGATTCAACCATTGTATATGAGTCAACCGTAAACTGTTGTAACAATCTGCGTGCCATAAGCAACAATGAAACTTCATCGGTCCTTTGTTGTAAACGGTATGCAAAAAATTCTCGCATGGTCGAGTCTGTGCGTTTCGCGTTGCTACCTTCAACTACAGCACGATGTGGTATCTTCAATCGAAAACCATCTTCGCCATATGGGAAAATCAATGGATATTGGAGAGCAAGATAAGATGGATGCAACTCGCTTATACGCTTCAAACGACTAGACTGTCTTTCCAAGATAATATCTCTTGGATCTCCACTACCATCAATATCACCAACAATGATAGCTGCAACTTCACTTGCTGTTGGCAAGTTATACTGCCTGCCATCTTTTTCTCTATTTCCAATCAGGTTAAGCTTAACATCTTCGCTAATATTAACATTAAGCCGATCTCTAACCATTCTAAATTTCTTAACCAATGGATTTACAACGTCCAACATACCCTTTATTTGATTTGCAATCCAAAATGGAGTAGCTTGAATGGTAGAGGGTGTTGCGTCCGAAGGAAAACTACATTATAGAATATGAAAATTTTAAACACCTCGGAAGTATATTAGAGATATATAAATAGCTCAAAAGCTTTATAAAGGAACAGTTACATACCTAGCAGCATACCATCTATTTTGCTCTTCATTTTCAGTGTCAACAATGTATAGCTGTGAAAACTTTGGAGTCCTCCCTTGTTCAGGAAGCAAGCTACCAATAAGATGGTAGTACCGTCTTATGTTATCTGTAAATTCTTGAGAAGCTTCATTTTTTTTACTATACAGATCAAGCAACAGCTGGGGAGGATGCGTTAGCTTAGGGAGTTGGACCTTTCCTCGACCACAACAAAGCGAAAAAGCTTTTTTCGTTAAGTAAGGATTTCCTATAGTTGCTTCACCATGCCACAACAGGGCTTTACATGCTTTACAACAATACACTGGATCACCCAAATCCAAATACTCTGCAAACATAATGATAAGTAATATAATAAGTAATCATTGTTATTAATGGGGGAAAAGTTCATTTTAGTTAAGCCACCTTCTGAAATCGGTTTGAATTGGGTTCTGGCATGCAAAGGTTCATCGTTTTCAGCTCCTGATAGATCGAAGCGTGGGACACTGTGTAAAGACATGCATCTTCTTTTTCGTTTGACCGGGAATTGAGAATCATCCTGGTCATTGAGATGTATGGTTGACTTGGTTCTATTAATGGTGTCATGTGACTTTGTAGTGGTGAGTTTAGGACATCCGTGTTTGCGTTTTCTAACAGGCCTAAAAGTGGAACAGTCAATTGGATGTGCTTGTGTTTGAGGGAAAGATGCTGATGGTGAAATTAGACCTGCAAAAAGTGATAAAAGTGTTATTATGGAGCGTGTACTGAGCATAAAAATTCATAATTTCACATGATTAAGTTTGAGATGTCAGTTGGATAAGGTATTGCTTACGATAATAATAATTAATGCTAAGCATGAAAGGTATTTACGATAATAAATGTTATTGATCTGGAGGGTTATATACCTTTGTCTGATGAATGTTGTTGGCCATAGTTAATCGGTGTTTGTGGAAGAGTGGCATCAACTATGACTGATGATGGAATCCGACTTGACGATGTAGTTAAAGGGGTATACAATCCTACAATAGCCAACGTTTACTTCAAAATGGGGTATCATTTGTAAAAAATTTCACTTATATAGAAACAATTTACCTCTGTGATTTTCATTTGATTGAATGTTACGAAATATAGGTGTGACGGGGGACAAGATATGTGATGATGGTGAAGCAGCACCAACGTTTAGATATTCACATCCTACAGTTAGATATTGAAGTATGTATAAGGAGACAATATTGTATCATTAAACCATAATTAGGAAGAATAACATATACCTGTAGAAGTTATGTTAGTTTGAGCGCCTCCTAACGTCGGGTTACCAAAAGAAGAAAGGGAAATTACTTGGGAATTAAACATGATAGGGGCAATCGAAGGAAGCTGATTTGAAGTGCCAATATAATGCCCTGTCATTTCAATGGCTTGTAATTTTATACAGGGGAATGAGATAACTTGTATTAGTAATAGAATGGTTTTTTACACGAACAAACATTACTAAGGTAAAGAGTAAATGAATCTTCCACCTGACGATATGTCTTGCAATGGTAGGCGATCAAGTCTTTGTTTCGGTTTAGGTGATTGAAGCTTCTGGTTACATATAGCATTCTCAGAATCGTACTTTTTCCTTCTAGGACACAATTTGGATGGACGGCCTATATAAAATGCATCCTTGATTACGAAGACCATATATAGAAATAATGCGATGCATATTTATTTAACATTCAAAATTGTAAAGAAATCGTAATGGAAGGCATATTCTGTAAACATACCTGCTGGTAAAGAAGTTAATCTTGTACACCTCATAGTATCGTTTACACCAGATGGTGTTCGAGGATGTTGAGCCCGGTGTAAATTGGTAGTAGTAAATGGTTGTATTGTTTGCCTTATTTTGGATGGACGGGTGTCCATCGGGGAAGGTTCAGGAGCACATCTCTTTCGATCATTTACTTCCCGTCTATGGCGTCTCTTCCGATCAATTACTTCCCGTCTATAGCGTCTTGCTGCCCGACATATATCTGCATCCATGTGATTACTATATCAAGGTAATCTGGAACTCATATGAGATGTGAGCGTACATATAGTCATTTGATGTTGGTGATTTTAAACTTTTTAAAATTTTTAAAATTTAAAAGTTTAAATTTTTAAAATTTTAAATTTTTTTCAAACTGGAACATTTAGAAAAAATTTAAACCTTTGAATAAGTCCAAGTGGGTAACTTTTATGATAAAACTTAAAAAATAATTATTTATGATGACTTATATGGTGAATGATTAACATATCACCGTAAATTACATGAGTAACTTGTCATTGGGAGTCTCCATAATACTCAAAGTAAGCAGGCCACAACTTTATGCAACTGTGCTACTTTTACCCTGCTGTGATATTTTCTTTTCCAGTGGGATTGAGAAGCAGACTATATCATACATGTAAGATATAATACAATTCAATAGGCTCACCTACTATAACTGCATGAATAAATTGAAGGGTCCTGGTTACTTTCCAGAAATGCGATCCCTGCATGAATAAAAGTTGGAAGATAATATCACAACAAAGTAGACAACACCCAACAGAATGAACATCAATGATCATTTATTATTTCCAAACATAACAATAGACAACAGAATGAGCACTTCTGTTGGGTAAAACAGAATGAGCAATTCTGTTGGGTAAAACAACCAGTTCCATGAAAGAAAACATAACCAAAACAAACCAAACCAAGCTAAAAATTCAAACTGTCTAAAATGGACTGAACGAAAATGCAATAACTCTAAAAGAGTAGCATGAAAAAGAAGCAGGTGATCGTTGATGTAGGCTTCAATGTAGGCTTCAGCTTAAAGCTTCTCCATCTTCGGTATCTTCAAGGTGGAAATATCAGGACGATTCTTTGAAGAAGATGCCTTGAACATGACATGAGTTTCATCGCCCGCATCCTCATTTTTCCTTTTTGTACCAGGACTGGACGCAGTGCTTTTCAACAGTTCATTAGGGGTAGTTGTATCTCCAGTCACCGAAACCGCATCCTAACAGAGTTAGAAAACCCAAAAATTATAAAATATTCTCTTTAATTAGGACGTGGTTCGTATATGGAGAATAAGAAATAGAATATCTTAAATACATATATACCTTTGAGAGAGCCGCTTTTGATTCAATCGACTCTATTTTGACATCAGCATCTCGGGGGATATCAGGGATATCCTAGTAAAAACGATGTATCAATTTCCACTTTTAAAAAAACTATGGATAGAAAATAGTGTCATGAGAAATGTTAGATAAGATGATTAAAATATTACCTCAAGCATTGGAATTAATTCCAAAACAGAGTTGATGATACCTTCATCGACACTTAGCTTGTTAACAGTGTAGACACGATAGTTGTGTTTAAGATTATAATCCGAAACCTTGATCTTAAACGCAAATCGTTTGTTGATAAACATGTTAAAGTCTTCCGGAAATAGTTCAAAGTCATCCTCCTGAACAATTCAAAGTAGCTGATGTTTAAACATGAATGTCATAACCAAAATTTGAAGTTTAACAAGTAAATGACGATGAACCTGGTTGATCTTGCTTAAAAGATCCGTTGCCTTTTTTCCAATGAAGTCAGTCACATCTTTTTGAAATAAGATAAAAAAAACAGTTCCAGTTCCATCTTGTACCCTCACTTGGAGCTTTATCCTATTCATTTTCAAGTGATTTTAAGGTTAACATTAGTGTATGGAGTCTAAACATTTGAATTACACAAAATTTATAGAATTAACATATTACCTCCCATACACATCAGTTACTACCCCGCATTCACCACACTCAAACTTAGATTTGGGAATGCCATCCAAAGCAGTAAACACTCGTTCTACTTTCTTAGAACATTTATGGCAAGCAAGATAATACCATCCATTTTCTGCTTGAATAGAGATAATGGTACCAACGACAACACAACCGGTAACCTTGACAAATATATTTAAAGGATTACATCAAACTTTTTGTACTATTTAAATGACCTTAATCAAAATACTATACGCATTTGTAAAAGATAGTTACCGTGTTGATATCAGCAATCTCGTCAATAGTTTTCACTTCCCACTTCATCCAGTAATCACGTGGATTCGAATACACCATGTTTGAGGAAAGTACCCTGTTGTTTGCATTAACTTCAGCATTTACAGCCAACAACCTGTCCAAAAATAGTCACTTAGTTGTATAGAAACTTAGTTGTACAGAAAAGTAATTGAAACGGGAAGTCTCATAAAAGTAACTATTAATACCTAACCTCCCATCAAACTTGGTCTATATATATAATAGTATATAGTAAAGATAATATGTCTTTTGATAAGGTTTTTTAGTACACAACCTGTCCTTGAACTCGCTTATAGCAGGGAGATCATCATTAATCCACAACCGGGATCCAAACATCGAATTAGAGACCTGAAGTTCATCTGCAAAACATCACAAATGTTTATATTAGGATCACAAATTTTGATTTTAAACATATAAACAAATGAGATATGCAGATTAATTACTTAATTCCCCATTCTCCTGATTTGGCAAACTCAAGCAGAAGGATTACACTGGTATCCTTGTTTTTTTCATCAGCCAAAAACGTTGTCAACTGATCAGCATAGTTGTCCCATAGTGCTAAATTTAATTTGACACCCCTTCACAACAAAAAAATATGTTACAGTTCAGTGAGGTGAAACATTTAATCAAAACACAATGTAGTAATAATGGTCATTATATTTCATACTGAGTGTCTTGGAGATGAACAGTTTTGATCCTGTATTGACCGCCTTTTGTGGACAAAACCTTCGTGGAATCACACCAGATCACCTCACCAATTACATCTACAAAAATGAAGCAACCTTTATTGTTTAAATAAAAGGTGGACATACAATTTTTAGGACAGAGGTATTTAGTCAATTAATAATTGAAAATGACAAACCAAAAGCATAGATTGGGTCCCTTTTCTGAGCCAGAATGTCAGTGAATGACATAAAATCGAACTGCTGTTCATCAGAGTCCCAGTCGGTGCAAATACGGACGACTGTGGTACGGTAGAAGTTAATTTTGCATTTGTGCTGAGTAAGCAAGAACTTTCCCGTATTTGATGCAAGACCAAAGTTCGAAATGACCCTGACAGCCCCCTCTAGTAGCAACATTTCAAACTGGGGAAACAAGTTCCTTTTGACAGTAGCCTGGATCTTATTACCCTATTGCAACCATAGTTGTATGTGTCAAGCATAATCCGGGTAAATTATTGAAAACTAAAAGTACATATAACTATACAATAAAAGGGAAAGAGTAACAATACCTGCTCATCCATGAGGACCATATCGATGCTTGCCACCATGGCAAGGTTGTTGGTGTACGTCTGCTTCCACAATCGTACAATTTTGACTTTTATCTTCCATGATTCGTCCGTCTCAGCGTTCACAACATTAAGAGGTGCTATGGTGATAGCAGAAGAAGCCATTGCAGTAGAATATATTAAGAGACTTATAAGAGTAAAGTGTGTTGAAGGCAGATACTTGTTTCTTCAAAATGTGTCACATATATATAAGAGGAGCAACAGCGAAACAAATTGGTGATAAGATCCGTATTTGGGGTTTTTCAAATTGTTGATAATATCTAAAACATCCATAGAGTTGATGATTGTTGATAAAGTTTAATTGAAATGCAACGTTGAATCCCAAAAAAAAGGAAACGGGATAATATATATTGAGGTTTCAATCCTAAAATAATCGTTTTTGAAAAGATTTAAAAAATTGTTATGTGTATAGCAATATGAAAATACAAAAATAATAATAATAAAAGAAGAATTTAACCTGGATTCAAACTCTTTTCTAATCCCCCATTAAGAGCTTTATATTAAACCCATCTATACTTCTATGAATAATCATCTCAATGCCATCCACATTCCATAACTTCTTTGCAGCCGTGATTTTATGTACTAAGTATTCAAATTTAAATTCTGATTATTTTTTATCCTTGTATATAGACGAATCAATATGGATGAGCATCAAAAAATATGGTTAGTAATTAACAAAAAAAAAAAAAAAAAAAAAAAACACTAACCTGGATCCCAAATACATTGATATCCTTTTAAAAAAAACTTCCTTGAACACAATGTTGAAACATAGTATGTGTATATGTCATCGTACCCCCAACAATTTTTGGGTTAAAAGAAACTGGATTTAATATTAGATTTGCGTTTAAGATTGGATTTAAAATTGGGGATTCATGAAATTGGATTTGCGTATATGTCATCCCAAATTTATGAAATTGGATTTAAAATTGGGGATTCATGATTTATGAAATTGGATTTGCGATTGGATTTGCGTTTAAGATCAAGGTTACGGATTATCATCTTAAACATATTGTGTGCATATGTTTTAATCTGGTTTGAATTCGTAGCAACATTGAGGTTTATTGGTTTTATATAAAATATGCTTTTGAGGTTAAAAGATGAGTTTTTTTGCAGATGAAATTCAATGAGAAAATTTAATTATTTATTTAATTATATCATAACATACATGATGTCATAAATAGATGTTTTAAAAATAAAATTAATGAATGAAAGGGTAATAGTTGTGCCAAATCAGATTTTTTTAACTATTTTTTAGGAAGGGATTTCAACTTTATATATAAAAAAGATTTTTTCAAAATGGTCTGGCTAATTTTTTTTTTATATATAACCGTGTAATTGCCGTGTGGGCCCCTAAGTCACACAAGGCCCAAAGCCTTCCATTATAGTTTTATAACTTTATTCATCAATGATCAATCAAGTTCACCAAGCAACATGGATTTCTATCTATACACAGACCATTTTGAATAGAAAAATATATTATTTTTTTTTTTAAATTAGTATAAAAATCTTTTTAAAACTAGTACATGACGTGAAGTTCACTAATTTTTTTTGTATATGTAATTTTTTATATGTCATCATCTAATAGTTAAGAGTCTTTTTAAGCTATTAATTTAAAAAGATTTATCATTTCACTTTTGAATATACTATGGATCTATATTAATTGATGTATGCTCGCCCAATGCGATAATAATGGTGATAGTGAGTTAGTGACGACGATGTGATGGTCGATGTGACGGTGACAGGTGGTAACAGAGAGGATGGCAGTGACAATGGCGACAATATTAGTGTGGTTATTAAAGTGAAAATTATTTGATATAAATGGGAGCAGTATAGTTATTTATGAGTCGATAATTTTATGTCGTAAATTATTTTATTAAGATTATTATAGGTACATTGGGTACATAATAGAGATAATGATGATTGTTGGGGGTAAAAGAGTCAATTCAAAAGGTTTTTGCAGATTTTCTTTATTACTAGAGTGGTGCTCGCGCATTACAATGACGACGGTCTATAATGCTTAAGACACCGTAATGGTCTATAATTTTAGTTTATGTTAAGAATTTAGGATAGGATCTTCGAAGTTGAATTCACTTATAAGTTCTTCCCGGTTAAATGTCGTGAGGTATTTTCTGGAAAGGAAAACCGTAACTTCGTATTTTGTTTGTTGGTAGTGTTTGAAAAGCTTATGGCTTTTTTGTAACAAAGTTCATGATTTTTGCTACAAAAACTTTGTTAGAAAGGCATCTTAAAGTTGACTTATATAATCCATTTGGTGTTCTCGCATTCTTGGTTCTCAAATAACCTTCCTCTTTAAACATAAACCATAAAGCTAAAACAAACACAAAAATAACTTATTTATACGAGTATAAAAGAAAAAAATCCCAAAAAATCTGAAAGCCTTTAAAGAAAACTATGCCAATTGCCGAACACCCCCTAAATAATACTTTCAAGTTAATGATGCGAAAGCCGTTAATTTGTTGAAATAACTGAATGAAAGAGACGTGGTTTATCTTGAATATATATTGTGATCATCAAATTGCTACCAGGCGTGTTAAGAGTTTATCCCATTGAGAGCCACTCAGAGGTGAGCTTTTCTGTTCAGAGTCTTATCATTCATTGATGCTCATATATTTATCATTCAGAGGATATTTGTTGTGAATATTGTTCTTTGTTGACATTTTAGCCACGCCCTGTCTTTTAGCCTCGACTCGTTATGCGTTATTGCTTCCGTACGCTATTAGTCCCAACATTTAAGATTTAGACCCAATGTCCCAACTTTGGACCTATGCTTGTATTATAGTTCATGTTTTTACTTTAAGTGGTGTGGTTATTAATTTAAAAGTAATTGATGTAAAAGGGGTAGTGTAGTTATTTAAAAGTTAAAGGTAGATGGTGTAAATTAAGGGTATTATAGATTTATAGGCATTTCAAGTAAAAGATATTTAAAATAGTGAATAAAAAAGGAGAGACATTTTGGGGTTATCAACAACTTAGTTGAAAAAATGGAGGGAACTAAGGGTGCGTTTAGTTCAAGAAAACTCCCTTGTTTTCCATTTTCATTTTCCAAGAAAACATGGAAAACAGGAAACGCGTTCAAATTGTAATTTTTTAGAAAAGTTTTCCTAGAAAATAATGGTACGTTTAGTTTAAGAAAACTCCCTTGTTTTCCATTTTCATTTTCCAAGAAAACATGGAAAACAGGACACGCGTTCAAATTGTAATTTTTTAGAAAAGTTTTCCTAGAAAATGAAAATTCCCTTTTCCAACTTTTGCACTAAAATTAGAAAACTGTTTTTTTCAGTTTTTGTTTTCACTTTTCTATTTTCTAAACCTAAAATTAGAAAACAAGTGAATTTGAACATGTTTTCTAGTTTTCTAAAATGAAAAAATGAAAACTCCATCTTTTATTTTGAAAGCGTTTTCAAAATTTTCTAAGGGTTTTTTTTAAATGAAAAACCTTTTCATTTTCTAGAAAACTAAAAATGGAAAACTTAAAAACATTTTCTCCAACTAAACGCGCCCTAAATGTTTTATAATGTACTAGTATAGATAGATAGTATAGATATAGATATAGATACACACACATATGCTTTTGTCTCTAGTCTCTACCATATATTGATTTAGCCTATGATGGCCTGGAAGTTTGTATCTGTTACCTGTTAGTGCAATTAGCGTAATGCCAGAAAGAGATGCATTGGATCACGAACTATTGTGCTTAGTGTATTTGATGCAGCAAAGTTTTATTGCTATATGTTGAGCTTATCGTAATTTGGAGCATAGCGCTTAACTAGAATGTAAAGCTTTAAACAACTTTTATCTGCGTGTTAGATGGACGTTATCTTTTTATTATATGCAGAGATATTAAAAATAGTTCCGTGCAGCTATTAGTGAGACAAAGTTTCCATGATTTTCTAATAATTGGAATCTGTTGAAAATGCTTTTACTCGTCATAAACAGACGTCAATTAGCATGATAATATTGTCTATTGATTATTATTACAAATTACAATTAATTAGATGGTCTAGATATCTTACAAGCAGAGCTCGGGTTCGAGCTCAGCATTCTTGTAAAAAGTATCACTATCATGCTATATAGTTTGACCAATACACAAACAAATTAATTTTACCGACAGATTTTCTTAAAGCTGCCTAATCTGTCTTCTTCAACAAGTTTTGTATTCACATTACTGTGATCACTTCTAATCTTCTTCCACAAACATAACGTTTCCTCGTCGCATATGATGTCTTCTAATTGTGACCAGTTTGTCACAGACACCGGCAACTCTTCCAATCCTTGACAACCACTAATATTAAGCACTCTCAGGCCACTTAGCTCGCCAATCTTTTTGGGAATTCTTTTGATACTTGAACACTCAGATATATCAAGCACGGTCAGATCTTGTAGTTCTTCTATTGATTTTGGTAATTCTTGTAATTTTGTGCAGCAACGAAGCCTAAGGATTTTAAGCTTTGACAGGTTCCCTAATTCTTTAGGAAGAGCATCCAGTTCTTGGCATGTGTTGATGATCAGTTTCTGAAGCTGGACAGAACTACATAGTCCTTCTGGTAGTTCCGTCAGATCAAAACAGCAATCTAGTTCGAGATGCGTCAGATTTGGTAGCATATAAGGATAGTCGGTTGTACCACTATTCAGAGACTTACCTATCTTACAGGTAACAAAGGTAAGTTTCTTTATATTCTGCAATGTGAAGATGACTTCAATAGGTAAGGAAACTGAAACGTGTTCTAATCTGATTACTCTTAGGCTGGATAAAGAACCCAAAATTTGAAGCTCTTCTAGTTGGGTAGGATAAACTCCGTAGCCTGTGACAATCAAAACCTTCAGTTGGCTCATTGTCTCAATGAATTTGGGCAGGGTGTAACTTTCACTCCTTATGTTCAGTATCAATACTTCGACCATTGGTGCCTTTAGATGATGCCATTCTGAGCTAAATGCTTCATCTGTAGTTAATTATTGTGTTAAGGTTATTAAATAAAGAGTGCATATAGTTTACCACATCTAATTAGATTGTGCTCATCTTAAACGAAACTCCGTATACCCGAAGAAATAATACCTGTCGTAATAGACATGACATAGGCATTGATGCATTGTTCTTCTTGTTTACTCCACCATGTAGGAAAGACATTCCTCTGTATGTCTAGGAGCAGACGTTCTCTTTCTGCAGCATGCCCTTGGCCACTCTGGTGGATGGCTAACTCTCTTAGTAAATCATGCTGTGTGACATAATGCTCATTGTCATAGCCTTCTAGTTCACCGACATGTTTCCTATAAAGCCATACATGGGTTAGTTGACCTTTAGAGCATTAACCATTAATATGATGCATTATTTCTTTTCAATTTCCAAAGTACCTTGTAGGAATAAGATTGATAAGATTTCGTGATGAGAGCTCAAGGAGGTATTCACTTGAATCCATGACCTCGTCTTCAAGATTGTACAACTCCACCCACATATCCATAAGAACAGTATCTGTAATCCGCTCATCTTCAGGAAATGAACCAAGGTCCAAGAAACATTTCCTGATAATGGGCAGCTCATCCAATGCATCAAGGCTTGTCTGGAGACAAAGCAGCAGTTTGCTGTCTGACTGCAAAAATGATTGACCATGAGAGCGTTTCTTGAGAATGGTTCTCCACTTGCTCACTGGTTGCCCACAGGTCAATGAACCAACTAGGTTTAGGGCCAGTGGGAAGTTTTTGCAGAACTTAACCATCTACATCCGGAAGCAAATAAAAAAAAAAAGTTAGTGGACTATACATGAGAACCACACTATTTTCCAAGTATCAAGAAATTGTTTCCTTTACCTCGTTCACTAGATTATCTGGCACATGACTTGGATTCCTATTGTTTGGAAATGCGTTGTAGCAAAGAAGAGCCTTTGCATCTTTATGACTTAACAAGCTCAACTGATAAGTGGAGTTAAATCTTGGAAATAAGAACCTTGATGTAACCAAAATTTTATATCCTGGTATTTGGAACTTAAGGTCCTGAATGTGGGATTCTGATTCAGACCAGACATCATCCAGCACAAGCAGCATTTTATCTGATCCCATCTTCCTCCGCATCAGGTTCTCGATTTGATTCTTTGCTTCTTCTTCAGTTTGAAAGACATGATCATTTTCTCCATAATGTTTGAATAGTTTTTGGGCGATGATCATAAGGCTAGACACTCTTGAGACAGTAACATAAAGGATGTTCCCACCAAATGTGCCTGTCAACATACAAATATTTGTAGGCTGACATAAATGTTGAAAACCTTAAATGAAGAATCTAATAACAACATTCACAGTGGTGAGCTCTATGAATTATTTCAATCTTTTTTCTTTTATTATTGGTAGAAAGACTATGTAAGCAAGGACAAACTTGACCTGTCAACTAAGAATGTGCTCCAGAAGTAACAGTTAGAGTACTAGTAACAAGGAAGGTTTCAACATAATTTCCACTCACCATGCCGGTTTTTGGTGAGGCAGTCACTTCCACCTTGATGTGGTGGATTGCCGTGGTCATTGCAATGCCATTATAACCATGTTGAGAATGTGTGTGTGTGTGCGCGTGCGCCCTTTTTTTTAGTAAATATCTAGTGTTGTCATATTTCCTGATAAAAAGTGGGTTCAATGACAACATTTCTTAGAGTGGTTGGTTTTTTCAAGATTATTGTTACTAGTATTCTCTTATATATGTACTGTGATCTCTAGCGTCTTGCTAGTTGATCTTTTCATTATTAATATTTCTAAAAAAAGGTATTCTCTTATATGTAGACAGGATATAAAAAAAGGGGTATTGTGAGTACCTTTTATCTCATCGTCATGACAAAACATCTTGGCCAAGGTAGTCTTCCCACAACCACCTGGAGCTGAAATCACCAAAACACGGGTTTCATCCTTGAGCAGTCTAAACTTCAATTCTGCAAGATGCTCATCCAAACCAACAATAAGTTCTGGAAGCCCTGGAACACTGCACCAACCTGATAATCCTCCAGTGCCAGCTGCAAGTAACTGATCTAACTTTTTTTGCATTGTTCCTATCTCTATTGAAATCTCCAGACCGGTGATAGCTGCGTCCGCCTGGGCGTTTACTTGAAAGAACCTCACGAGATCATTATCCAAACTAATTAGCTTCTTTGCATAAACAGATTTATGGTATGCGTTCCAGGACCTCACATTGGAGCACTTGATCACAAGGTCTGCCGCGTCCTTTAAATACCGGGTTATTTTTTCTTCTGTGGGACGATTCAAGACATTTTTCAACTCCATAATTGTTAAAAGTTTCGGCCTGATATCTTTAAGGGTGGTTTCAAGGCGTTGGAGTTCACTTTTGAACCCTGCAATAAGTTTTGCCTGTTGTACAACTATGCTCACCAATTTGTCGAAAGCCACACCCAAAGCAGCTCCAGCAAAAAGTGCCTCAGCCATTTTTGATAACACAAAATCACTACTTTCAATATCTTGCAATCAGATATTGGTGAGATCTTTAAACTTTGAATCTAGTTCAAAAGGGAATAAAGAGCAATTTCCAATTATTTCAGTTGATTTTGGAGTAGTAGGTAAATGAGAATCAATTAAAAGAATGCAACTTCCAGGAAGCAATGGTTTGATGCCCTTGACTTTGTTATTATCTAATCAGAATTGAGACGAGTTCTCTTTTTGTTTCCGCGTCTAAATCTTTTAAATGTTTCCTCCATAATTTTTCAAGATTCCGTTGGCTTTATAAAGTGCTCTTGCAACTGTTGGTCTTGTTCTGGATTTTCTTTTTAGTTATTTTCCTTGATCGATAGTTTGTTTTGTTCATACATTGACTATACACTTTGTCCCATGTAATTGGATGTCACTATGATGTTTCGAATGCTAACTGCTAACTATTAACTCACTGTTAAAAAAAAAGTACAATTTATTAATATTTGAAGAACTAATTGGTGCTATTAAAGATTTTGTTTAGGTTTAGTGCATTATCTATTATGCATAAATCATTAATTTCATGAAACATGTTTTTTTTTAGTGTCGTCCACTTGGCGCGACACTAAGGCTTATCCGCCGACCAAAAAACTATCGGTTGGTAACAATGATGGATCTAGTAATAAAAAACATGTATGTCCAATTTCACCGTGACAATAAACATTAATTGTGAAACTTGGTAAAATCAAAGATTAGATTAGAAGAGAATTGAGATGTGGAATATACTTATCATGTAGTCATGGTATTAGGAGGATTATTAGGAGTAAAAGTCTAGTGGAGTATATCATTTCTCTTTTACTAATGCTTTACTAAAAGGATTTTTAAACTAACCTAGGTTAGGAAATTGCAACCTACCAAGTTGTGTTTTGTGTTTGAACTAGTCTAAGTTGCATAATTGGTGAGAATCTCATCTTTATTATAATGTTTGAGGCATAATTAAGTCAATCAAGTGGAGATAATAGGAAGCGTGTGAACTTGAGATTCTGATGAAGGGTTTGGTTGATAAAAGGCTTTAAAATAGAGTCGTTCATGAGTCAAGGCAAGCGAAGGAGAAGTGAGTTTGGGTCTAATGGAGAATTTTTTATTTTTTTTAATTTTATGATGGGCCTACTACAGTCATGGCTCGTGTTGGATACTTTTGTGGTCAATGTTCAATCACTACAAGTTTATGATGCGTTGGGTCTAATGGAGATTTCTAAGGAATTATCGACTCTGTATAAGACCCCATTTGTCTAGCCTTCATTAATTGATTAAAAAAAAGCTTTTGAATGTTAAAAGAAAAAGACATTGGATTTTGATAAAGTTTTTATCAAAGTAATAGATAATCAAATAATTAGAATTCAAATGTTATTTTGGATTTAAGTAAACAAAATGATAGTATATATATACGGGCTAAAAGTTGGTAACTTTACCATCACCAAATACTCTAATAACACTTGTTTTCACAAAAGGTCTCAAGTTGTGTCTTACTCTATGCATATTTGAGGTGTAAGGACAAGTATTTAATTTTCACTTATATTAGACCCGTATGAATTTTCTTTCGGATCTTTCAGTGATAGAAATTTCTCATCAAGATTGAAAATCTATTTGCTCTCTAGTATCATAAAACATATGCTAGATCTTTAGATAGTCATGAACAATACACACTTTAAATAACTAATATTATTAACATTTTAGATAATAAAAATTGCAAGATATAAACACTTTGACTTTAATGTCATTGGGAAACACCTCCCATTTATGCTCATACTTTGACTTTTACCGTATTGTATTTTCTCCAATATAAGATTAGTGCTATTAGAGTAAGTAATTATGTAACGTGATTCTACACTCGCGGACCTAGAAACTTTTGTCAAAGGCGGCATGAATTTTTTATAACGAGTTATTTCCCACACATCCTTCTCCCCTCCATCAGAATCGTACAGAACTAGTTTGTCTTTTAAATCAGGCCGGCATGAAAATTTTATGGCTTGCTTCGCGTGCGGACTATTCGAAACAATAATAGTCTATCTGAAAAATAATGAAAATGCTAACACAGCATAACCCTATTTTGTAAAGCTTCATAAACGAAGTATATATAGATTTAGATTAGATTAGAGCTATCACGGTACCCACATAATGCGGCGGTGTTCTTGGGGGCGACGGTGTGGTGGCAGGGGATGACGGTTGGCGGTGAAGGCGGCGTTGATTGGTGTAGATACTTGATGTAAAAATTAATTGATGTAAATGGTTAATGAATATATTTCAAGGGATAAATGCTAATAATGTAATATAAAACCAACGGTATTTTAATTTTTTCTTCTAATATAATTTTCAATATGAAGCTATTCTTTTTATAAAATAGTATAGATATCTTAAGTTGAAAAATGACATCGATATTACAAAATCCTTCATATACGTGGCTTATGTGAAAAAAGTTGTAGTCAATCATAGCTTTACTTAAATGTAGTTTGAAAATTTTTTTTGGAACCAAATATCATAATCATGAGCTATTCTGTAAACAAAACTAGTTAAGATAATGTATGTAAGAATGCCCAATATTCATGAGTAATTCAAATCTAAGAGAAAACAGAAAAAAAATGTCATGCTATCAATATTGTTTCCGAAAATCGGTGGCTCGGCCTCGTTGGTAAGGGTTTTTCTCGTGTCTCGTTTGCGTAATTGGCGCGAGTTTTTTTTGACTTTTTTTGCTTTCCTCGCAGTTCGAGTCTCAAGAGATATCTAGGATTTTGTTTATTTTGCTGAGTTTCCTAGATAATGTACTTGTAATTGTATTACTCTTTGGTGTCTAGTGCTTTGCCAGACACCAGTTTTTTAATATATATTGTCGTTCTAAAAAAAATAAAAAATAAAAATAAATTGGATGTGAAATGAAAACACCCTAAAACGAAATAACAATTATTATTAAAGTATAAAAGCTAGTGAAGTCGAAGCCTTATATGAAAATAATCTGATATATTTATATATTGAATTTTCCTTTTTCTGTTCGAATCTTTTTCTTTGATAAAAGAGGATCCAAAACAAAGATATTTTAGAAGCTTTACACGTGGCAGCCCCTCCCTTTTGCTCCCCCAAAACTCTTTGACCAGGAATTCCTAACAAACTTTTACAGATAGGAATAGGAATGAGAATACGATCAAAATAAATCAGATCAATTACAAAATTCAAAGGATGAATAATCTTAAAAGACTTCATTTCTAATTCTTTTCTATCGGTAATCTATTTTTCTTTTTTCCTATTTCTAGGGTTTATATATTTTAGTTTATTTTATGTTTGTGATCTTTGTTTATATTTTGATTTTGAGACATGTTTGTATATAGTTTATTTATAGTTTATTTATTATTTTTGTTTTTGCAACGTTTAAGGTTGTTGATTGTTAAATTTCAATTACGATTTTCTGTGAATTCATGTGATTTAATGCAGGTATACAAAGAAATCGCTTCTCATGTTAATGTTATCCGTATTGTCTCATGTCTTATGTATGTCAATCCCCCCCCCCCCCCCTTTTTTTTAAGAACCAGCCAACCCATTTGGCCTATGTGGCTATGTAGATATAAGGTTACCCAGGCCTTGTCTGGGTTTGGGTTGGATTTCTTTTCTACACTATTAACTAAGTCGGTCAAGTTTTTAAGTCATATGATATTTACATGTCAACCTTAGCTCGCTTTATTGAACCTGACACAAATTGCTACCTCACCATGTCATTGGAGAGTCTACAAAAAGCATATGATATCTGTTAAATATCTAATATACTGAAAACGCCGATTTTGTTTTTAATCTGTAACAGGGATCTTCGACTTATGTGTTACTAAATTGATAACGCCCGTTTTTTTGGTAAAGGTTACCCAAATGAGCTTACATAAACTAAATTTTATCTTCATATCAAAAGTAAATTTGGCTTTCTGAACAGGCTATTTAGAACCTTATGCAAATATTTTATTAATGTTTCCTAAATGAGAAAAGTGGTAATAGTCTCAACTAATGATGATTGTTAGTTATATAGTCATATTAAATAGAGATGATATGTGGATATATCAATTTTATAATCATGTAAGTTCATGTATTAGAATCATGCACGGAGCTATGACATAATAATACCATGCTCACTTATACATTATCATATGAACATGTTAAATAGTTAGAACCTCATTATTGATCTGTTTTTGACCATTGTGAAACTAGATGATAACAGCATCATTATACTTGCATATAGCCTTTTGGCGACTTTCATGATGCCTCTTTCACTCTTTGGCCTTTTGCAGACCATAGAAAACTCACTTGGGTTATTACGGGTACGTATATGCTTGGCATGTTTTGGCAGGCTGCTGAGGCTCTGTCACCCCAAGTGTGGCTAAGATGGAACATTATGACCCGACTATGGCATACCCAGTTCAGTCGCCAGGTGTAAAAGGAAACCAGGCAGACAAAGTCATGAACAACATTTCGGTCCATTGTCTGGGTCTGGTGCACCCCGGAAAGGTTTTCGGTTTCCACAATGAGCTTCATGTCTACCTTGCTTCATGTGGAGTTGATGAAGTCAAAGTTGATATTCAAAAGATAATTGAAACTCTCTAGGTAAGAGAGTTTCTCTCACACGGAGCTACGTCTCGGCTCTTGAAGCTTCAATTTCAATGAACTTCAACGATAATGTGTGCATATGATAATAGCATGTACATTTTGAGAAGTTATTAGGGATAAGCATTCATGGAGATGTGGTAGAGATAAATGCTCTAAATTGAAGTTGAAGGGAAAATATGGCAGCTAAAATAGCTACAATTACAAGTTAGATGTTTAACAGATTTGTGTCTTGCTATTTACATTAAACGATTGCTACTATGCATCATTATATAAAACTGCCAAATTGTGTGCACAAATTGAGCTGAGCTATTAAGAGCAACGGCAGTGCTGCTCTACTTGAATATGCTCAAATTCTTGTTACATGACAATTTGTTGATGAGAAACTACTATACAAGTGTTTTGGTGTGCTGTAAAAACTTTATAGTTTCGTTTGGCTTATACTCTGAAATATCTTCCACATAGTGTAATTGTAAGTTAATGATGTTTTTTAAATATGACAGGTCATTCAAGTTTCAAAAAAGCAAGCAACAGTAGGAAAGGAGAAGGAAACTCAAATGTCCTTATCTTGAAGCAACATACTTTATAAGATTTGAAAATCGACATGGCAATATTGGGAAAGGATGCTGCGTTTTGCTATCGAAGTTAACATGGGTCGTTAAATTTTTAACTAAAAATTTTGAGTTAGTAACATACTGCAATGATTTGAATGAGAGTGACAATATATTTGGATCGATTAGCTTAAGTAATGAAGATGTTCTACATATACGTTGTAATATCAAGTACAGAAAATATTATTTATACTTTCTTAATCATGCCCAGGTAGTCACCCGGGTTGATTAGCTAGTATTATATATTACTGATTACTGATTTTTTTAATAAATGGACAATAAAGGAAGAAAAAGTCAAAGGAGAAATTGGAGGGAAAAGGAAATAGTTTAGGCAACTAGGCAATCTATACGAGACTATGAGGTTAAATAAAAAAAAACTTTAAAATGTACTACGTAATTAACATGTGTGGGAGATGGCAGGTCACGGTCAGATCCTTTGACATACAAAATAACCAAAGGAGGGTTAACCAGTTAACCCATTGTGCTACACGGATAGTTAATTAATTCCGGGTTTTTGTGTATATCCAATGATTGGGAACTAATGACTCGAAATCGGTTCGACGGTGAAAAGTAGGGAGTTTTTGGTAACTCGGGACGTAATCGGATTGAGTCATTTATATATAAAAGTAATAATATTTGAAATTTATATGTTATAAATGATTAGAAATAGACTAGAGACTTTAAATTTAAACATAGTAAATTAAATAAACATAAACATAAAACATAATACTTTAATTTCAAACTTAATTGTTTGAAAACATAAACATAATACTTTAAATACAAAAGAAAAAAAAGTTGATAAATTTTCATTTGAGTTTGACCTGGCCCGATTTGGTCTGAGTTTGACCAAGTTTTTTGAGTGACCCCAAGTCGGCTTGGTTCGATTCCTTAGGCTCGCGAGTTAGGAGTACTCTCCGAGTTAGGCCTATTTTTACATCATCTCCATTTAACAAGTTTGATTTCCTTAAATTACCTTTCATCAATTATTTGTTGTTTTATTAGGATCGAAAACCCATTGAAAACGGTGTTAGGTGTTATCTTACTTTAGCATTTTAATTTTGGCCTAACTTTTTAACATAATTAATTTCTGTCCGTATAATATAGACATATAGTCATCTTGTCTTGCTAGCATATACGATTTACCGATTACTTTTCCCATAAAAGTTGTGTTTCTTTCAAGACACTTATGGGAAAGATATGATGGAGTAATTTTTTTATGAGCATGTTTACTCATATAGAATATGTGGTACTTTTCTTATATATATATAATGTTTATTCTAATTAGGGCATACGAAGTGGGAAAACGGGTTGGAGCAGCTTGGGCCCAAACCGCCGGTTTCACCAATCCATGTGTTAGCGGGCTGGGCTGGAGGGCTGGAAGAAGGTTTCACAAACCGGGCTTCATAAAATTGAAAATGGGAAGGAGCGTGCAAATTGGAACGTTGGGGTGGGGTATTTGGTCAAACAATATAGTCGTTTGAAGCTTTGATTAAAAAAAAATTTTTTTTCCCCCTTTTTACCTTTATTTAACCAATTCTTCTTCCATTTCAAACACAACAACAATATATTCAACAAAAACACATACACTTTCACATAATAAAAATATCTACTTCATCTTCATCCAACGAAATCATCCTCCCGCCTATGCTACCCGACTTATCAACGGGTAGTTCGTTTTTATTTTTTAAAGACGCGTTAGCGGCAGTGGAAGAACTAGAAGACTAGGGTTCCTCTAATGACACCCGCGCATACATCAAGCGACATCGAGAAGAAGCCCATGAAAAGTTAATGCGTGATTATTTCGCGGAACCGCCAAAATTCGGCGAACGCTTCTTTCGTCATAGTTATCGCATGAGTAAACGGTTGTTTTTAAAGATTGTTGGTGACATTTAAGCTCAATACCCGTATTTTCAACAACATACGGACGCAAGGAATAGACAAGGTTTCTCGCCGATACAGAAATGCACGTCGGCAATCAAGCAACTCTCGACCGGTGAACCATCGGATAACTTCGATGAGTATTTATGCATGGTCGATTGCACGTCATGCGAATGTCTTATCAACTTTTGTGATGCGGTCATTAATATATATGGGCGCGAGTTTTTACGTAGGTCGACGTCCCATGACATAGCTATGATCCAACAGGCGCATGAAGCGCGACATCATCTTCCCGGGATGCTTGGTAGTCTTGATTGTACGCATGTCGAATGGAGGTACTGTCCAAGGAGTTTGAAAGGGCAATACACACGTGGGGATCATAAAGTCCCTACGATCATGATTGAGGCTGTCGCTTCACAAGATTTATGGATATGGCATTCGTTTTTTGGTCCTCCCGGGTCAAATAACGATATTAATGTGTTGAATCAGTCGCCTTTGTATGACACGGTTCGAAATGGGACGACTCCAAACTCATCATTCATTGTTCGCGGTCGCTATTACAAACATGGCTATTTGCTAACCGATGGGATTTATCCTAGGTGGTCTACGTTTGTTAAAGCTTATCCACACCCTGTCGATCCAAAAGAAAAGAAGTTCAAGAGAGTACAAGAAGCGGCAAGAAAAGATATTGAAAGGGTTTTTGGTGTTCTTAAGGGAAAATGGAAGATTTTGGAGCGCCCGATTTGTTTTTACGATTTAGACAAGATCGGCAAAAGTCGTCGAAGCGTGTTGTAAATTGCACAACATGATCATTAAGGACGACGGGAGGACAATTTCACCGGTTCATATAATGGACCAACCGACACCGATAGTGTATGATCCTAGCGTTTTACCGGAGTTGCATGACGAAAACGTCCATCATCGTCTCCGGTATGATCTTACAGAGCATGTATCGGGTCTAGATTTGGCAAACCTCGATGACCAGGCTTTTCAACAAACACCGATTGAAAATTTAATTTAGTATCTTTTAGTATGTTGAAGTGTTTTTTTTTAGCTGTTTAAATGTAGTATTGTGTTTTTATTATTAATATGTTGTGTTTTAATAATAAAATGTTATGTATTTGATATATTTAAAAAAGAAATAAAAAGTTGGGAGGGTTGAACATTTTATGGAATGCCACTAAAAAATGTTGGGAGGGTTGAGTGAGAGGGTTAAAAAGGTAAAGTAAGATAGATGGATATTATTGGTTAGATTTGAAAGGGTTGATAAAATCTTTTCAACCACTCCTAGTACCCTTAGCAAAATTGTGAAAAACATTCAAGTTAATTGGCGCCTAAAAGCAAGGGATTAAGTTAGGTACCGACAGAAGCTTCCCAATATTGTCTTAATTACAACTCGCTAGTAATTTCAAATCACTAAAACACACATGAATGAAGTTCACAGCATTTATGGCCGATCCGTTCACCACTGCGACATTCTAGGGCCAGCCATTCGATCTACTCGCTAATCTCAGTTTGCAAGCATAATTAACCTCATATATATATAGCTTAACCCAACTCTATTAATTATGGCGCGGGCAATAAAATATTTGGAAGGTCAAACATGATATAGATCTCCATTTGAAAAATGATGAGTAGTAATTATAAAAATAGAGATGATATATAATTAATGAGAGCACCTTCAAGTACGGGGCAAATGGATCTCGATCCTATTTTCGAAATGTATTCCCCATGTTACTACCTCCTTGATCTATGTCATGTTTCGGGTCTTGTCCTTGTATATAAATTCTCATTTTGGCGACTTGTTTTTCATCATCTATCTATCCAAGTACTACTCTCATCTCGATATCTATATATCGTTCGATTTCTCCTTCAGAATTCTGTAAGTCGATATCACTTGTGTCACGTACATTATGAAAATCATACGAGTTATATATGATTGAAACAACTTAACTAAGTAAAATAGTATGAGCATTTTTTGTTGTTGCATGTAGTCGTGCATGTAACTATTTTAGGTCTTTGGCCATATCGTTGTACGTTCTGTTTTTTAAGACTTACTAACAAGCTCGTTTATACAATTTAGACATTCGTAATTTCATTGCGTGTATGTATTTTCTGAATCCATTGTTACATTGCACAGCTATAAGATTCTTGGAGGACATATAACATGAACCAGGCCGTCTTCCTATCGTTTTATCTTGGATTTTTGGCTTGGTTGTGTGTCTTCTGTGTAAAGGCTGAAGACCCGTATAGATTTTTTACATTTGAAGTTACATACGGACAGATTGCTCCTCTTGGTGTTCCCCAAAGGGTATTAATAGTAAATGTAGTTTTTATTTACTTGCAGAAACACACAATATTGACAACATGTCGGCTGATACTCTTCTTATGCACGATTGTTTCAGGGCATTCTTATCAACGGGCAGTTTCCAGCCCCGACCATTGACTGTGTCACTAACGACAATGTAATTGTTAATGTCATTAATAAGCTGGATGAGCCTTTTCTTATCACATGGTGAGTGTGTTTTTCCTGACTTGGACACATTTGATATCTAGTGTCTTCATGTTAGGTTAATTATTTGTTTTTTACGCGCATCTTTATAATGCTATTATTATGATTGTAAAACAGGAATGGTGTCAAACAGAGAAAGAACTCATGGCAAGATGGAGTCCTGGGGACAAACTGTCCAATTCCACCAAATTCAAACTGGACATACCAGATGCAAATGAAAGATCAAATCGGATCCTACTCTTACTTCCCTTCAACTAAAATGCATAGAGCTGCTGGTGGGTTTGGAGCAATTAATATCCGAGCCAGGGCCGTGATCTTTGTTCCATATCTCAAACCAGTTGAGGAGTTCACTGTACTCATCAGTGACTGGTGGAAATCTGATCACAAGGTTCGTAGTTTACAATTGTTATTCGGCCGTAGGATCTTTTTGGTACTTAGTTGCATGACCAAAAAATATACTGCAGACAAACAGTTTAATGTGGTTCTTTTGTAGGTGCTAGCACAAACACTCGACGCTGGGACACCTTTTCCTATGGCGGAACGTCTCCTCATCAATGGCCGTGTTTCTTCAACCTCTTTTACTACTCTAGGAGGTATGTTGTTACATATTGTCAAAAGGTCTTATCGGTTCTTTCTAATAAGGAGCGAGTATGTAGTAAAGCTTAACCAACTCTGCTTGTTTGTTCTGATTCAGGTGAACTGTACATGTTTAGGGTGTCAAATGTGGCCTTGACTTGTTCAATTAACTTTAGAATCCAAAGCCATACACTTGTACTAGTTGAGACCGAAGGATCACATACCTTGGGAGAATCATATGAATCGTTTGACCTTCATGTTGGTCAATCCGCTTCTTTCTTGGTCAAAATGCATGCTCCTGTAAAAGACTATTTCATCGTTGCTTCAACTCGTTTCACCAAATCCATTCTTACTTCTACTGGAATTCTTCATTATAGCGGCTCTCAAACAAAAGCTTCGTTGCCACTTCCAACTGCTCCCACTTATCATATTCATTGGTCAATGAAGCAGGCAAGAACAATCAGGTATATACAACTTATTATCAATTCCCATTTTCACCATCATTGATAACCAAACATTAACTTTTCCTTTTACTTTTTAGATGGAATTTGACAGCAAATGCAGCTAGGCCTAACCCTCAAGGTTCATATCACTATGGAACAATCCCAGTAACGAGAACAGTTGTCCTGGCTAATTCAGAAGTAAATATCAACGGCAAGCTTAGGTACGCTGTGAATCAAGTGTCTTATGTTAACCCAACAACTCCCCTGAAGATTGCAGACTTTTACAACATACCTGGAGTCTTCAACGATAACTCAATCAAAGATACACCACCTTCATTTGCTCCAATTCATGGTGTATCTGTTCTTACTTACAATCTTCACGACTATGCTGAAATTGTCTTCCAAAACAATGAAAACACCATTCAATCATGGCATCTTGATGGCTCAGATTTTTGGACTGTTGGGTAAGCCTCATTTTAGTCCTTTCATGTCTTTCAAAAAATTATATAATATGGCATGGCCTCTAGAACCATAAGTCCATATTGATTGTTAATTATTTGCAAATGCAGCTTCGGATCGGGGGTTTGGAACTCCACACTTAGAAAAAGATTCTACAATCTGAATGATGCTACGACAAGACACACCGTTCAGGTAACATGGCCATTGTACTTTAAAGTTCCAACTTTTCTACATGAGTACATGACTATAGTTGTTTACTGATTATTAACAATCTTGAACTACTTATTTGTGATTTCTTAACAGGTGTACCCAAAATCATGGAGTGCAATATTAGTTTCTTTGGACAACAAAGGTATCTGGAATCTAAGGTCTGCAATCTGGCCTAGGCGATACTTAGGACAGGAGTTGTACCTTCGAGTTTGGAACAATGAACCAAGTTTTCGCACTGAATATGCCATCCCAGAAAATGCATTAAGATGTGGCCTGGCACCATTGAAGTAGAAAATTCTTGAAATACTTATGAATGTTAGCTTTGTTTTTAGATCTTGTATCTTTCAATTCTTGATCAGTTACAATGGTGTAACTGTGTTAGACAAGTGGAAAGAACAGGCCTGATTAGCAGAAAGATTCTTCTTTCTAACATAAAAGTGATTCTTCTTGAGTTTACATTGTCGTTTCAATGTTTAATCTTATCACAATAAAACCTCCCCAAAAGAAATTACAATGAATGCATTCTAAAGTATTTAGAACACTTGGGAACTTTGAAAGAGGAAAAGTAGTAAATGCCAAGACTAATTAAAACCCAAATGGAGGCTGCCCAATTGCACCATTTGGTGGAAAGACCCATTTGTCTATGAACCGAGTCTAGGAAATTTCCAAGCAAGTCAAAAGCCTTTTCGAAATCAACTTTAAAGAGAAAAGTTTGGATTTATTATTTTTGCCCAAGCTATGACCTTATTAACAATCAGAGGCCGGCCCGTCAATGATTTGCCTTTTCACTAATGTAAACTGTTTGAACATTGCTAACCACCAATGACAAGTGACTTTTTAACCAATCACCTATCCATTGCACTCTCAATTGGTGAACCATTGCAATGCTTCATCGTTAACTTGCATGTTACACCCTCCTGACAATCTCTTCAAGTGGAAGATTAACAATATATGGTAAAAGAATTCTTGACAATTGGCTCGATACAAAGGGGCCTTTAAACATTCATTTACTTTTTTTTTTGAAAGGTGAATTTCGTTGAAAACTTCGTGTCGCGATTCGACAGCGAGAGGTCTAGCATACGTTGTCTTAACCGGATTCGCGCTAGAGAGCTCCTTCCAAGTAGAAATGCCTTTTTCAAATACCCGATAGGGGAAAACCCCCTACTAACCCGCCTGAAGGCACGACGAAGGGTAAACCCTATCTTCTCAGACTTGAACTTGGGTATCCCCAAGTCAATCTCTCATAAAGGGACTTAATTTCTATGTTCTCTCCAATGCTTGAACACAAGACCTCATGAAAAGGGGGGGTGATATTTCAACCATTGAGCTAAAGCTCAAAGACATTCATTTACCTAATTTGAAGACTGATAAGTTATGGTAAATATTATTTGGAAAATGTTATTTGGAAAATGAAAAATCCTCCCAAAGCTTTAGTGTAATCTATTAATTTTCTTCTATAATTTAAATTTCTGATTTTACTATGTGTTATGATCTTCTTAATAGAAAGTGTTAGTACCAAAAAGACATCGAATTTAATTAGTTAAAACAAACGGCTAAACATGTCTAGTAACCAATTTTAAGAATCATATAGATAATTACCTAATTCATTAACTCGTCGGTTGAAAGAGAAGAAATCTATACTCTTTTATAAAATAAATTTCCACTCCCTCATTTTTAACTTTTAACCTTTAAAAAATCTAAAATACCCTTAACTTTGAACACGTTCTTAACCCACACACTACATCTACCCAAAATATCCCTAAAATATTTTTCAACCTTATCAATCCAAACTATTTCTTCTTTTTTTTTCCACTAATTTAAATATTTCCATCTAATATATTTAATTATTTATAAGACTCTTAATGAGATTATTTACAAGATACATCTTTTAACCCTTAAAATAACTACACTACCCCTTTTTACATTAGTTACTTTCACATTAATAAACCACACCGTTATCGCCACCACCACCACCACTACCACTAATCGCCGTGACCGTCACTACATTGTGCAGGTGCCCTCTCGTAAGTTGGTAAAAGAGACATCAGTCAAGTAGAATTAATAATGAAATCTTAAAGATCAAAGCTTCATTAGCAGAAGTTTGCAGATACTTGTTGATATACCAAGTTTGTTGTCGATTAATAACACAAACCAATCTTATCAGACATAATAATAAGACAAAAGAGAACAAAATGATATGCGTTACTTTGTTGTATCTTGCATTTGTTCAATCAAACTTGAACAAGTGTCAATCACAACTTTTTATGACATAATTGAAAAGTTGTGTATAAAAAGAATACTATTGGATCAAATGTTCCATGATTAAATGCTTATACTTTGTGTCGTTTAAGAATAATGATTTACTCTTTATATTTTTTTTTTTTTATTAATCTCAATAAAAAAAATTCCATTTTGAAAAGTAATTTTATATTTTTAGTTTTCATTACGTTATTGATCAGTGTTTTTAAATTCACTTAAAAAAATTTATTATTTTTTATTTTATTATGATACTAATAACAACTGCATTTTTAAATTGTGAAACCAAGATAAAGAAGATTGATGTTATAGTTAGGTCGCGTTTGTTTCATAAAATTTGATGGAATATGATGGAATTGGAATTAAATTCTATTCCTTAGTGCGTTTAATTGTTCAAAGGAGGAATATCACTCTGTAGGAATGTAAACATTCCATCACTTGATGGAATATCACTCCGTAGGAATGTAAACATTCCTTCCGTTACTTGAATTCTAAAAAATCAAAAACATTCCGTCAAATTCCATTCCTTCAAATTCCAATTCCTTCGAAAATTTTTATTTTTTCTAAAAATATTCTATGAACCAAACGCGTTTAATTTTTTACAACCGAAGAATTTATAAATTATATGTACCATGCAAGTAGTGAATCTTGAATACATGTAGTCATGTAGAGTTGTAGACCTACAATTAGAAAAAAAATATTTAAAAAACAAAACACAAAAAAAACCCTGAAACAAACACCCTAAATTCATGACACATCCAAAAACCCCAAATTATATTCAAAAAAGAAAATAATAAAAGAAAAAACACAATATAAACTTGTTCCAAACGGAGCAGCCACCGGATCCGATCCGATCCGATCCAACAGTGACGTGCAATCCGTAAACCCCTCAGATCAAAATCTCAAACTTTTGTTTTTGCTTTATACTTGAGAATCAGGGCTTTTTCTTATAACACGCAAATTTCATTTCACGTTTTTTACACGCTCTACTTTTCCAAATGAACTGCGAAGTTTGTCAACTCAAAGAACTGGTAAAAGTTATATATATATATATATATATATATATATATACTCATTTATTATACTGGAAATTTATTTTATTTTCTAACTAAGTAAATTAATATCATTGTTTGCAGGATGTAGAATACTTTGAGATACGTGAAGTTCTTCGATGTAAGTTTTTAGATCTCAATTTTGTTTTTGTTTTTGTTTTTTTTTTTAATTTTCTTAGCAATTTTTTTAGCTTTGTTAGGGTTAAATTTTATTTCTTAATTCCTTTAGATGATTTTTTTGTAGTCATAATGTTATAATTTCAATTTCAATCCTAAGAATATATATTGATCATCAAACATAGAACCATTGACTTTCTTTTGGACCAAAATGCTATACATGTAAACTTAGGTTCTTTCGGTGTAAGTACGAGGATCGTTTTTAACTCGTTGTATAGATCATCGGATTGTACATGAAATGTTTGCATGTTTTTATAAGCCGAATGTTTTGAGTTTTAAGGAAAGAAAACGCTTCTACATTTCGTCGTCTGTAATGTTTGGAGTTGCTTGATTGATGTTGAAGCCGTGATAAAATGTGTTTCGTGTCTGGACTATCTCATTATGAAAGTAGTGCGGTCTTACGTTTATTGATTATTTGATGCCTGTTTCTTTGTGTGTGTATATGTGCCTTTGCTGCCTGTACACATACATACATACATATATAATTGCATTTATCTTATTGTGTATATTTATTGAGAAAGAGTTGTCTTTTTCTGTATTATATGTATTAATGCCTTTTTTTTAGCGTGAGTAGTTTGTCTCTATATAAGTCTTGTAGTTCTGTGATACTCCATTTGCAATCTTGCTGGAAAATAATAATCAGTAACACGTAGTTAAGTTATGTGGCTAAAATGTTTGCAGGCATCCTACACACGATTTTCTTTCACAGAGCTTTAGGCCTGGTGCGGCCCAAAGACATTGATTTGGAACTTTTTGAAATTACCTATGTAAGTATTATCTACTTCCTTGGATGTTGCATGCCTTTTTTTCCCTTCAAAATATAAATCCTTTAGAGGAATATATTGTTTGTGTAGATTCTATTTTGGGGCTATGCTTCAAGCATGCCCTCTGTATTGTCGTGGTTGTTGAGTCCATTGAGGCCCGAGAGAGACATTGAAACAAACTATAGGTGTAGAGATCTGAACATGATGCTATTGTTCTCGTAAGTTTTCTATACATTGCGAGCTTTTGCGGTAAAGATGGGTGATTTTCGGCATCCAAGACTAAATCAACCAACTTATCATCAAATATATAATTATATATGTTAGGTTCTATTACTAAGAGATGCTTGTATGTGGTGATACTCTGAAACCTGCTGGTTGCTAGCATATGTAGGAGCTACGATGTCCAATTTCATGTTGATGAATGGCATGTATGTATATATGTATGGCAATAGTCCATTAGATGACTTGAAAGCTTTTATTTATCTTCTTTTGTGCAGTTTACGATCTCATTGATTTATATCATTGCAACCCTTTCATCTTATAGTCTGAAAATACTTTGTTGTCTCTTTCATCTTGTGGTTAATGTTGCTCCTAGGATCCATATTACTTATGCTAGACACGTATTTTTTTAGGTCCAATGTGGCGATGCAGAGCTGGAAAAGAAAGTAGATGAGAAAATTGATCAGTTCATTGATAAAGTAGAGAAACACCCAAACAAGAAAAACCAGGTTTCAGCAATGAACTTAATGTTTTTGATCAATAACTCTCAGTATCTGCCTTTGAAGTACACCGTGCAGCCATTTCTCCTTTAATTGACTTGTTAGTTATGCAGATAATTTTATCTTTTTTCGAAGTAAAGAACAAACAAGCAACGTGGTTTACACACAAAGTTGAACACTTGGACTGGGAGCGGTGGTATATAAATTTAAATGTCTCCCAACACCCGAGATCACATTCTAGCAAGTCACATCATTCTAAACTAGTTGTAGACCCAGGAGGTATAATGATTGGTTACTTCAGGAAAAAAAACATTATGACACATGCTTTAAATTGAACACCCTTTATATTGCTACAGAAAGTGCATCTGATGAGAGAAGTGCTCGGCGGGCAACACTGGAGTCCACTCTGCATGAAGTTTTATTTCAGATAATCAAATTTGTGAATGAGAAGAAAGATCATATTCCCCCAATACCAAATATGGAGGGAGTCTCATTTCCTTATGAAATTACTATCTCAAGGTGAGATTTAAATTAATCAGAATCATAGTGCTGTGTAATGTAGTCTTTCTTACTTTTACCGCTAATATTGATGGTTGCACGATGTGTGGTTTATAATCACCAATAACATATGGCATGTTGTATGCATTCTTTGTGCCTTTACAAGTGTTGTGATCATTTCAAGAATCTAAAGTTGGCTATTAACTAATCTTCACTGCTGCCTTATGTTTAGCTCATCAGATTCAGCGTTCGGGATGGACATGTTTAAGAGGATGCTCCAAACTGGGCACCCGACCATGCTCAGCTGATTTTATAAGCTCTTGAACCTCAGGTCCTGCCGTCCTGGCATTTCAGCAGCTTCTGGATGAGAGTGCCCATGTAACTCGGTAGTTCTGTAAAAATCCTTAGCTTTGCAAATGATAATCTGGCTTCAGATCACACTTTATTACATTTGTTCATATGCACGAAGATTTTTAGGTATCTTGTAAAGTTTGTCTGTACTAGTGAATTTGAACCAGAGGAATATGCAGATGGTGGATTAGGATCCAACTTCAATTGTGTTGGTTAGGTTTTCATGTACGCATATCATATATGTTTTTTTTGTTTTAAACCAGTTAGTAATGGTATCTGCATGTCCAGCTGGGCCTAATGATGCTATTAATTTCATCTCAAAACAAATGAAATTTATAATATGATTGATTATAATCTTAAATGGTGTTCTAACGGAATTTGCCTTTCATAGAAAGCAAATAATAAAATAACCAATGTAGGGTTATAATAATTCCTAGACGCTTTCGCCTTCGAATACTGAAGGGAAATTAAGGGTTTGATCTCTGACATAAGTAAACACCTAGTCCCGTGTTACCTTACATTGGTTGAGATATAGACAGTCTTACCCTTATTACGACGGTGTAAAGAGGTTGTTTCTAGGTTTTATTTAACGAGAGAAAGTACACGTACGTTGCGGCGGTGACATGGTGGGGAGACAGGTCATAGGAGGTCATAAATTATAGAGTGTGATAACAAATGCCTTAACCTATGGGCTCTGCTCTCGGATTTAAAAATTCGTCGAAAATATATTGAATGACATCTCTAATGAAAAAGTATGAAATTTTAAGAATACCCATATAATTTTTATAATTTATCGATATACGGTTTTTGAGATAAAATATTTTGAATGAATTAAATGAATAATGGTTTATGGAGGAGAGAAAAAAAAAATGAGTGGTTGAGATTTGAGGAAAGAGTAAAAAATCAGTGGTTGGGATTTAAGGGTATTATAGGTATATTAAGTAGGGATGTTTACATCAGTGAATAAAGATAGAGATAATTTAGGTATTTCAAAGTTGTAATTTGAGATTTAGAAAAAGAGGTCCGGGTAAAAAAAAAAATTAATATACAAAATGACCTCCTGTATTGTAAGGCTCTATCTTCATTAGTATAAATTATCTGATATAGTTTAGAAGGAAGTAATTTGTCATCTAGATAATAATTGTATTAATAATAAAAAAGAATTGTCATCCAAAAAGTGCGTTAATTTTTGAATTTCTTAATAATTTCCAATAATTATTATTATACCCACTCTAATAAATCGAAATACTTTCAGACTTCAGTAAAAATGTAAAATATATTTTTTTATTTTAATAATTCGTCAACAAATAAACAAAACAAATTATATATAATCTTCTAATAACGGATTGATAGCCACCATCACCACAAACTGCATGAAGTACAATAAAATTTATTTTTTAATTTGATTTACAAATGAGTGCAAATGTTTTTGAGAAAGTCGTCGTATTACGCAGTATCATTGTAGTATATTACTATATACATTAATACATGTATGTGCCCGCTCGATTAGGAGTTCATCAAACACATGTAGTGGTAAATATCTTTGGAAAACATTGTGTAATTTATGGGTGCTATGACTGTATGAGTAAATATGAGATACTAGTGAATATAGCTAACTCTAAATTTATGAAGACTTATCTTCGCAACAAAACATATATAGTTGTTTTTGAAATAAATGGCAAGTGAAAGTTGTCAAAAATGCCAAAAACTTTTAAAAGATAAAATAAAAAGAACCAAGAGTATTTGGAGGCAGAGAGACGAAAGTATAGGTAATCAATTGGTGAAGTGGCATTAAGCATCCCTAGAGGTATGAAAAGAGATGTCGTGATGATATCATTTATCCTCATGGAGTAGATCCTACATCCAACCAAGTCTTTGACAAGGGAACTGAATAATAATCTGCTGTGAGCACTGTGGGGATGAGCTTCCAAAAAACCAACGCCAGAAATCATAACAATGTAGTTATTATCAATACTTTGCATGGATAATAAAGTTAAATAACTTGGTATTAATCACTTTTAATCAGATTTTAGCACATAATTTTTGGCTTATAGATTCGGGATTATAGGCTTGTTCGTTTATTTATTACTATGACCGAGTTTGTATAAACTTTCAAAAATGTGTTTGAGTTCGATTCGGCTCATAATTGTTTGAGCTCGAGCTCGATACTCGTTTATCAATTTTACAATTTTATTTTAAATTAACTTCAAAGCCTTAATTTCAATAAACTCGTCTAATTACGTGTACCTGAGGTCGAATAATCGCATTTGTTATCATGTATAAACTAATCTTATATATATAAAAAAAACTCATAAAATTCACTTTAACAATATTTTTCATAATATTTAGAAATCTTCAGTTTCAATCTGTTAATTAGCATGATATATAATGAGTATTTTTAACTATGTAATGAAAGGCTCGACTAGCTCGAGTAACTTGTGGAGCTCAATCGGTACACTCGTCAAACGATTTTTCAAATGAGTCTTAAAAAACTCGCACATTTAACTACCCGAGGTCAATAACTCGGCTCAAGCACGACGACTCAAGTCCAAAACAATTAATCTCAAACCCGAATAGTTAGAGAACAACTGATCTAGAGTTTTTTGTTGCTCAGGGCAAGACAATTTAAAAATTTCCTATTAAATTTGTAAACAACGATACATTTATTTTTAAAGATTTAAAACCATAAGAAACCTCATTTTTAACCATAACCTTGAGTATTTTAGTATCACATATTCATAGGTATTCTGCTAGAGACAAAAGATTGTAGTTATTCGTAGTCATTTACAAATATAGTTCACTAATTAATTAATCTATTAGTTGGTTTTCATGATATTTCATTACATTAAATTAGATTTAATACTAACAAATCACAATAACAACATTAATCAGAACAACTCAAAAATGGGAGGGGTTTTAATTACACTTTGTATATTTAAAGGGGTAGGAGGTGAGAATTAACTATATTTTTTCATTAGTTTATGTTTTCTTTTTTTCAAAACTCATGCATCAGTTGGAAATTTTGACTACATCATAAATGTTTGTATTTAATAGTAGTACAAGTTTTCTGCCCTTTGTGAGTATGATGCTTTGGGCTATTGCCCTGACCGCCCTTATGCAGGACCGGCAGAACATATGGGCTCGATTCTCACCCCAACTAGATATACCTATATGTATTTTTGCATGTTATTACCATATGATTTATTGAAGGAGAAGTGGCGAACAAGGCTTCTTAAGTCTTTAGTCTTAACATTACTTAATTGAACAGTGGGCCTATTTTTTATTTTTCATTTTCTCCCATGTTTTCTAACTTCTTATTTTATTTTTTAACAACTTTTTTAGTTACAAATATAAATTTATACTAGTATTAAGTACTTAAAAAATTATACATTTGTTAATCTTGATGAATTTATATAAACTTGTTGACTTTACTTCTATGAATTTGTTAAACATAATTTTTGTTGTTGCATGTTTTTTTAATAAAATATGTTATAAACTGAAAGAAAAAAATGTCCTTAAATTCATTATATATAAAAAATTTTGTGTATCAACCATCATAATCATTAAAACTGTGATTGATTTATAAAATTTTATTTTTGATAATCATATGTCATTATGTGGAGAGTTTATTTTGTGCGGGTGGGAATAGTTTACAACATCATAACAAAGAAGATGATAAATGTGTTCTATTAGGTTGTGTACGTAAAAGCACTTCAAAGGTTTCCGACAAAGAGCTATCGGAGATTGAGCATACGGGTATGTGAATGATGACGATAAGTCGATCTTTGGTGAATATTTATACAGTAGAAGAATGGAAGAAAAGACATGGTGGTGCTCTCGTGGTGGATGTTCCCGGAGTTGTTTAAGGAAGAGCACCTGGTTTTTTGGTAATGGGTGATGTAGTGTTGGAGTGTGATCATTTTATTATAAATCGCATGTCCGGGAATAATTTAAGCCTACGAGGTCACATGAAATGACACGGTAACTCGATAATATTAATTGATATATTAAAGTAATATATTGATTAGTTTAATCACGAAATGATTAATTAAACATAATTAAAGGGTTAGTTATATTTAATTGATTAAAAAGGAGGATTAAAATGTGAAAATCGAAAAATGGACTTGGACCTAAAGTCCATAAAGGGGGGACGACACATGAAGGCTTGTTTAAGCCTTTATGTTGCTTATTTTCCAAGTTAAGGTTAACATAATTAAGCCCTATAAATAAAGGCTTAATTCTTGGTTTTTCACATACTTTTTCTCATAAGCAATTCTCTCCTTTTTCTTTGAAGTGGCCGAAATTCCCTTTCTTTAGGGTCTTTCGACTTTGAAGTTTAAGGTTCAAGCAAAAGGTTTGTTTGATTTGTGATCGAGTACTAGCATACGTTATTCGGGGTGTCTAGTGTACGATCGTAGATGGGTTTTGCTTTAAACCCTAAGCATTAATAATAATCTTATTATTATTATCTTTATTGGAGCTTTGCATAAGGTACATAACTCAATTCTATTCTTTGTTAATTAATTTGATTGCATATATGTTTTGATTTCTTCCGTTGCGCGTACTCGTGATTATGTATGTTTATGTGTTCATATTCTAACATGTAGGTAGCTTGAGTATTTGGAACTTTATTTAGCACGAGGAGATTCAACGCCCGCGTTGCGGGTTGCAATAATCGTGGATGCGCGATAAAAGCAGAAGAAGACAAAAAAAGCAATGGTCATCCACAGTCTTTGGGCGTTGCCCCGAAAAAGATAACGACACGTGAAATTTACAACTTATGGTAATTAAGGAAAATTTATGTGATAAAAGTATAGAGACTGAAACTTTCTTGGCAAAAGTTAGAAAAATGAAATTTTAAAAACTAAATAAAACAAAACTTTTGTTCGAAAAGTAAAAGAAATAAAGTTATGCGACAAAAAGTAAAAAGGTTAAAAGTTTCGTGGCAGGAATGAAAAAAGGTTAACGAAAATTAAAAAAACAAAAGTTATATGGTGAAAAGTAAGATAATAAAACTTTCGTGGCAAAAATTAGAAAAATAAAAGTATAAAAAGTAAATAAAACAAAACTTACCTGCGAAAAGTAAAAGAAGCGAAAGTGATGTGGCAAAGGTAAAAAGGCGAAAATTTTAATAAATTATGCGATAAAAAGTTAAAAGAATGAAAGATTCGTGGCAAAAGTTAAAAAATTGAAAGTTAAAAAAACTAAATAAAACAAAATTTTCGTGACAAAAGTAAAAGAAATAAAGTTTTGTGACAAAAAGCAAAAAGGTTAAAAGTTTCGTGTAGTTGACAAAAGTTAAAAAAACAAAAGTTATTTGGTGAAAAGTAAAATAATGAAATTTTCGTGACAAAAGTTAGAAAAATAAAAGTATAAAAAGTAAATAAAACAAAACTTTCTTGCGAAAAGTAAAAGAAACGAAAACGATGCGGCAAAAAGTTAAAAAAATGAAAGTTTAAAAACTAAATAAAACAATTAAAAGTAAAAGAATTAAAATTATGTGACAAAAATTAAAAAAACAAATTAAAAAAAAATGTAAGCAAGCTGACAGACCTGTCAGCTTGACTGTTCATAAGCATATAAAAAAAAAAGGGGTGGGATGGGCGGAGGTGGGTGGGTCAAACAGGATAAGATAGTTTGGTGGCAAAAATTCAACAAGAGATGCCAGAAATTCGACAATCTAAAAAATTACTGTAGATAAGCACATAATATTTTTATATAGAATATTTTTTTAAGAATGGTGTCAAAGTCAAAAAATGACGGATAACTCAAGGACCTCAAGGTAAATTCGCCGTTCTTAAAAAAACTAATATCATCTCCAAATTAAATCATTTCACCTGCCGACAATTTTTTTTATTCATTACGTGAAATATGTAAATTTTGAAAAACATGTTCGTTACTATGCAACCAATTAAATCTTCCAATATGACGTCTCTCCTTATATAACTAGTGTCAATGCCTTGTCCGATGAATAGATAATTTCAAAATATATCAATGATAAATATCAAAATAATATATAACAAAACACATAAAGAACAACAAAACATGAACAAAACAAATTTTAAAAAATAAACTCTTTTGTTGTAAAAGAAGAAATCATTATCAAACTACAATTGAAAATAAACTAAATTAAAAGAGATGAAAAATAACAATAACTTAACAATTCAATATCAAATAATAAAGAAACACGAACAAAATACCAAAAATAAAATTAAGGTGATATAAAAAAAAACCGTATGTTTATTAAACAATTTTTAAAATTTTTTTAAAGATATATAATATTTTTAAAACACTTTCAATAAAATTAAAGTGATTTTTTTTAATAGAAACTTACTTAACTTGGTTAATTTGTTTATTAAAGAAAGGAAGAAGAGGAATAATATGAATGAGAATGATTAATAAAAATTTAGGTTATATATATAATTATTTATTTAGTGAAAGAGTTTTAAAAATATTATATATTTTTAAAATTTTTAAAAAAATTTGTTTTGATAAAAAAAAAATTTATGATAGAATTATAAATATAATTATCTATTTAATAAACAAATACAAAATGAAAAAAGTATAGAAAAAATGAGAGAGTTCTAGAGTAATTAAGAGATAGTTTTAAGCTTAAAAAGAGCTTTAAGTGGTGCCCAGTATAACCTCAATCTCCTCTTTTAGTTATAGTATATATATATATATATATATTAGATGAAATATAAAATTAAATAAATTAAAATATAAAACTTACTACTAACTCGGTGTCAAAATAAAATAAATACATATATTTTTTGAAAGGTGTGGATCATTTGCTCGCAACAGGGGATCTAGTCTACGTTGTTTTAACCGAGTCTGCGCTAGAGAGTCCCTCACCCTCAATACCTAGCAAGAGGAGAAACTCCCAACTAAACCATCTGAAGGCACGTCATTTAGTTGGGATAGAACCTTGCCCCCTCTAGAGGACTTAAACATGCTTCACTAGAAGACTTTATTTGTAAAAAAATTTTAAATGTCCTTCTGATCATGTCTCAAACTCGAGACCTGTAGTATGTAAAGTTGGTGCTCAACCATTGAACTATAACGGAAAGTACAAATAAATATATATATATTATATATATATATATATATATATATATATATATAAAACTTTTATCAATTATCTATTTTTTCTTGTAGTAAACAGCTATTGTGAAATAAAGTACGAAATGGTATGAGTAAAGGATTATTTTGAGACATACATATAGACGTATAGTACATGAAAATATCAAGGTTTCAGAGTTAAATTCTGATTTTTTTAAGAGGCAAAATATCAAAATATATAAGAAGAATTTATATGAGTTCTAATATCAAACTTAATTTGTTAATTATTATTATTATCATCATTATTTAATATTACTACTGGTATAAAACTAAGAAGTCGAGCAAAATATTCAACGTAGATATTATGATGATATAATTATATGTATAGATAAAAAAAAATTCATCTTTCACAGTTTATATTGCACAGTACAAATGCCAATCTCTACATTACATGCGCCTAATAAAATGGGAAGTGATATTAGTATTCTTCATTTTGATAGATTTATCACAATTATAGATTATTGGTTTGTACAGTTAATTATATAATTTATACGTAATCTCTACGTCACATGTGCCTAATAAAATGGGAAGTGATATTGGTACTCCTTATTTTGATAAATTTATCACAATTATACACTACTGGTTTGTACAATTAGTTATATAACTTGTACGTTATGGTACATCTATCAACAATCGTGATACAAATATTTATTTTCCTAATAAAATATATATATACTCATCTAACTTTAATAAATGCATAGACATAGCTACACACGTACGTAAGGAAGTTGAGGTACGTGAATGAATATCGTAATCATTGTCGTTTAAAACTATCTAACATGCAACAAGTATGTTTTCGATAAACATGGTTAGAATCCTATATTTATAGGTACGTTGCATATATTGAACGCATCTTTTTATCTTTATCTATATATATTATAAACAACGAGAAAAAGTACCGCGCGTTGTAGCAGTGAGATACTGGGGGTGATAGGTCATAAAGTGTGATAGGTCATAGGTGGTGATAGGTCGTAGAGTCTGATATTCAAATGCTTTATCCGTACGTACTCTGCCATCGAATTTAAAAATTCTTCAAAAGTATACCGAATAACAACTCTAATGAAAGAGCATGAAATTTTAAGAAAACTCATATAGTTTTTATAATTTATCGATGTACGTTTTTTAGATAAAAGATTTTGAATGAATTATAGAAATAAAATAATTTATGGAAGAGAAAAAAAATAAGTGGTTGAGATTTTAGAAGATAAATAAAAATGAAAGTTGAAAGTTGTCGGGTATTGATATATGGTACATCATGCATTGTCATGTGTACATTGTTAAAATTGAAAGTTGAAACCTTGCTTTATAATGTACATTGTTGAAATTGAAAGTTAAAAGTTGAAACCTTATTTACTTTATAATATAAGAGAACGGTACCCGGGCGTTGCGGCGACTGTGGAGTTAATGGCAGTAAAATGGTGGGGGTGATAGGTCATAGAATGTGATAGGTCATATGAGGTGATAATTCATAGAGTGTGATAGCCAAATGCCTTAGCCTGATGGGCTCCGCCCTCGTACTTAAAAATTCGTCGAAAGTATATCGAATGACATCTCTAATAAAAGAGCATGAAATTTTATGAACACCCATATAATTTTTATAATTTATCGATATACGGTTTTTGAGATAAAAGATTTTGAATGAATTAGAGGAATAAAATGATTTAAGGAGAAGATAGAAAAAAAATGAGTGACTGAGATTTGAGTAGAAGGATGAAAATAAAAGTTGAAAGTTGTGGGACGTTGATGTATGGTATATCATGCATTCTCATGTGTACATTGTACAAATTGAAAGTTGAAAGTTGAAACCTTATTTGCTTTATAATATAGTACGAGAACGGTACCCGCACGTTGCGGTCGTGATAGGGGTAATAACGGGGTGGTGATGTAATGGCGGTGGCGGTGATGGGGTGATCTACATGACGGGCTCCGCCTTTGGCCATATGGGCTCCGCCCTCGGATTTAAAAATTCATCGAAAGTATATCGAATGACCACTCTAATGAAAGAGCATGTAAATTTAAGAACACTCATATAATTTGTATAATTTATTGATGTACGGTTTTTAAGATAAAAGATTTTAAAACAATTAGAAGAATAAAATGATTTATGGTGGATAGGGAAAAAAATAATTGGTTGAGATTTGAGGAGAGATAAAGGGTATTATAGCTATTTTAGGTAAATATAAAATAGATAGGAATGACATTTTGGAGAAGTACTTAAAATCAATATTGGAAATTCAAGTTAAATATTGAAAATCTAGAGAAAATATGCTTTATAATATACGAGAGTAAGTACCCGCGCGTTGCAACGGTAAGATGGTAGGGGCGATAGCTAGGTCATAGAGTGTGATATGTCATAAAGTGTGATAGGTCATAGGAGTTCACATGTCATAGGGTATTATAGTCAAATGCCTTATCCGTACGGGCTCCGTCCTCGGATTTAAAAATTCGTCGAAAGTATATCGAATGACATCTCTAACGAAAGAGCATGAAATTTTAAAAACACCCATATAATTTTTATAATTTATCGATGTACGGTTTTGGAGATAAAAGATTTTGAATGAATTGGAGGAATAAATGATTTATGAAGAAGAGAAAAAAATGATTGGTTGAGATTTAAGGAGAGAGAAATAGTATTATATTTATTTTAAGTAAATATAGAATAGATATGAGTGACATTTTGGGGAACTACTTTAAAATTAATATTGAAAAATTTAAGTTCAATGTTGAAAATTTAAGGGAAATCTGCTTTATAATATAACGAGAGCAAGTACCCGTACGTTGCGGCGGTGAGATGGTGAGTGTGATAGGTCATAGAGGTGATATGTCATAGAGTGTCATAGCCAAATGCCTTGGTCGTACGAGCTCCGCTTCGGATATAAAAATTCGTCAAAAGTATATCGAATAACATCTCTAATGAAAGAGCATAAAATTTTAACAACACCCATATAATTTTTATAATTTATCGATGTACGGTTTTTGAGATAAAAGATTTTGAAAAAATTAGAGGAATAAAATGATTAATGGATGAGAGATAAAGTTGTAGGCATTGATGTATAGTACATCATGTATTATCATGTGTACATTGTTGAAATTGAATATTAAAAGTTGAAAAGTAGATTTGTTTTATAATATAGTATAGTTTTGAAAATATTAGAGAAATATAATGATTTATGAAGGAGACAGAAAGTTGTAGGCACTAATGTATGGTATATCATGTAGTATAATGTGTACATTGTTAAAGTTGAATATTGAAAGTTGAAAAGTAAATTTGTTTTATAATATAGTATAGATAATATTGATAAATAAAATATACTATGGATATAGATAGATAGTATAGATTATAATTATAGTCTCCGGTGAAAACGTTGGATTCTCACACATATTTTTGTTTTATCAAGTTTAAGAAAACCAAATGAGAAGGGAGTTTGCTAAATACAGTCCTTATAGCCGTGTTTAAGGTGAATAAATTGTTTGTATATTTACCTTGAAATCAGGGGACAGACTTTTAATATGAAAGATACAAGTTTTTTTATGCACGTTAAATACAGCCCTTAACATTTCCGGCCCTTAACATTTCCCATGAAAGAGATCATTTAATTTTTTTCAATAATAGAAAGTGTCCGATTTTTAATATTCGTGTTCTTTCATTTATTGTTTTCAGAAACTTAAAAGGACAAACTTTGAACACAGAATTTTGTTTGTTCAAAGGTTCGTATTCATTCATTAATTTATTATCCAAAAATTAAGAATATAGCCTTTGCAAATGCATACAACACAGTTATAAATGTATATACTCGATCGTATTGCTTCACGTCTTCAACTTAAATCTGCTATTTGATGGCCGGTTGGAATATATATATATAAATGCATAATTAATTAGTCCATGTGTAAAATATTTGGCTAGCTTCTATTCTATTCAATTAATATAATTATACGAGTAACACGGAGTACTAGCTACTAGTATATATAATAGTTTCAAGCCATTGTTTTAATTTGTTAATGTTATCATAAAAAACATCCAAAAAACCATTCCCAATATTAATTCTCCTTAAGATTTATAACAAACTCAATATGCCAACAACCACATCATCCACTTATTCAAGTAACAAGCACTTTGTGCTAGTTCACGGGCTAGGCCACGGAGCCTGGTGTTGGTATAAAGTTGTGAGCCACCTAAGGTCCGCTGGTCATCAAGTGACTGCTGTGGACCTTGGTGCTTCTGGGGTGCACCCAAGTCGACTTGAGGACATACCAAGCTTCTATGAATATATACAGCCGCTTGTTCAAATTCTTGAGTCGATATCTGTTGACCAACGAGTCGTGTTAGTAGGACATAGTTATGGCGGGCTTCCTATTTCGTTAGCCATGGAGAAGTTTTCAAACATTGTTTCGGCTGCAGTTTTCATCAGTGCGTACATGCCAAATTGTAAAGATCCGCCCTCCGTCCAGATGCAACAAGTATATATAATACTTAATACATCATCTTCTTGTTTATCGCTTAATTCGAGAACTTTTTTTTTTTTTTTTCCTTTTTACTTTATCTTACTTGAACTACTTAATTGACGTATAATCGTTTTGACTTAGAAGTTACAAGCGGCCAGAGTTATAAACTTGTTTTAAAACTACTAGTGCTTCTTATCGTCATCTCCACAATATTTTTATGCTAGTTGTTTAGAAAAAAATATATATCATATATACGAGTAACATCTAAAATTTACTAAAAACATAGTACTCGTAGTATATTTCATATCAAAATTTTCTAGGAACGTTGGATGTAATGGAGCTAGCTTGGTTAAAACAACTATTTACCCTGCTTTAATTAGGTATTTAGTTTAAGATGATACATTGATAAATGTTCTATTCTACAGTTGTCATTATTAAAAATAAAAAAAAAAAAAAAAAAAAAAAAAAACACTTAGTAGGGCGCCCACAAATAGTCTCATCAAAGAGTTATGTAGTTTAAACTTTAATGTTGGAGTTCCATTAAAAGTACGTAGACAAAATCTTACTCTAATTCATGTGTTTTTTGGTTTTGTTAATTAGTATTTCATGAATTCGAAGCCTGAAACATTTATGGATTGCCGGTTTACATTGGATAATGGAATGCCAAAGACAGCGGAACTAGGGGAGGGTTACATGACCACCATGATGTACCCGAATTGCCTACCGGAGGTGCGTTTTATTCTTGATTATATTTTACGAGAAATTGGAGTTTTATAATTGTATATATGCAATTACTCGTAATATTACAAATGTGGTCATGTGGCGGAAAACATTTGCGGACAGGAAACCACCTGCCAGCTGCAATTTTGCCTAAACGATAAACGTACTAAATAATTCAAAATAAGTTACAAACATGTATTACTTCTATATATATTACTCGTAATTAATAAAATTTTTGGCCTAAACGATAAACTTAATAGCAAATTTAGGATTTTGTCCTCGAAATGTTAACCCATTATTTACGGTCTATCATCAATGCATCTTAGTTCAAAGTTAACCCAGAAATATACTAGTATTAATTTCGATAATCACAAAATCTGAAGTCCTGAAAATTATATACTATTTATATGTGGTTTGGACCAACTTACACATTTCGGCTTTACGCTTTTACATATTTCGAACAAACTCGTCCCTCTATCAGACGGCCGCTAAATTGGTCAACTAAATAGTAGCATGTGCAAGACACGCTAAACTGTAAGACGACATGTCCATTTTATTTGAAGGACTGGTCAACAATTGTCAACCGTTGGTTTAAAAGCAAAATCTATTTTAACGACGTGGTGGTCAAGGAAACCATCTACCCATTTACTCTTTTTTTTTTAATCATTATAATTAAGTTTGGGGTTTTGTTGAATGAATTCCTAAAGACTTTCATTAAATTATATTAAATAGTTGTACATTTACCATAAAATTTAAGGGGTGTATTTTTAATAAGGAAAAGTACAATTGTTTTATACATGTTAAATGAAGCCCTAATTGCTTCATTTAGCATTTTCTTTAAGTTTATACCAACTCATCTTTCAATTAGTGCATAACTTTTAATCTCAGATACGAGTAATTAATTAGAATTAGCAATAGAAACAAAATTTAAACTGAGACTGGAGTACTTCATATTAAAATCTATTATTTCAAAATCAAGATGGTTACAGATTTCGCATTCTTAAAGCTAGAAGATCAACTACTCCCTAAAACTTTGAAATGTTTTGTTAAAGAAATATAGGCTAAAAAAATGAAAAAATAATGGGCATTTTTTTTTTTGAATGGGCCCGTCATGGAGTCCACTGAATTGGACTACTTCATAATCATAGTTTAATAGGTTATTCACTTATTGTATGTCTAAATGTAGTTTGTTTTTCAAAACGCATCTTTTTTTTATTTTTTATTTTTTTAAATTTTAAAGTGTGTATCATTTACTCGCAACAAAGGATCTAGCTTACGTTGTCTTAACCGGGTCCACGTTAGAGAACCTCATCACCCTCAATATCTAGTAGGAGGAGAAACTCCCAGTGTAGTTTTGATATTATATGTACTTAGCTACAACATAGTAAGTTGCTTGTTCATATTAATACCAAATTTGTCCAAAATAAGAAAAGTATTTAGTTATTTCTCTTAAGGAATTTTTATCTCTTTTGAGTGTTTGTGGTTTAGTGTTAAGGTATTACGTATTTTTATGTATGATTTGTAATTGCTATTTGCTTTAATTTATTTGATTGCCCTTTTATAAGAAAAAATTATATATAATCAAATAACTATATATTGTTAGGGCTTGGCTTGAATGATAATATTGACTGCATAAATTTTTAATGCAGTTACCTAGGAAGATTTTTGTAATATATCAATTATTCGTTTGATTTGCTTGTGTTACTGCGTCTATCAATTTTGCATATAATTGATTTTCCATATTGTTGACCAATAATAAACTTTGAATCATTCATGTTCATACATGGCGATATCTTTTTGTGTATCGATCTCTAACCTAAAAAGAATGATTTAATATAGGACTTAACCTTGGCAAAGATGTTGGTACGACCAAGTGGGTTATTCTTTGAGGATATGAGCAAGGATTCTCTTTTAACCAAAGACAAATATGGTTCGATTAGCAGGATTTATGTGGTATGCCAAGGAGATCAAGTTATGAATGAAGAATTTCAAAAATTTGTCGTAAAAGACAGTCCCCCAAATGAAGTAAAACACTTTCCAGGAGCCGGTCATATGATCATGTTGTCGAAATCGGAGGATCTATCTTTATATTTGCAAGAAATAGCCTCAAAGTACCCGTGATTGATTATATTACAATTAATCAGCCGAGTAATACTGCTGGATATATTTATGAATATATAGATGTGCTTTCCTTCAGAATATTATAAGCTTGCTATATATAATTGATAACTCATGTTATGATTTTCATTTTTGTTGAAAGTGTTTGGTTGATAGTTTTGGACTACAACATGAATATCAAGCCCATTTAAATAATTATATACTCACATCAAACTCGCGTGATGGGTTTTAAAATCCATTTCCCCTTTCTTTTTGTACTAATTTGGGTTTCAAACATTTAAATCAACTTTTATCATTTAAAAATGATATTTAAATTTAGATGTTTATGCTTTATCTATATATACTCCTATATAAAAATTATCACACCCCTCATTTTTAGAAATAGTTACACAATAGTTACATACGAAATTGCTAAATTGTTCTTAATAAACACCCAATATGGAAATAATTTTTATAAAATACCAAATTTGTTCTTAATGGATTAATTTATACTTTAAACCTTTATTTTTTAAAAATTTCCACTATCACGATTAAATCAACCTAGATCACTTGACACTGCCACCACCACCAATAGTACCATCACTAACACCATTAGATCGTCTTCCCCACCACCACCGCCGCATTATGCGGGTACCATGCTCGTCATCTTTTTAAAAATAAACAAACCTAGGACTAATATAGAGTCGAAGTATAACGAACAATTTGACGTCATGGGTCACATGCGTACCAAGTACATAAGTGATACAAGTCGTATCACTTTTTCAAATCCATTCGCGTAATATTTCATTTATTTATTATTGCAATATTAGTTTCTCCACGAGCCTATATTTGTTGATTTAATATACTAAGAAAAGCGTATGGTTATATTTTCAGTTATTTTATTACTAAGAAAAGCGTATGGTTATATTTTCAGTTATTTTATATCAACAAATATGATTGATAAATTAATATATGAAAAAGTCAGTCTCACATATAAGTTTCATTTTTGTTCTTAGATAAGGCCTATAAGGCCATAACATTAGGCCCAACTTCCTTTTTTTTTCCTTTTCATTATATTCATGTGTATGCGCACTTATGCACTACTCACTTAACCATATCATTAATCCCAGAACGAAAATAATTAATCTCAGAACGATCTTATTGTGTCATGAACATGAAATCACAAAAGTGGCATAGTGTAGTTAACTTTAGTGTAGTTAACTAAAGTGGTATAGTATATGTTGCAACTTATTGTGTCATGAACATGAAATCACAAAAAATAATCCCAAAATAACAAGCTCATATTTCGATTATTTCCAATTTTACAATTCAACACATGCTGGCCAATTAATTAACATACATGTAAAAATTAACTATTAAATACACGATAACCATAAAGATTGAAACACTAACATCGATCCACAGTACAAAACAGAAGCAGCGGTTGATCGATCCTTGATATATAGTTACATTTACATACTTGACTATAGATTTAGATCTCGGAGTTCTCTAAGATTCATTGGAGATACATATTTCGGGTCCCCTGCTAACAATTGTTTCGCGATGAGCACATTAGCTGCTTCGCTAGGGTGATATGGATCCCAAAACACATGTTTATCTCTGTCCGTACACAAACTCGACGTTGGACCACACGGAATTATCCCTGCATACTGACCTCCATTTCCACAGCATGCTTTGCTTGCGGTTTTAAATCCTATCAATATTGTTCAAAACAAAATGATTTACCATAACTTTTTTTTTTCTTCTTAATTTCTAAAAAGGGAAAATAATGATAAACAAATAATGTCCATAAGAGGACTTAAAGAGTTGAATCAGTAGTTAAGTTTGGTGATCAATACTTACCATATTTGGCGTAGTTTGTGATGAGTTCCAAGACTAAGTCGTAGACATTGGCATGAACGAAAGTAGCTCCTGGGAGATTGTCGTTTAATTGTGCAACCAAATCTTTCAATTTAGAGTTGTATCGAAGTGCAAGTTGATTAGGCAACGCGACACATTCATCCTCATTCAATTGATTAATTGTTCTCTGATATGGAATGCATCCAATTGGTCCTACATTTCCTATGATGAATTTTCGTGCATCTAGTTGGTAAAGTCTCTGCAATTAATCGATTTTACACACAAAAGATGTTAATTAACAATTAATACTAGTTAGAATCCAATCATATAATATGTAATCAGTTAAGTTTAGTATACTGAAATAGTTTGCTGACGTGTTTATGAGGTAGTCAGTATGCTTGGGACATGTATATGTGAGTATTTGTATTAAAGTTTTTTTTTCGTAGGGCGAGACTTACAGTAAGCTGGGATTTGAGGTGACTAAGTAGATCATCCACAAAAGAATCGGGTGTTTGTGTAACTCTAGCTCCAATTGAAAGAACCGGAAGGAGATAGTTATTGAGAAAGTCGTTGGAACCAATCGTGATTGAAAAGATTGATTTCTTCATAATGTGTTCTTTCGCTTTTGAAGCGCCAAGGAGTTTATCAATCTGTTTTCTTGTGATGTTGAAGTAATCAATCTGGATGTCCATTGACAGTCGATTTACCTATAAAAAAAAAAACATTTTAGATTAGTATCATTAATGTATCAACATGATGAAGATATTTAATTTAATAGTGATTGTACCATAAGCGCTTAATTACAACTTACAAAAATTCTACCGGTGGCATTCATAATCCCTCCACCACCTGAGGCATAATTCACACCATATAATAGAGCTTGTCCAGTAGAATTTGGATCCAAAAACGGCACTGCATAGTGTTTCTGCCCAAGTTCCTCACCTATGAAAAAAAATCTTAACATTTTAACTAGTATACATATATGATGAAACGTTATTTTTTCTAATACTAATTGATCACAATGTTTCGCTGATGGAACTTGAACCTACAACCTATATTGTCATGGTTTGTTTTACACCTTACTAGACCATTGAATAAAAATCAAGGGTCAAAATACAAAGATGATTTTTAAATCTTGACCCTTGATTTTAATCTAATGATCAAGATGCGTTCAACTTTACTAGTAAAGTTAGAAGACAACTTTAGCGGATTTTCATCCACCAAATAGCTAATGGTTATTCATGTTTGTCTTTTTCTTTTTTAAAAAATAAAAAATAAAAGAGTGGAGTTTAGGATCATACATACCGATAATGTCTCCAATGGTTCTACCATTTGTATACCGCCCGGTAGGTTTTCCTCCAGACGGTTTAAAATCAATCCCATTAGGTTTGATGTTAGCTTTAGATAACGTCGGCAAAAAGTTATTATTCCCGGCATCTACCAATGAATCTCCAAAGATATAAGAAGCTCCCAAAGCCGAACCTCCCTCACCATCATCATCAGCCGCAACAACAACAGCGAAAGCAACAAAAAGAGCTAAAATCGCAGCCATGTTTTTAGGAGCATGAGCTTGATCCTTAGAAGCCATATATAAAAATGTTGGTGGTGAAAATATAAAAGCTAGGTGTGAGCTTTATATTTGTTGCATGTTTTATGGTAGTGAAAATGTATGTGTGTTTGGTAAGACCAGGTTTTAGGTTGTTGATCAACTATAGAAATCGTCATTATTGTCTTCACCTGTTTTGACTAGTTAGAATGCCAGGTTTTAAGACATGTATTAATAATTTTTTTTACTTTTATTGATTCACATAGTACTGTTGGCATTTGTCTTGCCTGCAACCACATAATTTTGTAGACTAAACAGTATACATGTACGTGTGGCGGGTTGATGACCGAAATCTTTTTAACATTATACATAAGCAGTACGTACAAAAGTTATGGTGTAGTATATTATTCACAACCTTTAAAGAAAAAAATTAATCGTTATAAAATAAAAATTAAGAATAGAAATTAATAATATAAGTACCATATTACTTTTAATCGATAGAAAATAAAAATTGAAAAAAGAAAAAAAAAATAAGAAAAGTGATGAGACTTTAACCAAACCATCAAGAGTCAACTTCCCATATCAACTTTAAAAGAACTTCACTGCTTTTGCTTCCTTGGTGGCTTGGTGCAACCATTTCTTTTTCTTTCCATTTGTGGACAATTTATATTAAGTAGCAATGAAATGCAATAGTTAATTTATGATTTTGATGTGCATACTACTTTGATTAGAAATACCAGAGAGAGTAACTCAATTATCTAAGATTAATAAAAAAAATGATAAATATGACTAAAAATTGCCTCTTTCGATCTTATAGTTATAAATTTAAGAGTAATTCATGATATATTTGTCAAATATACCTAATATTTTATTTATTTGTTAACACACATATAAATTTTGTGTTTTTTTTTTAACGGCATTCTATTATACTCCTACTACTAAATTGCACGTATGCCTGGAAATCGGGACTCTCGAAAAACCCCCAATTAATCCACCCTCACAAAATGTGGAAGTGAGACTTGAACCCAAGTGGATCCTCCCAAGGTCAAAGACCTTACCAATGGGTCACCAACCCTCGCTCTTTATTGTTAGGCATCCCATATTATTTAGGCACATTAAACATTTTTTATAATTTAACAATCTTCATCCAATACACTTATAATAATAAACTTAACGAAATAATTTACAACATACATCATCCAACCCTTAAAATAACTATATTACCCCAAATAAAGTCAATTATTTTTACATGCAAACCCACATCATCGTTGTGCCGCCACTGCAGCCCCAACTAACCGTCACCCCACCACCACCCGTCGCCGCCACAACTACCACTCTACTGTCGCTACCATCATCGTGGCATCGCGCTGATGTGCGTCTAACTTCGTAAGTTTAGATATATGCTTAATTACTAATATGATGTTATCACATGGCAAATCAAAATTGGAATCTATAATGTTATCATCATATTTTTAGACATGTGTCTAGATTTGGCAAATTAGTCATATATATATATACTTATTATTATACAGAAATTAACCTAATTCTAATTCATTTTGTTATGATCTTAAAAAATTCTGGTCACTTGCTATTATCAGTGTGATTTTAAAGACATCAAATTGCGAAAAAGCATTCAAAATTGTTGGAGTAAATAGCTCACGGATTAAAACAAATTTGATTCACACTATAATAATAAAGGTTGAGGTCTTTCATGTTCAATAATTTCGAGATGGCGGATTTCTCTCGTATGGGAGATAACATTTGTACCATTTGTTTTTATTAATCTACCAAAGTTATACATGAATTACTTGTACTGTATGTTATAAAGTTTGTACAGTTTAGTAAATTTATCAAAATGTTTGGTACGGATATCAATTCCCCTCTCATATACATGGTCTAACCCGAAATTTACGTGATTATGTACACTTTTTCATGCCACAATGCATGTTTGATGTAGAAAGGTTGAACTTGAGCTTTCTTCTGAGAACTACAATCATACATCTGACCACTAAAGTACTTTGGCGGGTTTTGATTCATACAAAGAAAACGATATTTTCTTTTAGTTACTTCTCCGAGAAGTAAATTAAAGAAAAGGGAGAAACACCAAAACATTCCAGAAGATATGATATATGCTCCATGTTATGTAAATATCATTATATGGTCCTATATATATTATTCTATACTATATATATGTGCATTCTTTTCTTCTTTACAAAGCAAAGGTATCCTTCATCATGCATGATTTTTTCCTATATATAACTTATGTACTTAAAGTTTGATTCCATCATGCATGCATTGAATATTGCTTTTGCTTTTTTAATCAAAGGTTAGTTTCTAGTTGAAGCTTTTGTGATAGAAAAATTAGAGTAGTAGTTAAACACAAAACAAACAGCACAAAATAAATCACTTTCTTTTCCTACTTCCATTTCTAAAGCATATTTCATATATTTCTGTTTTGAATCTTAAAGAAAGATTCAATTCATGCATATTTCACTTCATTATGCTTGTTTATTAATTTGTAGCAAAAAGGCCAGAAAGAAACATGGGTCCAAACAATCTATTGATGATCAGGCCAAAAGAAACTCATTAGATGATAAGAAATTGCATGAAAATAAGCTCAAAGCTGCTCTACAACAAGCATCTGAATATGGGTCTCTTGTTAAACATCAAATTATCGACGTTTCAGAAGATATCAATGTCGAACACAAGGGTACTTTGGAAAGATCAAGGTCATTAGCAAGACTAGAAGCTCAAAAGGAGTTTTTGAAAGCAACTTCTTTAGCTGCAGATACCGTATTTGAGACTGAAGATTCGATTACTGATTTTAATGAAGCGTTCGCAAAGTTCCTCACCATGTATCCGAAATACAAGTCTTCTGAAAGGATTGATGAGTTGAGAGTTGATGAGTATGGACACCTGGTTGACAATGATTCTAAGGTGTGTCTTGATTATTGTGGATTTGGGCTGTTTTCTTTTCTACAAGTTATTCAATATATGGAGTCATGTACCATACGTTTAACCGAAATAACTTCAAATTTAAGTAATTATGCATTATATGGTTGTATGGAGAAGGGTACAGTTGAACATGATATAAAATCTAGGATCATGGATTACTTGAACATCCCTGAAAATGAATATGGTCTAGTGTTTACGGTTAGTAGAGGTTCTGCTTTTAAGCTTCTAGCCGAATCATATCCTTTTCACACGAATAAAAACCTATTAACAATGTTTGATCACGAAAGTCAGTCGGTTAATTGGATGGCTCAGAGTGCTAAAAAGAAAGGGGCTAAGGTTCATAGTGCTTGGTTTAAATGGCCTACACTTAAACCATGTTCAACCCATTTGAAAAAACAGATCTTAAACAAGAAAAAGAGGAAGAAAGATTCATCGAAAGGTCTATTTGTGTTTCCGGTTCAATCAAGAGTTACTGGTGCTAAGTATTCATACCAATGGATGTCATTTGCTCAACAGAACAACTGGCATGTATTGCTTGATGCAGGGGCATTGGGTCCATTAGATATGGATTCACTTGGCTTATCTCTTTTTCGACCCGATTTCATCATTACATCATTTTACAGAGTCTTTGGGTTTGACCCAACAGGATTTGGGTGTCTTCTTATCAAGAAATCTATGATTAAAATCCTTAAGAAGCAACCTGGTCATACTGGTTCCGGTATGGTGAAGATCAGTCCAGTGTATCCCTCATTTTATAGCGATTCTACGGGTGGATTCCCTCAATTCTCAAGGACCGAATGTGATGATGTAGTCCCTGAAAGCCAAAGTGGAAGTCAGCTACCAGTTTTTTCAGGTGTATTGACTCCGTCTCTTGTGAGGGATGTAAACGAAACTGAGATAGAACATGGTAACTACACATATAGTGATGAGGGTAGCCCTGTTTTTGAAGAAGCTGGCATCTTTTCAATCATGAAAAGTCCGATTTTGAGTGATGATGGATCGCCTGAGGACTCGATGTGGATTGATTTAGGCCCGAGTCCATTAGGATCACAACCTGTCATGCCTTTACCACCACCGTCTTGGTTCACAAGAAAAAGAGTAAGCAACATAGAATCCCAATCACAGGCTCATGAAAGCATGAAGGCCAACAAAGTAGACTACTTTCAAGCAAATATTTGTAGTCCAGAAATACAAGAAGAGCCTGAAATTGATAATTCAGTTATACGAAGAGACACTGAGGGCGAGTTTAGGCTGCAGGGGAGAAGAGTATCATTTGGTTTTGAGAACATAGATGATTCTATCAGTGAAGAAGAACAGTTTGAATCGGATAGGAAGGAACCCAAGATAACATGTAGACATCTTGATCATGTAAACATGTTGGGGCTGAGCAAGACTACATCTAGGCTTCGGTTTCTGATCAACTGGCTTGTTACTTCCTTGATTCAATTGAGACTACCTGGCTCAAATACAGAAGATGTGGTTCCACTTGTTCACATATATGGTCCAAAAATCAAGTACGAAAGGGGTGCATCTGTGGCATTTAATATTAGAGATAGAAGCATGGGACTAATTAGTCCAGAAATAGTTCAAAAGATGGCGGAAGCAAATGGGATTTCACTTGGTATTGGCATTCTTAGTCATATAAAGATCATACAAAGCACAAAGCAGAATCGTGGGGCTATTGATCTTGCTGATACAACAATTTGCAGACCAATGGACAACAACGTAGGAGGGTTTGTTAGAGCTGAAGTCGTCACTGCTTCACTCAGTTTTTTGACCAACTTTGATGATGTTTATAAATTATGGGTTTTTGTCTCTAAATTCCTTAATTCATCTTTTGTTCGAGAATATGGACTTTCAACTGTCATAGAAGGTGAAGAGTCTTAAAGGCGATAAGGTTCTTCCTTGCCAACTTACTAAATCTGATTGTGCTTATTGTATTTTGATTCAACACATAAAGCAGTGTTAATAGTGCTAATGATTTTGCTTATCAAAACTGTGTATCTGATCATCTTTGATTAAAATAAGTTGTCTTCTGCAGAAGGTTACAATAAGCAATCCCAAACAACCCGTTAAGAAATCTCATAAATAATACTGATGAAATTTATCTAGATTGGCATGATTGCCCTATTCATTGGCTTTGTTATACCAATGGTCCGGATATAAAAAGCACAAACGGTAGAGTCATTTGATTTTGGTTTAGCAACATTTTTCCAAGATTCCATCCAAAATGCAAAGTGTCTGGTCAAATTGTTTAAGGAGTTTTAGATGGGAAGCTTTGTGTTATGTCATGGGCTAGACATGCTAGAGGTAAGGTGTGGGTATGTAAGTGGTGACTATGGTGAAACCTTATGCATTTCACACAGAATAAGTTTTTTTACATGGATTTCAATCATCGAGTTTTGTACAATCCAGTTACGAATGAGGTTCAACTATTTGAGATTAGACCATTTCACCAAATCAAAGTTGTTCAGTGTGTAGATAGAATGATAGTCTCGGACTCTTGGTTGGTCCTAATCATGCCGGGCATGAACCTTACTTCATTACAAGTTTGAAAATAAAGCCTAGCTTAGTAACAAAGGTCTTGCATCATCTAAAAGACTAAAACGCACAAGGTTTTGCATACTCAGTGTTGCAGAGTTGCATTCTAACTGGTAGGTGATTTTTTCATTCAATATTGTGCTAATTTAAAATCATATGGTCACAAATCAAGCTACAAAACAAGGAGTTTCTACAAGCTCCTCAAAACCCCTACTAAAACCAAGTGATGGAAGAAGAAGCAGATGATCACCCTATTCAAACAAGTATATTCCATGAAGTGCAAATAACATAATATTGAATTCAATATACAACAAAGTTCAGATCTAATTTATGAAATAACAAGCACGAAACAGAGGAACATAATCAAAATCGAATATTGGATTTAAACAGATCACTTGTAGGTTAGAGTTATACAACTGTAAACAACACTATAACTTTAACTGCTCAACAAAATACAATTACATGCAAAACAACAGTAATGGACAGGTGAATTAACCCGCATTATAGACTTAAACTTTTCTTGTCATCAAGTATGCAAGAAATACATCTTGAAACAACTCACAGAAACATAACCATGATGCACTAGAATGGACCAAGAAGGCTCATCTTTCACGCACTCTCTATTCCAGTTCGCACATGCATCATAGTAGCACTATTCAATCCAAACCCAATCTGTGACCATAAGAAATTTGTCTCTGAAAATCGGTTGAATACTATTCCACTTCGTGTTATGGTATTTTCTTGCACTCCAGTCACATTGTCTTGAAAGGCTTGTAAGTCTTGAGATCAGTAACCACCCCAGCAATTGATCCCGTCGCAGCACAGAGCGAAATAAGGAGACAAACGACACTCAGTGATTGTAGCAAAATCCATCGGGCACTCCATCTTGGTATCATCTTTTGAACAATATATATCTCTATCGGAAAGTAGACGGTCAATGGCCAGAATCCAAATGCTCCCATAATCCCAACAACATCGTTAAAAAACGGCATCAACATAGCAATGAGTGTGGTCAGGCAGACGAAGGCGCTTCTCCATGCCAACCGGAACATGTTTAGCTTCAAGGGTTTATGCTCCCCAACAGGAATAATTGGGATCTCGATATCGTTGTTGATGAATTTGCTCTCAGGGAAGGACTTGACGGCAGTGCTTTCAACAAAGGCGAATAAGGGCTGGCAGAAGACTTGGTAGGCCCCAACAAGGTGGATCACGATGGCGACGTTGGCAATGTCGACAAGCCAAAAAGGGTCAAAGAAACCAAAACCAGTGAGGAGGTTTCCAGGTGCCATGTCTCCTAAGGCAGCATAGCCAAAAGATCCACATAACATATAAAAGGCGGTCGTGGTCGCAACACTGATCATGCTTGCTTTCTTCATGGTTTTGTGCTCAGCCGGTGCTTTGACGGTATCCTGAATCTCAATGAGAACAAGGGAGTAGGAATACGCAAAAGCAATGGCACCAAGTGCTTGAAACGCCCTCCATGTTTTCTGAGTTGCTGTCACATTGTTATTATTCCCCATCTTAACACCAGTTAGACTTCCCTTGATTTCTCCATTCTCTGTTCATTCAACAAGATAACATATCAATCTCCATATATAAACAAATTACTACTCTATTATATATAGCTAGACACACTAATTAATTAAGTTTAACATAAAGATAACATGATTAAAAAAGAATAAACAAATTACCGGCAACTTTAGCGATTCCGAGGCCAAGTCCAATGGTGGAGTAAGTGAATGACATGACAGCAGCCACCATCGAAAGCCATGAAATCTGATGGAAGTCTGGAATTTGAGAGAGCAAAATTTGTAAGCCACCAAACATGAGCATGTATGCCGCTCCTGATACTTGGCATGGATTCTCATGACCCTTTTCATGAAAACAACTTGATCGCTTTATAGCCCTGTTATTGGCAATCGTCACCAAAAAGAAAATCACATTAAAAATCTATGATACGATCGACACAATATTAACAGTTGATTTAAATGTTAACTAGATATATGAAAAATATATACTCACATCATGCTAACGGATGCTGCAATAGTGTATCCAATTGCCGTTCCAACGATATTCAGATACTGAATGCTTCCACAAACTTTCTTTTTCCATCCCCCTGAAAAATTAATATTTCCATAAGTATAATAATGTATATAAGTTACCATCGAATTTAACGAAAATATGCAATAATATAATATATATATATATATGTTCAAATACTATATGAGTATAATTTAATCTATCCCTACAAACATACACAATTAATTAAATAGAAGAGTATAGTATAGGGGGAAAATTAAGTAGAGTACCAAGATTGTTCTGAACAACTTCCATGTAGGTATAGTTTCGCTTGCCGGTGATAGGGTCCCCCGAGCGGTAGCAGTAGGCGAGCAGACAAGATGTGTAGTAAGTCACAAACGAGAACCCGACAAGAACGACCGGCCCAACGACCCAGCCCAGTTGCGCCGTGGCCCATGCTAGTGACAACACTCCGGAGCCGATGACAGTAGTAATGATATGTGCACTTGTAGTCCAAACATTCCCTATATTATAATTTCGCCAAGATCGAGTAAGTAAGTACTAGTGATCGACGTATGCAAATCAAATATTTAAGATACAAAAATATTATATTATATATTAAAAAGAAATTAAGGCCGGGTTACAAAAAGGTACGTACCAGATCTCTTAGGACGACCATCGTCATCGAAGAACTTAGACTCGTCTTGGGCGAAGTCTCCCACAACTTGAATGATGCATTCTTGAGCCTTTTCGCTTACGTTATCACTCATCTTTTTTCCGAAAATAGTACAACTCTGAAAGGGAATTACAACATGAATGTTAATTAATATTGAAAAGATCATTCGAATAACTAAAAAGTTGAACAAGATTAACGGAAAACAGTTTAAAAACCTCTTACTAACGACGATCGACTATATACGAGTATATGTTCTAAGTACGTAAAAAGTAGTCATGCATGGATATACGTACGTACACTACGAGTAATTCTAATTATACCGAGAAATTAATTAGTTGAAATTAAGTTAAATAGAGTAGTATTTTACCTGATAACTAATTAATCACGTACGAACGATTGATCAAACCAAAAACCCTAAACGTCGAATTGAATGGTTCTTGATTAGTCGTATACTTCTTTCTCGATCTCCTGAATTTCGACTCAATAATATTTCGTGTATCCCTTGCAATAACTATATGCAATGCGCCAATTAATGCATGCCTATATATATACATTGCCGACTTGTCAGAGATTGACTACAATTTGGACAACTAGCATTGTAATGACGGTATTAATTAACATGAAAGACCCCTCAATGTTATTAAAGTTCTCATTTGTTTATTTATTTATTTATTTTTTTGAAAATTTCTCATTTGTTTATTTAATTTACATCATCTATACTTTCTATTTTTATTTCTACCAATACTATACGGCTACACGGGTCGATTACTATTTTCACATTTAAGTAAATATCACAAGGTTATAAAGGACATTTTATAAAACTTATGGATATTAATCACAAAGTTAGGTTTTTATGGGGAAATAGTTTTAAAAAAATATATCTAGTCGGTGTCTTTAATTTGGAAAAACTAATTAAGATTTTTATTTGTAACTTCAATAAAATAAATTAATTAATTAAACAACGATTAGGTGTTTATTTTATAATAAAAATTCCTTTTCTTGAATAGTTGATATTTTGTAATAAAATTTCCTTTTAACTAGTTGAATATCCGGTCTAGCTATCCGAGTTAAAAGTTAAAACAACAGATATATGACTAGCTAAATGGTTTGCATATGAAAGCACACAAACAGATATAGAATCATTTGATTTGGGTTTAGCAACTTTTCTCCAAAATGAAAATTCTACTTAATATATAAGTGAAATTCTTTTAAGATTTGGATGTGATGTGTGGGTGATTAGGTTTAGCCAATAATGTCTAGCCTAGCTAATCAAGGCATTCCCGGTTTAACCCATGCCAAGGTCTTGAGTTCGATCCTTAAGGATGACAAACCTTGAGGTTTTTCCCTCCAAATACTTATAACGGCCCATAACCAATATATCGTTGTCTAGGGTACGTTTAAGGTTTCACTATTATATGGTGAGGTTTATGTGATGTACGTCGTATACCGACCGAATGTTCGGAAAAAAGAAATTGGTGACTGAAGATTGAATCTCAGGGCATTTCACGCGGAATGAATAAGTTTTTTTACATGGGTTTTCGACATGGACCTTTGTGCAATCTTGTTACGAACATGGTTAAGTGCAACTATTTGAGATTAGACCATTTCACCAAATCAAAGTTGTTTAGCATGTTATTAATCTCGTTTGGTCCTAATCGGGTCGGGCATCAACATTACTTCGTTTCAACAGGACAATCAAACTTAGTAACAAAGGTCTTGTATCATCTAAAATGCACAAGGTTTTGCATACCCGGTATTGCAGAGTTGCATTCTAACTGTGGTGGTTGATTTTTTCATTCAATATTATGCTAAATAGTTGTTGAAATAGTGTGAACTTTGGTAAACCCGACAAATTATATGTCTTCGGATATTTGGGCCCGTAGGGTCATACACAATAGAATGTTTATAATGTTTAACCATAAAGCTACGGAATAACATTTGATCATTCATGTATTTAATTAAATAGTTTTAATTAAATTATTCGTTTATAAAATTAACACGAGTTAATTGAGATAAATGGATAAGCTGACAACTGCATGTTATCAATAAAAGTCAATTAAAGTTAGTTTTAATTGATTTGATAAACAACTTAATAATTAAAAGTATTTTAATAGTTAATAAATGAGTTAACGGGTTAAATAATTAATTACTTAATGATCCAAAATAATTAGTAATGGATTAATTATAATATGGAAAGTATGGTCCAACCCTTCTAAGGTCTCATGGCCAAAAATCTTCAACGGAAGTGAGGGAGGTGGTCGAAATTCCCATAAAAGAATTATAAGGTTTTTAGTTTCCTTATTTGATTAGGAACTTTGCCTATATAAACCTCTCAATCACCTCCATAATTCATTCACAAAAAAAACTCTAAAAACACACACAAAGGGATTCTTTCCTTTGTGTGGTTCAACATTCACAAAGCAAAACCATCAAAACCCTATATTGTTTTAGGTTTAGTTATTTAAGGTTTTAGTTAAATCCTAAATTAGTTTTAGCAAAAGGTTTTTTGCCTTTTGTCTTTGTGGGGTTTTCGAAATCCCCTCCTCTCGAAAGGTTTCGAATTCGACCAACCCTATCAAAGGGAAGTCGAATTCAACTAGCTAGGGTGATTCGCAAGGGTTTCGGTTGGTTGTGATCGCAAGCTTAACGGTGTCTAGCAGATCATTGGTTGAGACATTGTTCGTGTACGCACACACGAAAGGTTTCTATTTTGGAATCTTATTTCCGGAATCTTCTACTTCAATGAAGAATCTCTACTACTGTAACGAAGTTAGTTTGTATTTAATTAAGTTACTTATATTGCATGCATGTGGATCTTGGAAAGAGATATTAAATTAGATTTAATAGTTTATTAACATGCTTCCACTACTTATTCTGATTTAATAGAGTTGTTTTGTTAAAGGTTTTGAAAATTTAACTGTCACTCAAATCGGGTCGGTCATGTACCCCACCCATTTTATATTATTCGGTTAATAAACTCAGTGGTTGAAAGAACAGATTCCCATTGAAGAACTCTTGTGTTCAGGCCTTGTAGTGGACATACCCAAGTTCAAGTATGAAGGAGTAACGTTTATCCTTATTAATCGTAGTGCGTTCGAACGGATTAGTAGATGGTTTTCCCAATCAGATATTTGAAATAGACATTTCTACTTCGAAGGAGCTCTCTAGCGCAGACTCAATTAAGACAACATATTTTAAACCTTCCGCTGTTAAATCACGACACGAAATTTCTAACAAAATTTATCTTTAAAAAAACTTTAACTCCAACCTGAATTTGAACAATCTATCATTTGTGTTTGAAACGTATTTTGATGATTTCTCAGTCATAATTAAATGTGCTATCAATGTTGAAAGCTGAAAAAATGCATCATCAATGTTTTAAAAAAGTGAATCGTGGTTTATGGTTACAGCTTACAAGGAAATTTTATTGTGCCCCAATTTATTTACCCAATGTTTGACGGTTTGACCATCAATTGACTGAAAAAATACCCAACATTAAATGTGCAATTTTTGGCTTATGGCCGGCTGAAGCCCCAATCTAGGAAGCTTTATATATATATATATATATGAGAAAAGAGAGTATAAGGTTATTCGGCACCTAAGCTTAGGTGTGGAATCCCTCACATACTAATATTTTATTATTTCTTGTTTAATGAATAAATGCATGGGCCCCCATGATTTTTATGGATTAAAAAAACAATATGTGAGTGTTCCACACCTAAACTTAGATACCCAACAGCCTTATATTCTCATCCCCTATATATATATATATATATATTATAAGTTTATCAACAGGAATCAAACCTACGAATTTGCCCGGTTGGACGCTATAACCATTCAGCCATGGACATTACAAATAATATTTCAATCATTTATACTTTTAATTGGTATGAAAAATATTTTTAATTTGTTTACGCTTTTGTGTATGTAAAATTATATTGTATTAAAAGTGTGTAAAAATTTATCCACACTAAAAGTTGTGATATTTTAAAAGCTCACACTTTTAGTGTGTTCTTTCATATTTAACTTGTCACACCCCATTTGTCCACGCTACATTTTTAGTCACTATGAACAAATTTTGTGTTACAAATTATATATGAAAGTTCACACTAAAAAAGTGTGAACTTTTAGGATACCACAATTTTTAGTGGGATAAATTTTTTACACACTTTTAGTTTAACATAAATTTATACACATAAAAATGTGAACAAATTTTTAATTTGTTTACGCTAATTAAAAGTGTGAATAATTTTAATATTATTTGTAATATATATTTATTTAGAGATTGCTTGTCAAGTACTCAAGTTAGCTTATATAAAGCCTAAAAGCATAAGTGTAAGGCAAAGAAAATTGATTTATAGAAAGTTTAAAATAGCTTCTATACATTGTTAATAGATTAGGATTAGTTTTAGAATGACTTCGTTAGTCCTTCCATCTAATTAAAATGAGGGAAGAGGAAGCTGATTGTGGATATCTCATGCAATCACTTGGTTAATAAACAAAGTTAATTTTTATTCTTTGTTTTTATTTGTGTTTCAGTTACCTTCAAACTTCGCCGATTTTATTCCAACGCTAAATTAGCTTACTTCGTTCGAAGTAATTAAAAGAAGGGTTTTGCTAAACAAAGCCCTAAATGTTTTCGTTAAGGTGCATTAATTAGTTGTACACTTATCATAAAATTCAAGAGGCCGACATTTAATATGGAAACGTACAATCATTTTATGCACGTTAAATGAAGCCCTAAGGGCTTCCTTTAGCATTTTCCTTAAAAGAAAAGCTACTATATATGTTCAAAAAAAATAAAATAATAATTAATGCAGAAACCGGACTTAACACCCATGCCATTGGGTGTTCATAAACACTATCTAATACTTTCCTTATAAAAATTATTCACTCACTACAAATAAAAAATGTTATTCAAATGTCGAAAGTACTAAATAAAATTGATTTACGCCTTAAATCCTTATTTTTAATGATTAACATTTTAAACCTTTATTTTTTTAAAATTTTCACTATTACCGTTACATGCATCAACCTACACCACTACTTGACACCACCACCACCACCAATAATACCGTCAACGACATCACTAAACCGTTGTCCCGTCACCACAACCGCATTGTGTGAGTACCATGCTCCTCATAATAGAAAACCAAGAGTCCACTTCACCATATTTCATTACATTTAGTCATTTATCAATTTCCAAATCTTGATCAATTTACAAAGCCAAAGCATGATTAATTACCACACCCCATTGCCTCCAGAGAACAATCCATTCAACTTTCTTAGGATCATTCTTTCTAACGACACTCCATCTACAGGCATTGTAAGTCTATTCATATATATATATATATATATATATATATACTTGTTTTTATCAGTCTTTACTATTTACATCATTAAGTTATTACTGTTGACTGTGAAGTATCATAAACCATGAAACCTCTGATTGGTTTTATTGTTTCTTAGGCTACTCCAAGGGGATGTTTTTACACACCCTTCTATATCCTTGCTTATCTTTTCTTGTTAGTAACATTGAAACATGTTCGTCCTTACTTGTGCATAGGGGATTTGTCCATAGTTAATGGACATGTTTTTAGATATCTTTAGGTATACATGCATAGTATTTATTTTTTGTTTTTATATAAAATATGTAAGGATGTGTAATGATGTGAAAAATATAAGGATATGTAAAGATGTTTATATGGTTAGAGGTAAAAATAAAAGATTTTTAAGGATCTATAAAGATACATGTGACAGCTGAATGGGGTTCTCAAAATAAACCATCACGAGAAAGATATTAATATATGCATAAATAATCTCTACCCTTATTAGGGTGTAGAGACTGCTGGGTCTATTTTTTTTATATATATATTATGTTTATAAATATTTAAATAACTTGTACAGAGGTTATCAAAGAAGTTTACTGGCAAACATGGAAAGGAATTGTCAGATAAGGTGGCATTGAAGTTACCAAATGGTGATATCTGGGAAGTTAAGGTAAAAAAGTCAAAAGGTGAGATTTGGCTTAAAAAAGGTTGGGGTGAATTTGTGGAGCATTATGGTATAAAGTTTGGGCACTTGTTGATGTTTAAGTATGAAGGGTGTTCAATATTTGGTGTGGTTATATTTAGTTCAAATGCATCAGAAATAGAATACCCTGAAAAGAACATAAATGGTAACAAAAAGTATGTAAAAGAAGATACAAGAAACAGTCAAGTTTCTTGTGGTGAGTTGAAGACCGTTAAGTCAGAAGATGAGACTTGGAGTGAAGATCAACAAGGTGGTTTGTTGAATTTTTTATTTTTTATTTTTGTAATAATTATTTACTCATTCTTTTGTAATTGAACCACCTCCCCGAGTGACTAGTGATTGGACGTCTTGATGTCCTCTCACAAGAAATTGGCCTACTGATTGAGTCTTACTAGGTAAACATCTCAGGATGATCTCAGGATGGTTAGGAAAAATGTTTCCCTCGGAAATGGTCACGAGGATATTAGGGTTGTAAACGGTTTGGTTTGGTTCAGTTAGTTAGAAATTTTGAACCGTTTTTCGGGTTTTGGTTCGGTTAGCTAGAAATTTTAAACCGTTAATTTCGGTTATCCGAAAAAGTCGGTTAAATTCGATTTTATTTTCGGTTACCCATTTATTAAAGTTATGCTAATATATAAAGTTTAAGTTTTCAATTATAATAATCAATTTACATTATATTAATTAATTTTTCTATGTATAATAGACATTTAACTACATTACTATTTTTCTATGCTAATATTTTGTTTTATAAATTAATATATATTACATCTAATTTTGAATTACTTTTTTCTAACCCGTTATATTTATGTAATGCAAGTTTCTATTTAAGAATATCATGATTTATTACTTAGAATGTTTTTTATGTGATATTATTATTATTTTAGATTAATATTTTAAACAAAGTTAACAAAGTTTTCTAAAAAGAGTATATATATATATATATATAAGAAAATTATTTAGAATATCCAAAACTAATCATAGATTGTGAAAGAAAGTTAGTAAAATTGTTAATATTTTAGACAACAAATACCAAAATTTAGCTAAATAGATATTTAAATGATGTAATCATGTAATACATATATGTCTAAATATACATATATATGATTTATATGTAGGTATATAACAAAATTCGGTTCGGTTCAGTTAACCGCGGGTAATGAATATTGAAAACTGTAATTGAACCGTTACACATCGATTTTTTGGTTTTCGGTTTTTTCGGGTTTCGGTTTTTCGGTTTTCCAGTTCATTTCTCACACCCCTAGAGGATACCATGGTTAAGCCGCGTGTACATCTAAGTTAAAGACCCATCTTCCTTGGGTAAACTGAACAACAAAAAACCTCCTTTTATTTTTTGTTTGGTTTTAGATGAAGGTGAATGTTCAAAGAAGATGGAAAGAAAAAAGAATATGGAGGATGGAAGAAAAGCACTTGAAAAGGCCAAGGCTAATTTCAAATCTGCCAAACCTTTTTTCATTGTTTATATGCAGAAATCATATGTTACAAAGAGTGGAGTGGTAAGTATTACATCTTTGGCATCAGATTTTTGAAAAATGAGACAATCAAATTTGGTCTAAGGCCCAAAGTATTCTTAAATAGGCGTCACGAATACTCAAGTCTTTTTAACATATCTGTTTTTTACATATGCAGTATGTACCAGCTGATTTCAGGATGAAAAAATGGAGGGGTTATACGAACGGACTCAAATGTTTGCTTCAGCTTAAGAATGATGGAACACTAAAGACATGGGAGGTTATTGCTGATAATGGTTGTTTAGGGATTGGTGATTGGTTGATGTTTGTGGAAGAAAATGCTATTAAAGTTGGGGATGTGTGTGTTTTTGAGCTGTTGCACAAACACCACAACGTTTTTGGGGTCACAATCTTTCGATCTGCTTCTTAGATTACAGTACTTCATGGTTCTCACATGGGTGATATGGAAATGGAAACAAAGTGGTACATGCTCCTGCAGATTCTGTGTTCTATCAAAGAAGAAGTATTTTCAATAATTGAGTTTATTTTTCCGATTGATCTCCAATAGCTAGATATGCAAATTACAAGTCATTTGGTGGTACCTTGTACTTTTGGCTTTACTTCATGCATGTACAATTGGTGTATTTTAAGTCTAATCTCATATCTGTAGCTCAATGCTCCTGTTTGGAGCTTTTGTAATGTACCATTGCCCTTTTTGCTTTTAATGCATCTACGTATTTTCAGAAGGATGTTAAAGTTAGAATCACGGGACTAGTTAACTAAAAAATCATATAGGAGGCCAGAGCAAATGAGATTTTTCTGGGGTGTTTTTAACAGTAGTCATGTAAAGATTATACAAGGTTACTAATTACTAAACAGAATAGCAGGGCTATGTATGATGGAAGGCGAAATATGTGTTCTTAAGGTCATACAATGCTTATTGGGGTATGCCGATTGGCTGATTGTGAATGACAGTGGTCTTACAGTTGGAGATATGTGTTTTAAAGGTAAGTACAGACCAAATTGGAGTTACCATCCTCCTCTGGGCCTGCTTCTTCAATTGCTTACTTCACTTCGACCTGACCAACTACAAGTGCTTTAACCAATATCGCTAAAGGGTGAGGAACAACCTACTTTTTTGCTTATGCTCAATTTGCTCCCCATGAAGTTTTGTGAAGCAGCTAGAAAAGGTCACATGATCAAATAGAAATCACATACATACATTTATATCACCTAAAATGTGATCCATTTTGCAATTCTATAATACAGCTCAATCAAACAGCTACAGAAATGAAGCGGGGTGATGTCAAAACACATGGCTAGTACTTGCCTCTCTGTTCATGTGACAAGACTCTTTATGTACATTCGTGTAGAGAATCATTGGGAGTTGGAACTTTCCTCATCGCTATAAATCGAGTATTCATTGAAGTTAAAATTTGATTTCTCTTCATCCCACTTAACAATCTCCCTTGCATACTTGAGAGCCTGATCCACACTGTTTGGTTCTAAGCCCTTCACCACTGAAACAAACAGCTTGCGATCAGTAAGCGATGCATATAGTTTCTTGAATTTCGCAGCTACATAATGTGAAGCCATTTGTCCCATGGAAGGGCTGTGGTTGATATTGTTGCTACTAATGTTCTTATTGTGGCTATTGCGGCTCACTATTGGCTGGAAATCACTAAACCAATCACAGCAAGTTAGTGGGTTCCGTTCAAGCTTTTCCTCAAATACATCAAATTTGTTCAATATTAGTAGAAACTCCATCTGATCATAAGTCGGGTGTGTCACAATGCTCGAGAAAAACTTCTTGTTTAGCAACATCTTGTTCACCGAATTCCCTTCTCCATCAATAGTATACTGATCAAAATCACTTAGGGAAACACAGAAGATGACAACTCGGACATCTTCAAACATCTCAAGCCATTTACAACTTTCCCCAAAGCCTCTTGCTTGCACTCTAATAAGTTGGAACCTAGTGTAGGCCATAAAGATTATGACATGTTTACCAAAAAGGAAGTGCTAAACATTGAGATTATTTGAGCCAAACTTGTGATTTAATTAACAAACCTGAGTGAAGAACTTTGTTGATCGCTGGTGTCATTGCTTTCTACAGGTGATAACCGAGGAAAAGAAAAATCGACACTAGAAAGCCCGTTTGAAGAAGTAACATGCTCAGCATACAAGATGTCAACATCTGAAGGTATATAGTCTGCTCTCGATATGTTAACAGCCTGGTAATTCATACACAATAAGATATTAAATTCAAAGCTTACATGGTTAAACAAATGTCAAAACAATCCATAAAAAGCATAATATTTTTTATTTACCTGTTCCAAGAAATAACTAGAAACACCGGGAAGTGTTTCTAATTCGTTTCGCCTCTTGTATGTGGCCTGCATGGCAGGATGATTCCATAGCTCTTCAACTACTGGTGCATACTCCCGTGTGGCAGCCGGGAATATATCTTCTAAATTACCAGCAACCATAGTTTTAAGAAGCCAATCAGAAAATGTTTTCAGCCTTGGGGGGATGGCGTAGATAATTTTCTCATCCTCTGCACCCTCACTGCCTGTTCATAGCCAAGATTACTTTCAAAATTTGTCGAATATAAAATTGCTTAACGTATATGAGGGCAAAATTTAACAGAACCAAATCCCTACCAGCAGATTCAGTTCTCTTCATTCCGTTCAATACCTCATCTTCAAAGCGTTCACGCCCTTCAAGAAGAATCCCAAGGTAGCAATATAGGTTGCTCTGGATTATAAACTTGATACTTTCACGTTCTTCCTCGGTGAACGGGACTTCTTTATACAGGATTTTAGCCTAATCATAGATAGCATTTCGAGGTAAATAAATTCAGTATATAAAAAGTGAAAGAAATTAGAAACATAGAATGAGTAGAGATGGAATCACCTGCTTGAAAATGGTACTTGTACCAGAACCAGAACATCCAATTAAAAGAAGTTTTTGTGGTGCACTCTGGTCAAAATAGTCTGTCAACGATTGACCAAGTGTGTTACTCAACAGCTCTCCAGTAGGGTAAATTGTTTTAGATGGAACAGGAAGTGAGAGTACAGCACAAACCAGCTTCGTTCCAGCCTGATTACCACGAAACTTTATATGTTTAAAGAACTGTGGAGCGAAACAAAAAAAACCACAAAATTCTAACTAAAAATACTCACTTTCCCCCATATATATCCTCTGGTGTTCTTCTGTCCCTCTTCTTGATAAGAACCATCATCGTTCACCCAAAAGTGTGGGTTACCAGCACACTGGACTCCAGATAGCTGTAACATTTAAGATAATCGGTTTAAACATACTCTACAGACTGTAAACTTTGAATTATCCATCAATGTTATAACTGTAAGATAATTGGTAATTGAACATGTCCTATACATTATTTGATACAATAGATTATCTATCATGTTATAACTTCATAACATATGTAACCAGTTAAGAAATACAAACCTGCAGCATTCTTAGCTCAACTTTTGTTATCTCACGACCATTTATAAAAACACCTGTATTTCCATTGCTAGCATCAGGCATAATGGGAGCCCCAACGTTTAGATGGGGACTAATAATCTTTGAAGGCTTCTCACCCTCCTGTTAAAAGATCAAGACCGAACCAACCTTAATTACCATATAAACACAAGAAACAGAAAATCACATAGTACAGGTTACAAAGACTAAATCTTATTACCTTTCCCCAAAGACCGGAAACCTTATCATACCAATAATTCCCGGGTTTTAGCTTCTTTGGAGGATTTGGGCAACTTTGCAATACAGAAAGCTCCTCGTGACAAAGTGGTTTCCCATTTACACAAACATACTCTGAAGGCAATTGATTAACGGCACATAGTTTTTCAGCCTTCATAATCTGCTTAACTTCCAGGCTATTAAGCAACCGTTTCAACAATCGAGAACATTTCCCCAATTTACTCCTCTTTGACTCATCAATCGAATACCCAATACAAGTAACACACTTCCTTCCCTCTGGCATCGACCCCATCGCTCTAAGCACACAATTAACACAATACTTTGCATTACAAACTATACACACCTCCTTTTCCGTAAACCTGTTTCCTTTAAGACACCTATAACACGCCCCTTTCCGTGTCTTCACTTCCGGCTCTTTCCTAACCTTCACACAATCAACTTGACTTCTAACACCAACCTCTTCAACAAACCCCTCGTCTTCCGACTCCACATCACAAAAACTAACCAACGGATTCTTCCTCAAATCACACCGTCTCTCACTCTCACCCTTACAATCCCCAACCACCGTCTTCAAACTCGACACCCTCGACGACGGATACTCAAAACTCAACCTAGACGCATTCGATACCCAATCAGAATGATTGGAATTCATCTCATTAAAATCCAAACTCTCCTTACACCCATCATTAAACTTCAACGAATTCCCCGAAAACTCCCTAGACTTATCAAAACTATCCGAAAACCCTAATGTACCCGAACTCTCCCCCTCTCCCCTACCCGACAACTCGAAATCACGGCTAACGAAAGACGAACCTAGTCCACATCCACCATTACTACTATCCATCACATCAGTAATCTCTCCTGAACTAATCACATTACTTATAGTAGGCGAAACCGAAACACTCGTCTCGGTTTCGAGTTCGGGTTCATTTTCGGGTTCAAGTTCAGTACCTAATAACCCTATATTTTTCTTCAAACATTTAATATCACTAATATTATTATTATTATTAATATTAATATTAATATTATTATAAATAAGTTGTTGAGAATTAGTTGTAACTAACAAATTGTTTTTGTTAAAGTTGTTAGAGATGATAGATATATGTTGAGATGTAAGTATAGGTTGTATAACAGGTAAAGTAGAAGAAAACAACAGTTTGTTATTACCGTTACATGAGTTAGTTACGACAGCAGCAGCGGCGACGGGGATTTTGTGGAGATTAATTGGGACAGCACGTGGGAGGCCGTGGATTGGTGGACCGTCGTATTCAGTGGCGAAAGAATAGGGTGGTTCGTCTGAAACCATATTGTGTTAATAATTGGGAATGGAATGGACTGAAACCCTAATTTGAGTGTGTGTTTGGATGGATGGATGGAATGAGGGAGGGATTCCGGTGAGAAGTGAGGGATTTGGGAAAGTGAATGGCGTGAAAAGGACAGAGAAAAAAGTGGGAAGAAGAATAAGGCATATGGTATTTGTGTGTGTGTGTGAGTGTGAGAGAGAAAGAAAGAGTGAAAGAGCAGTAGTAGTATTGAGACAAGAGAATTTTGTCCTTTTTCTCTATGGCCATCAGAATCGAAGGTGATTAGTTTTTATTTTATTTTCTTTACTCTTTTTTTTTATGATAGTGTTGTTATATGTTTACTTTTTAAAATTTTAGAGGAAGAAAAAACCTTTTTTAACAAGTGAAAGAACTCAATAAATACAAATTAAAAGTAGTATTTATGTTTGTTTATTAATACATTTTTTGTATAGGTTAAGTATTTAAGTTTATTTTTAAACCCTGCTGTATGACGATATTATATCTTTACTAGAAGGATGTTATCTGTGTGATATTTGTTTACTAGACGGATGTCCGCGTGATGCGACAGTGATGATGGTAACAACGACGGTGTCGTGATGACGGAAGTGGCGGCGGCGGTGTAAATTAGTTGATGTAAAAGGGTTAATGTGGTTATATAAGAGTTGGAGGTTTTATGTTGTAAGTTATTTCATTGATGGTATTTTTGGTATATAGGTGGAAATGTTTAAATTCATGAATAAAGAAGAAGGGTAAGATGGTCATTTCAAAGTTTTAATTACTTAAAGGGGATGGGTAGTTTGCATTATATAGAATTCTTTATATAGAAGTATAGATATGTGTTTCTAATGATATGGTCGAAAATATATAGTATTATATTTTTACCATAACTTATTGCACCGTCAATATATTTATTTGAAAATCTATAACTTTTGTTTTTCAGTAATCTTATGTGTGGGTTTTTAATGTTTTATGTTACGCGTTACTAATAAAAGTTGAATATTTGCAGTTTTGTTATTGTATATAAAGTTCAACATGTTTTGTGTACTCTTAAATATATATACTATATTGTTTTTAACCCGGTAAACGACCGGGTATAGATCTAATTATTAAATGTTCATGGATATATATATGAACGAACAAAAGTTATGTGTTTGTTCGTTTTTAACTACTAGACGAATAGATTTTTGTGTTTAAGTTCATTTATTTCATTTATGAAACATAAATGAACAAACTTATAGCCAAATGGTTCATAATTGGTTTATCGAAGGTTCACTTGGTTACAGCCCTATTTACTTACAATGGAAAATGTATTAATTTGAGATTTTGAGTTTATAAGGAGAGGATTCTCTCAATTTAATCTTAATCCTTGAAAATCAAATGCCAAGATTTAAAGATTATCTTTAAATCTTGTTACTTGATTTTCAATCAATGGTTAAGATTTTTCCAACTTAACTCAAGTTGGAAAATAACTTAATCGTCTCCTAATTTAAAAAGCATACTTTACGAAAATAAGCATGCACGTCGAAGCTTTTTTATGTAAAATTTTTCTAATAATTAAATAAATTATGTTTTGTTCAAATAATATAGTTGATTGTTGCTATTTTATCGTAATGTTGTAGATCTTTTTGTCGTCGTCTTGTAAAGTGTGTTGTCTATACGTTACTGCTTGATTCGACTCATTCGTTTAATTTTAGCTTATTTTCTCGTTTAATTTTTAAATTGCCGTGGTTTCATTACATGTGTTGATACTTGATACTAATACTAGTGCTCAGGCGTCCAATGAACGGATAGTTTCAAAATATATTAATCAAAATTAAAAAAATTGGAATTCTGGTATATTAAATCTCTATGAATACGAAAACTAAATAAGAAAACATATAATGATTAACTCCATACAAATATTGATTCCAGTTTACCCTTTTTTTTCAACTTTAGTTAAATAAATTTTTTTATAGTTTGTTATATCTAAACTTATTACAAACAAAAACAACAATTTTAGATTAAACGATTTAGAGTTAAGTTGTAACATCCCAATATTTTTATGGTAAAGAAATTAATCCCTTTTAATAGTTTTGACATTAAAGTAATTTCCTGGTATTTTATTTTTGGATATGTGATTAATTTAGTTGGAACTTTAGTGAATAGCGGATATAATACCCTCTAATTTTGGAAAAAGAGGTGTAGCATCTTGAGGATGTGTCAGCCATCCTTCCCTTCCTTACTCACCTTTCCTGTTTCTTTCTTGTTTCTTTCAAAAATCAAGCCTAGTTCCATTGTAATCTAAGGATAATAATAACAATAATAATCATCTTCAATGATCATAAATTGAAAACTTAGGGTTTGTGTGGTGGTGGTGGTGGCTGAATTTTAGAAGAAGAAAATGGAGGAGATTGTGATTTGAAAACCCTAATCTATTGTCTTTCACTTTTGAGATATTGATTTCCATTAACCTAGTTTTTATTTGTTATTGAGAATTAGGGTTCATGAGGATTTTCAAATTTGGGGATTTTTGCTAGAAAGTGAGTTTTATATAAATTACCCCCAAATTCTTGAATAACCTAGTTTGTCATTGAGTTGTATGATAAGTTTGACTAAGGAGTAAATATGTTAACTTGTAAATATTGAATTGTGAAAATGTTGATTTTCACTAGTTGATTTCATGATGATGAAAATGGTAGATTGAACTATCTAATAAAATTCTGAAAGAGAAAACAACTTAATGACAAATAAGATAGGTTTGAATTTAAAAAAAGATAGTGAATGATAAGAATGACTAAGTTGAGTAGTCAAGATTATGAATGTAAGCTTATATGCATATTATGATGTGATTATAGGTTGAAGCTTGTATTTGTGCATTGACACTATATCGAGTTATTGTTCAAGTCGCGGAGGAGATGAGTATATTTGCATACATTTATGTATACGTTGGGTCGATCTCCATATGATGATGGATTTCATGTATGGAAATTGATTTGGCGTTAAGCCCAATTTGGGGCATTGTGATTATGAGGCCTAAGAACCTCTTGATATGTGATTAACGAGGCCTAAAAACCCCTTGTGTACGAGGCCTAAGAACCTCTGGGGCCTAAGAACCCCATTATGTGATGTTTGTTGGTGCATTTTAGGCATTACGGTTAAGATAAACGTCTCCGTTGTTTTGATAATGAGTAACAATACGTATAATGTTTGTAAAATGATATAAAAGCTAATTTAGGCATACATACGCTATTTCCGAACCTAAAACAATGAGATTTGAAAAGAAGAAAACAAAAGTATTCAGTTTGTTTCTCTCTCTCTTCCTAGCTTCTTTCTCTTTTGTCTCGTCTCCGGTATATTTTTTCTCTTTTTTCAGGCCAAAATAATTTAAAGTAATCTGCAGCTACTCTTATATAACAATGACTTTTTAGTAAAAATGTATCTTTTTATCTTTCTTTTCCTTTCATTTTTTTTAAACTTGAGAATTTTATCTAAAGTAATTTTTTTCCATTCTTTCACTATCCAATATTTCCCTTCTCTTTCTATCTATTTTAAACTCAAGAATACAGTGTCGGCTTTGCATGTTTCTATTAAGAATGTAGCCCGAACGGTAGAACCCTTTGTTTGGTCAATTGGTCATGTGTTTCAGTATCGATCTTACTATCAACCATATGGCTTGACAACAATTCTGGTTTTTGAGCCACATGGCTAGACCTTGGGCCTATAATATATAGGTTCTAATTGTCAATGTATAACATATATAAATTGTCGATTTCCATACTTTGTATGAAAAACGAGGTGGTTCGACGTCATAGTGGTATTGGAAGTATCTAGTTGAAAAAAAGTTGTTACATGGCGTGATTCCCTTTGTATCCTATTTAATCTATCAGTGTGGTCCGAACCACAAAGTCACAATGACTTCTACTTATATCTATGATCTATATCTCATGACATATATGAAGCACAACTTAAATTTTTATTGTTAATTAGTAGGTATTAATAAAAAAAATTTCAACAGAAACTTAAAAGTTTTTTTTTTTTTTGAACAGCAATTAATTACAGAAACTTAAAAGTAGACTTTGCCTTTAAAGAAAGTCGACAAAACAAGAACTAAGATCGGCTTGGTTCTTAAAAGCTACTCGTATGAAGTTTTCAAATGAAAAATAAACGGGTTCAAATATTCACTTCCTATTCTTTTACTCGTATAAGATGCCTTATTAGTCAACACTCAACATGATCTTGTTTGTACGTCTGAATCGAGTCCAAAAGTATCGGGATAGGTCATGATCTGCTATTTTCGTCAAAAGAAATGGATTATTATAGTTTCACGAGGGAACGTTGTTAAATTAAAATATTAGGTACAAATCAACTTTTTGAAATTTAAGCTCAAAAAAGTTACTTAGATCTGGAAATGTATACAAAAGTTAGTTAAGAAAACTATATAAGATTAAGAGTATTATCCAACTAATCTTAATTTTCATGAACATAATCGAAACATTTTTTTTTTAGAACAACAAAATATTAAATAAAATATCGTCAAGCAAAATACTTGACGTTGTTACAAAAGTATAGATACAATTACATTATCAAGGAAAGGAACATTACAAGAAAAGAAGCGGGTTTTGAAACCACTCATCCCTTGACACACACATTTTTCTACACCTGTTCGTGGACCACACATGCGATTGAGCGACGATGAAATCAAATAGTAAATCCGAGCGATGGCCATGGGAAGAAAAAACTTGATCGTTGCGATGTTTCCATATAGCTCAAATAGTGTAAAACATAATCCCCTCAATACACATCTTCTTAAGAAACTTAGGTCACGTTTGTTTCACAGAATTTGATGGAATCTGAAGGAATTGGAATTGAATTTCATTCTTTAGTGCGTTTGGTTGTTCAAAGAAGGAAGAATCATTCCGTAGGAATGTAAACATTCCATCATTTGATGGAATCTCCATTCCTTGGGCATGGAGGAAGGAATTTCATTCCTTCCGTCACTTGAATTCTCAAAAAATCAAAAACATTCCGTCAAATTTCATTCTTGTATATTTCAATTCCTTCGAAAAATTTCATTCTTTTCAAAAACATTCTGTGAACCAAACATGCCCTTGAGATTTAAATCTTCAATTAATTGAAAAGCATCTTCTTAATCGAAACATTTTTAACAAGACGTATTGTGAAACTTTTGATCATAATATTATATTCGTGATGTTAATGTTTATTATCTATCTAAAAATTTTTATCCTTGATATCATTAATATTTTTTTACTAAATATTTCTTTTTTCAATAATAAATAGCTATAACTAGTATTAACTAAAGTAATCTTAATAAAATTAGTTTAAAATTTAAATATTTTAGTTTGATTGTTTTTTTTAACATTAAGTCGGTATGTGACATCAGGGAAACCTCATCGTAAATGGTGAAGTCTTGCACGTACCCTAGACAATGAGATATTGACTATGGGCTGTTACAAGTATTCGGGGAAAAAAAACCTAAGACTTGTCATCCCTAAAAATCGAACTCAAGACCTTAGATAAAACCTGAGATGCCTCTGACCAGTTAGACTAGTTTACAATTTTTTTAGTTTGATTGTGAACGAAGTTAACACTAAAATTACGCCAAAAATAATTTAATACTATTCCTTTGTGTTGGTCCATTTGCATCTCAAAAGCAGAGTTTAGTCACTTTCTTGCTTTATTTAAATCATTAATTTTTCCAGGACAAAAAACACATAATCCAGTCCTTCAGCGCTTATCCACTTGTAATTTATCTCTTAAAGAGAGTAAATATGTATTGGATCTTGGATATTTGGGTCTGGAATAAGTGATATCCTTTTTGGGAGTTAATAAAATTGGCGGGTGGGTTAAGAAAGGTATTTGACACGATTGAAAATGGCAACTCGGACTGGCTTGACCAGACCCGGGACCATGTCGGACGCCACTCTTACAATGACCAGAGAGAATCCGGTCTGAACCTCAACCTGATTTGGAGGAAAAATTATCAGGGAATATCATTGTACAGTTTTTTACTTTTAAGACAAAGTATTTACTATATCAAGTAATAATTAATACGAGAAATGATACATAATTACATATAGGCTTATCTAAAGATACACTTCTATAAACCCTTATAAAGGGTATTGGTTTTAAGAAATTAAGCAACTTTTTCATTCCCATAATACCCTTCTTACTTCTATTGTTTTTTACACCTCCTCAAGTATCTACCGAAAGTACCCTTATCAAAAATTTAAACCCACAAAACACACAACATCCTTCTTTTTCGCATTTTTCGATCACCACCACCGCCTTCATTTTATATTGTCCTCATCTTCTAGCCGTTGCAACGCGCGGGTACTATGCTCGTAATAAAATACGATGATCATATGTCATTTATGGCGTTAGCATTTGATGTGGGTTGTAGTATGGGTTACATCTAACCCATACGAAAACACCGCCGTCATCAAAATCGGTTGGCATGGGCTGATGTTTTATGAGTTTGGAAGTCATAATGGTTAGAGGAAAAACCTTTTGACCATCAAAGTAGCATTGGTTTTTCACAAATTTTATCAAGTTTAAATACATTAAGTACATATTTAAAGATGGTCAGAGAAAATATTTTATAATGATCTAAAGATACATCTTTTAAGTCGCATATATATGAAATAAATAATTATTCTCTTCATTTATGTAATCTAAACAATAAAACTCATCCACTTAAATACAACTAGCGGGGTTTCCCGCGCGATGCAGCGACGATAGTGATAGCGATGATGGTGTGGCGACGACGACAGTGGTGGCGGCAGTGGTGGTGGCGTGATAGTGAATGTAAATTAATTGATTTTAGAGGGGTTAAAATGGTTATTAAAGTGTTGGAGGATCTATGTTTTAAGTTATTTCATTTAGGATATTATAGGTATATAGGTGAAAATGTTTAAATTAATAAATAAATAAGAGAGATAATATGATCATTTCAAAATTTTAATTACTTAAAGAAAAGGTAATTTGCTTTATATAGTAGTATAAAAGTATATAGAAATATATATATATAGATAATAATAATAATTGAAAATATAACACTATTTCCTATAGTTTGTCATAAAAATGTATATATTTCTTCACAATTTTATTATTCTTCCCTGTCTAATTTATTGTAAAATTTTATTTTATGTTTAAAAGTTTTTGCTAACTTGTGTTTTTGTGGGCTTCGGCACTTTTTAGATGTGTCTATCTAACTGAAACATTCTGTTGAAAATAAAAATGCAGCAATCGTAAATAGAAAATATTAACTCAATAAATATTAAAATTAACATTTGTAAACATTCGTCAAGAAAGCAATTCATAGTTTAAAATTTTAGATTGATAATATAGGTCTCACTAGTGTGATAAGGCAAAATCATGGGCTAGAGGCCCAATAAATATATACAGGCATTTTGAATGAGAAATAGAAAAAAGTTGGAAGAAAAGAGACGGATCAAGAACGGATTCCACTGTGTCACTGCAACTTGACCGGTCATGTACGTATAATAGTTGGATCTGAGTCCAAGATACAGTCGTAGAATTCAAAGCTGATGTTACACGTACATTTCCCTCTATGAGATTCCAAGTGAATAATAATTAATTTACTCATTGTACGTGAAAGTACTTACTAGAAATATCAAGATTCAAGAGAACGTACACCATGTTAATTGGGTATGGCTCAATAACAGACTATGTCTGTTAGAGACCGACCAGGTGATCAATTCGATTTTTGAGGCATGCGGATTTTACATATAATTTGTCGTCGTATGCTAATTACAAGCAAACAGGTTATCGGGTTTTTTTTCCCGAATCTGGAGTAACTTGAGACTTCTAATCAAGGGCACTATGCGGTTGGATTAGTCACTTGATAAATAAAATTATTCCACATGGAGTATCTGTTGGTTGACTATTACAAAAAAAATTAAAAAACAATCAAATATCTTGCATACTTGATAAATAAAATTATGTCGTAATAGTCTGTACGTAGTTTATTTTCCATTACACGTTAAAAGTACAAATAGATAACCACATGGCCCGTTTCGGCTTTAATGGTATCATTTCCATACATATAATTAAATGCTTTATAGAGCCAGTGAGCCACTATAAAATACATTGATAAAAAAAATAGTCGGGGATTTGAATACTTTTCCATTTCACATAGATATTAGAATGCACGAATTAGTCTTTACGTACAGAAAGGTATGTTGCATAAAAAGAGCTACATGGTCATCATTTATATGTCGTTAACCCATATTTAATTGTAGACTTTCGTTGTTTGGAGTAAATATCTTCGATCAATTTTCATCCCATGCAAATACAAGAAGTCTTTTTCTACCATTTAGGTAGAACCTAAAAAGAGTCTTTCTACCTTAGTAGGAGTAATGTCTGTCTATATCATAACCCGCATAAGGCACATAAGCGGTATCTTTCTTTTGTTTTTTGGATTAAGATATGTATGCCTAAAAGATACTAATCTATTTAATTGTTGACACATGAGATATACATTTTTTTTTTTCTTAATATTTATTATGATTTTGCTATCTGTTAACCACGTACTCCTTGTTAGACAAATCTTTGGACTTTTCATTTAAACACATTATTCATTTTCCTTTGAAGTAAAGAGCAAGTTCAATTTCTAACTTGAGTATTATATGATTCAATTTAGTAATTTAATATAGTTTTTGTTAAAAAAGATAAATAAGAACTAGCTAGCCTAAATCTTCACATTTTACAAGCCCAAAACCCAAAGATTTTAGGGCCCTAAATGTGTGAGGTTCTAGCCCTCTAGGCAATTGCCTAGCCCACTATCACAGCCTTGGTTCTAATTCCTTTTCAAAGAAGAAAAAGAAATGTAAATAAATAATTAACTAAAATAGTTTAAATTAACAATAAACTTTATAAGATTCTTAGACTAACTTCAACACACGTATCTTTAGTTGTCACTAGGTGTCCATACATGTTCATAGTTTCTTTAAACATTGAAGCATGTCCAAAATTGTTGTACGTGTTTGTATCATGTTCATGAGTTTTTGAATATATCTTCTAAATTTTGTTTTAGAACCCATTTAATATATAAGAATGTTTGTATGGTAAAAATTAAAAAGTTGTAAGAATTTTAAGTATATGTAAGATTGAATATAATGTGCCATCTCATTAAGTAATTAAAAACATCCAAATACGTAATGTTTCATCACCAAAGATAAATCATGCACCACCTGTTACACATGCATCTTCATTGCCATTCAATTTAATTTTAAACACACTTTTACGTCCATAGAACTCTTCAATTCCCTCTTTTTTTTTTTTCTTTCTTTCATTTTTCTATCATCCTTGAACTTCTTGTTTCCTTCAAAATACAATCTTCCTTTCTATATTTTAGACCTCCAAATCTATAATCATGGCCTAATAACACCAACATTAATTTGATTGTTCGCCTTTTCGTTAGGAGGATAAACAAAAAATTCAAGAAAAAAACAAAACCACACCATGATTAGAAACCCGGCGCAAGGAGATCATATCACGTCGAATACTTCATACAACGACGCCAATGTAGCAAGGCCAAATCAAGCCGGAAAGCTTATAAACAACAACAACAATAATGATCGTAGTACGAAGGAAATGATGGACGAATTGTCGTTTCGTCTAAGAAACATGTCCGATAATAATCCCCATCCTCATCCTCCTCTTCCAATAATAGACGATATTGATTCTCCAACTGAAGATTCGGTTCATCGTTCTGATTCATATACATCACGTATATTTTTTGGTGCTTCACCTTCAACACAACAAATGTCTCCATTAACAAGATCCCCATGGCAATCTTACGTTGAAAGATCAGCCCCGGATTCGTCTGACACCGGCTCTAACTACACTGGTTTAATGGCTTCCCTTGTTCGAGAAGAAGGGAATATATATTCGTTAGCTGCAACCGGTGATTTGTTATATACCGGCTCGGATAGCAAGAACATTCGTGTTTGGAAAAACCATAAGGAATTTTCTTGGTTTAAATCGAATAGTGGTTTGGTTAAAGCCATTGTGATTGCGGACGAAAAAATATTTACTGGTCATCAGGACGGAAAGATTAGAGTTTGGAAAGTATCCGTAAAGAACCCTAGTGTACATAAAAGAATTGGGACATTGCCAAATTTCAAATCCATTTTTAAAAAATCCATGAAACCAAAAAACTATACCGAAGTTAGAGGCAACCATAAACAAATATGGATTAAACATTATGACGCGATTTCTAGCCTTGCATTGAGTGAAGATCAATCCCTTCTTTATTCGGGTTCTTGGGACAAGACTATTAAAGTTTGGAGTGTATCAGATTTTAAGTGTTTGGAGTCTATAAATGCTAACGAAGACGCTATCAACTCGGTTGTCACAGGATTTGATGGTATGGTTTTTTCAGGATCCGCGGATGGAACAGTTAAGGTTTGGAAAAGGGAGTATCAAGGGAAGAGAACTAAGCATTTTTTTATAGACAATTTATTGAAGCAAGAATGTGCCGTGACATCTTTGGTGATTAACGATACCGGGACAGTGGTCTATTGTGGTTCATCGGATGGTTTTTTGCATTTTTGGGAGCGCGACAAGTTGTTGGCTCGTGGAGGGCTTTTAAAAGGACATAGACTCGCAGTTTTGTGCTTGGTGTCAACGGGGAATTTGGTTTTTAGCGGTTCAGCTGATACAAACATTTGTGTGTGGAGAAGGGAAGAAGGGGGTGAGCATAAGTGTTTGCATACGTTAACCGGACATACTGGACCAGTGAAGTGTCTAGCCGTGGAGGATGAGCGGATGCCAGGAGCATCACGCCATTGTAGTAATAGTACTACTAACAGGGTTCGGACATTGTATAGTGGTAGTTTGGATAAGTCGGTAAAGATATGGAGGGTATCAACACAAACCACGGAAATGGATCAGAACCAACAAGCACCATTTGCGCAACACCATCGGCCAGGTAGCTCTTCGCGACCTAGAAGCTCTTCCGGACAAATGTTTTCACGCTTACGAGAGTGATCATGAGTTCAAGGTATATGAAAAGTGGCCATGTACAATATGTGATGAGTTAATGTACAAATGGGTAATTGTGTATTTGCTCTTGTAAAATTAACTCTTAATTTTGTCACACATCCATGAATCAATTCTAAAAAAGAGGTTAACCATCAGAGAGCTCAATTTCGACGAGAAAGACGACAATATCTTGTCGACAAACAATAACGGTTCTGAAAATTCAAGTGTCCAGACTGAGTTAGGAAAAAAATACGTCCCTAGCTATTAGGAAATTCAATTATATAAGCAATTTGTTTTATAAACGAGACTTTATAACAATAACAAAATCATAGTATTTATATTCAGCTATTAACTAGTTATGAGAGGTAGCCGGACTAAGCATAAATGTATATCTTTTTATGATGTTTTCGACTGACAGGTATGGTATCTAAACACTTTACACTTTCTAACTTTTATCTCTTGGTGATCGGAGGTCTTTATGAAAGCAGTCTCTCTACCTTTGGATAGAGGTAACATTGTTTACAACTCACTTCCCCCATCCTCGCTCAAGGATTAACATATGTTGTTGTTGTTGTATTAACTAGTTATGAGAATCAAATATCTACCAATAAACTAAAACATGATTAATATGTTCTTGAAACGACACGTGGCGTAATCCTTGATCAACACGTGTCCTTTTAGTTTGTTTATTTTGTTATAAATTAGCTTTTTCAGTTGTATATAAATTCAATTTCCTTATCAGACTTACAATTAAACTCTAACTTTTGTCTTATTAATATAAAAGACATTATAACCTTATTTGATTGATCGTTTTCTCATTAATAAATTGTCTATTTTCCTTTCTCAGTTCTTCAACTATATTAATTATAATAAGTTATTAACATGAAAACTTCAAAAGTTTAAGTTCACAATCCGAAATCACAAAGCTATTTGTCATCATCCACTATGTTTACAAGTTCCGATTTTGATACGGTTTTAAAAATTTAAGGTAAATCCAAAACTTTAACTAAACATATATTATATTTATCATTATTGTTTATTATATTAGCTTCAATCATCGATTTACTTTAACCACAATTTATTTCATACTCACGAATCATATATGAGATATATTCGAATTTCTTTATGATAAAATTTATATAGTTAACGTACATCGTACGGGTATTAGGACTAGTACATAATAGTGCTCAAGCCCGTCCAATGGACGTGTAGTCTTAAAATATATTAATCAAAGCTAAAAATTGGAATTCAAGTATGTTAAATCCCTATGACCAATATCATAATTTAATCAATACGAAACTAAAGAATGAAACATATGAAAATTAACTCCATATAAATATTGATTTCAGTTTACCTTTTTTTTTTCCAACTTTAGTTAAATTAAAATTTTACAGTTTGTTAAATCTAAACTTACTACAAACAGTATATTAAAAAAAAGCCCTAGTAGTCGACTATTTTTTGGTTTGGTCGGACGTAGGATTTTTTTTTTTTTTTTTATTTGAGAAGCATAATTAATTATTTTAAAATTGGATTAAAGTATAAATTGGTGATGGAAAATCAAAAAGTGTAAGTTAATTATTTTTAAATTGGGTTAAAGTGTAAATTGATGATGGAAAACCAAAAAGTGTAAATTAATTATTTTAGATTGGGGTTAAAGTGTAAATTGGTGATAGAAAACCAAAAAGTGTAAATTAATTTAGATTAATATTAAAAAAGTAGAGAATTAATAAGGATGGAGAATTAGACTCAAAAAGGTGAATTAGGGGTGCCAAGTATACCCTCAACCCCTCTTTTAGTTATATTATAGATTACATTAATATATATGTAATATAAGTAGAAAAATTTTAACAATTTTGTGTCTTTTTCAAACATGTGCTTTGGCAAGAGCTTGGGCTTTTGCCTTCCCTCCGGGCCTCCTCTGTCGACAAATGAGCAAAATATATTCTTTGCCTCGGTTGACAAATGAGCAAATGCCAGATTTACAAAAAAGTAACCTAGAACTCAAGATCACAATTCACATTGCATTGCCTAGTCCCCATAAATTGGGCTTGTTGATCATTAGTTTGTCTTTTCATGTAGAAGTTTTTTTTTTAATCTAGAGAGATTAATGATGCATTCTTAAATAGTAAATTTTATATCTCTTTTACCAATTTATTTAATAACAAGATAATAACACGTCATTATAATTTTTTTAGAAAAACAATAAAAAATTTTTTTTTTAAAAATGTAAGTAAGAAACTAACTTATACAAATAAAAATACACAGTTTGATCCAAAGTGCACAAGCAATATATGATAACGATTCATAAATATCTGAATGACTATATACATATCACTAAAAACCTCGTATTCGTAAAGACATTGTGTCTTATAAAGGTTTAATTAAAACTTTATTAAATTATAGAAATTTTTAGAAATAAAAATCTTAATCTTAATATATATTATAAGACAGTTGAATTAATGACTAATTAACCAATCACATCGTTCGATTTCATCAAATTAACTTTTGATGATTACAAATTAAAAATCCTAATAATCATTATCCAAATATATCATTAGATTAATATTTATATTAATTTTTAGAAAAAGTCTCATTAATTTACACTTTTTTGTTTTCCATCAATAATTTACACTTTTTAGCCCTGAATACTTAATTTATATTTATTTTTAGTCATCAACTTAAGAAATTTTTTTTAAATTTACAATCATTTAATTAAATAAAAAAATTTAACATATATATGAAATATTTTCTACAAAAAATATTTATTTGAAAACCTAATGACTTATTAACAAATATTAGAAGAGTCCTAATTGTTATCAAAAAATATAAAACAATCCTAAGTGTTATCATATTATCATAGAACAAGTGATTGAAAATAAACATATGCGTGTTATGAACGCGCATCATGATTAAATACATACTTGAATGTCAAGTTCGGGATCACAAATATGTTTATATTTCAATTCTTAATTATTTTTCCTAATAATATTACATTATGAGTACATCTGTTTCAAAATATATTATAATGGAGAAATTATTATATATAGCATATGCCTTGTGAAATGACTACGGTAAACAATTCCATCAATATGTCTAGGCTAATAATGACAGTGAGGAACCTATGATTATTGTACTACAACTTGCAAAATATAACACTTAAAACCGTGTTTTTTAAAAATTGTAAGCTTTTGTGACTTAAATGTATGAAGATCAAATATTGTTAATATTGTAAATCTTGTGTCCAGTGTTGGACACGGGTCTAAAATCTAGTGTACTTCTAAGTACACTAAGTTTACAATTGATCAATTAAAATAAAATAAAATTTATCATTCATTAATTGAATTTTAGAACAGTCGATAAAAAAAAAAAAAAAAAAAGGAAAAAGTATAACATATGCTAATTAGTTTAGTACTTAAATCTCTATGGATCTTAGGGCCCTTTTCGTATTTTAGTCGTTAAGTGTTAAATGTATTAAGTGGCTAAATGCATTAAGAATGTATGTATATATTAAGTAAAATATATGTAATTGACAATTATTTTTATTTATTAAGTAAAAAAAAGACATAAAATTTGAATGAATGATTAATTTCTTAACTATTAAGTTTATTAAATAAAAAAAAAAAACTTAAAAGTAAAATTCAATGGATTACCCATCAGCTTGCAACTTGTCACTTATTTTTACTTTATGAATATGAGGCCCAACAAAGTTAGCTGCTTTACTTGAAAAAAAGCTAACGGGTCCACCCGATAATCCAATACAACATTGCATGATCCCATGGAATAAGTGTAAACTTTAAAGAAACAAGCTGCCACCCTTTTCACATGTGCCGATGTGCATCGAGTCCGATTTGATTTAACTTTTTAAAAAAAAGTTAAATATACAAATATACAATATAAGAACGGAACCCAATCATGGAAAACAAATGTATGAGAGACTACTCTAAAAAGACCTCTGGCTTAAGACTTTACCTTTAAAAAAATTTCTCGACGATAAGACGAAGTCAAAGCCGAAAACGAAAAACCAGATTTAGAGTATTTCTTTACAAGTTAGTTTTAAACATATGTAAGTAGACTAACTAGTAGTTACACAAGTACTTCTCTATAAAATCTATTGTTAAGAAAATCTTTTAAATGTTTACAGTTACTAACTTTCATCGTAACAAAAATGAACATCGGTTTTTTTCTTAAAAGATTTACATTATATCTGGTAACCTAAGACTACCTGGCCTATTTTATATTTTATAATGTAACTTGTTAACCAAAATAAGTTATATTAAACGAAGGATATCAACAAACGAATATGGAAAGAAAAACTATACAAATAGAATGGAAAGATTACAAATAAAAACCAGGTGGATTGGATTAGTGGTTAGAGTTTTTACCTCTGAAATACACCATTGAAAGGAGTAGTTACTTTTTTATTATCGTAAGGGTGAAAGTTATAACTGAATGCACTAATTTAAGATCAACTATTAATTAATATAATTATTTAAAAAATATATCATTGTCTTAATTGGAAGATATACTGTCGATCATTCCCAAATCTCTTTCTTCATTTAACTAATATTATTATGACATGTTTCGTTCAAAAAAATTATTATGACAAGTTGGGTCAAACTACATACGCGTATCATGTTTATTTCAAGTAACACCAAACCTCCTCCTCATCAACACGTACGTACCCGGCCTGTCTCTCTTTTCAAATTCTCAGAAACATCTCTTGTCTTTCCTACATCCAAAATCCAAATTCCTCATATCATATCATCATGTATATGTATATATATGTTTCATATTTTATTATCTTTAAAAAAACATTTCATTAAAAAGAACATCACATAAATTTCTCAACTACATATCAACCACACTCATTTAAATCTTTAGACCCACCGGCCACAGATATAGTATTTATTTGTACACCTTTTTTTTATTCATTCAACTACACGGCTAACAATTTAGTACTAATATTATTATTATTATTGTTATTCAAACATAATGTTCATTCATCATCTTTTCATCACATTTCTTGTAATAGCATTACCACCATCTTTTGCTATATCAAATTGTGATCGTGTTTGCAAAGGAAACAATCAAAAAACCGCGGTACCTTACCCGTTTGGATTCTCAGACGGGTGCAATATTCGTCTCGAGTGTACAAAAGCGGGCGAAATTCATATATCAAAATACCAGGTTTCTAATATAACAAGTGACCATATACTTGTTTTTTTTCCAGCAAACTGCACGCGTCCATATCAAGAAATACGTCGATTTAGAAGTGAAAGCTATGCTATAACATCGCGAAATGAGTTAATCTTGAGAAATTGTAGTCGTGGCACGTCAAATGAGTGTTTATTGTCAACTAGTATGGTTCAAAGTCAGTTTAATTTACCAACGTGTGATATAATGGGTAATACAAATATAAGCTGTTATAATTCGGATAATGGTAATATTTCTCATGCTGACGTGGAGTTTATGAATACAGTTGAATTAGAAATGAAAGGTTGTCGGGTTTTGTATTCTTCGATTGTTATTGATTTGGATAAGGAGAAGAGGTCGTTAGTGACAATGGGGTTTCAAGCTATGGAGTTGGGGTGGTGGATGCAAGGGGATTGTAGTTGTCATCATAAGGCGGTTTGTAAGAATGTGTCGATTGATAATGCGAGAGTTGGGTATCGATGTAATTGTGTTGATGGATATGATGGAGATGGATTCGTCGCTGGAAATGGTTGCCGGAAAGGTTAGTTGATTGGTTTAGTTTTATTTACTTTCATTATTTGTCAGTAAACTTAAAGGTGACCAGATAAACAGGTTAGATTAGTACCAAAAAGGATACTACTGACATGTTTATCCGGTCACCCTGAAGTTTACTGACACCACATTGTATATAAAATAGTATAGTTTTTAATTGTTTGTTGCTATAGTTGTTTGTGGCATAATTCTAAGTTCAATTAGTCAATGGTGAAGAATTAGATGTTGTTTTGCATTATGTAGAAGGAAAAGTGTAGTAAGAAGATTAGTTGCCATTATTGAATGATACAAATTAGTTAGAGTAGACTAAAAGGAACTGAAATTTAATATTTTCTGGTCCACCCCAATCTGTTAATTGGTTGGTTGTGGTAATTGATGTAATTGCTTTGACTTTAGGCAATGATGGATCTAGGTGGATAGTTTCATTAAAGATCTATCTTCTTTATGAATCATGGAATTCCAACCACATAGAAGTTCCTACTGAGTATTGCCTTGATAGACAGGGCAGGAAAAAACTCATTCGTTTAACCGTTGTACTTTTATCTACAATCCAAGTTACTTTTGCCTTTAAAATCAGCAAAACATGGTTTCTATGTGTACAAGTATTAGTTTAGATAACATTTGGATTCAGGGAATGCAGTTAGTAAATAGTAAGCCAGTTGCGTAATATAATCTCTGGTTTATAATCAAATGACAACGCAGGGATAGACATAAACGTTATCTACTTGTGACATTTTCTTTGTTTTGACTTGGTTGAATGCTTGCAATTGCAAGTAGTTAGATGGATAAATCGTGAAGTATTCTGACTATATTGATTAGATTAGATCAGATCAAAAGATGCTTTCTTGAAAAATCTGCATTTTCAATGTCTGCATTAGTCAAACGATGAATCATTCTTGATTCAGGATCCTCCATACCATTGACTATGCAAATAATACTTTCTTTTATAATTTGTGGTTCCCTGCACAAGAGCCCAAAATGTGATACCAGGTCTTCTCTAATCGTTGCACGAATGGTGCAAAAAGAACACACCTTTGTATCCTAAGAAACTTCTACTATTAAACTGACCTCTTAAAGATAAAGGATTTGATAATGCTATAAATAACAATTGGGACAACTTTGTGTTTTTGTGTTACTGATCCAGATTGTACCAACATATGGTGTGCTAAACTTTCGTATATGGATGCGGTTATTAATAGGTTTTTTTTGGGCTTTTGCTTTAAGAGTGTCCTTATGAGTGCTTTCTATGCTGATTAACTTTGTTTGTATTAACTTGCAACAGTGTCAAATTGCAACTTTTCAAAATACATGTCTGGTGAATGTGGTGGAACTACAAGAGTAGTTGTGCTAATCGCAGGTAATATTATCACAAGCAGTTCAAGATTTGGTCCATTTTTTAGCCAAACTGGGGCACTGGCTTAAGACAGTACTTATCTTTTCGTTTATTTCTTAGGAATTATTGCTGGAGCTTCTTTTGTTGCCACTATCACACTTATATGTTACTGCATCAGAAAACGAATGATCTTAAGAAACCAAATGAGTGCAAAACGTCTGCTTTCAGAAGCTACAGGTAGCTTTAATGTACCATCTTACTCCTACAAAGAAATCGAGAGGGCTACAAATGGTTTCTCTGAGAAACAAATGTTAGGTACAGGAGCCTATGGCACAGTTTATGCCGGTAAACTTAACAATTGCGACTGGGTTGCAATTAAAAAGATTAGACAAATAGAAGCACACGGAATGGATCAAGTAATGAATGAAATCAAGCTTCTGTCTTCTGTAAGCCACCCAAATCTTGTACGCCTTTTAGGCTTTTGTATTGAAAAAGGCGAGCAAATCCTTGTTTATGAGTTCATGCCAAACGGGACGCTATCTCAACATCTACAACGAGAAAGAGGAAAAGGTCTTCCATGGACCATAAGGTTGGCCATTGCAACCGAAACTGCACAAGCTATTGCTTATCTTCACTCTGCGATGAATCCACCTATCTATCATAGAGATATAAAATCTAGCAATATACTTCTAGATCACAAATATCGTTCAAAAGTTGCAGATTTTGGTCTTTCTAGGCTTGGGATGCTTGATGAGTCACACATCTCGACTGCACCTCAAGGGACGCCTGGCTACGTGGACCCACAGTACCATCAAAATTTCCATCTCTCTGATAAAAGTGATGTTTATAGCTTTGGGGTGGTACTTGTAGAGATAATCACAGCTCTAAAGGTGGTTGACTTGTCTAGGCGTAATAGTGAAGTCAACTTGGCTGCTCTTGCCATAGACAAGATTGGAAAAGGTCACATAGATGAAATGATAGATCCATTTTTGGAGCCAAACAGAGATGCATGGACAATTTCGTCGATTCACAAAGTGGCTGAACTGGCATTTAGATGTTTGGCTTTTCATGGGGATGTAAGGCCTTCAATGATGGAAGTTGCAGATGAGTTGGACCAAATTAAACAAAGAGCTTGGTCTCAGTGTGATGATAATATTAGCAAGAGATCATTTTCGGTTGCATCCTCTTCCTCATCACTGTATAGTGGAGGTGAGAAGAAAGGAAGCCGAAGATTCGTTGTTCCCCAAATGATAACAAGTTGTTTGACTACAAGAAAAGATAAAGATACTTCCCAGGTTTCTGTTGAAGCTTCATGCTTAAGTGATCAGAGCTCCCCCTCAACCAACAGTTTGTTAGGCAACATTGTTTCTTGAACTCTAATGGCCATTATGTGTTTACAAAATGTGAGTAAGCATGACTGATGTTGTGAATATCAGCATCTGACCGTCCCTCTCGTGAACATAAAAAAAGAGAGTAATATCATGCGTTTTTATGCTAATACACTTGGGTCGTTTGTACGTTGGTTCAATCTTATTTGAAACACATTGGTAAGATCATTGGATCCTAGGAAAGAAACAGCAGACTTAGTTATAAAGGTACAAAAAGGACCAATGAAAATCGTTATTTTCAACACAAGGCCCTCATGGTACAATATATCGATGAAACCAAAGTTTTGGTGAACTTCTTGTCCTATAAATTGATCAGAAACAGTTAAAGGTGGCTAACAAAATAACTACAGGAGTGTGCAGCAATGTGTTATAGGGTGGAGTGCAAGAAGTGTGGGAAATACGGGTGGGGAGGTTGTGGGAAACATTTGAAAACTCTTTATGGGAGCATAGATGAGGGTAAGCATTGTATGTGTCGTCCCTGGCCTGGGGTTGTAGTTGCTTCATCCTACCAGGCTTCTACCAGCACTACCACTGCTAATACTACATCTTCTGCAGGTAAATATATCGGGAACTTTCATTTAAGTTGAAGTTTGATCTTGGCTCCTTTATATTCAATCTTCTTTTGGCCTACACTTGAAGCACGAAGTTTGCTAGAATCAAGCTAACTATGATCTGCCTTAAATTTTTGAGTTTGAATCTCATACCTACATATTGCTCAATAAACTTAACAAGTAAATATGGTTTGGTTCTGGCCGTTGTATGTTACGCGTATAAGAATTGAAATTGATTCTTGCCTCCCATTTGGCAGGATAGGTTGATCATGGAAGCTGTTTGATAGGAATGAAATGTCATGACTGAAGGATTTACCATTTTTTAAACTTAATTACATCTGACAATAATAATAATAAAAATTATGGTTGTGAGTCTATAGTCTAGTCTTGTTTTGGTGGACAATGGTATCGATTTCATCTTTGGTGGGTCATGGACTCATGGGTCACTAATCCACAGGATTTATACAATGTGTCCTCCCCACGTAAACCAGGTCAATCTTCCTCGTTTAAGGCGGATATGGCTCCTATGATATGAGGAAGGCATAGTAGACCTCGGCAAATGCATAAATATCATCTTTGTACGCTTTCATTCATATATGTATCCATTTAAGGGACATAATGCGAATCAAACTTTATCCGAGTTTTTCATCAAATGGATACATATCATGGTATCTTTTGGTCTATTAAAGAATACAAGATTAAAAGCAAGAACAGAACTTGAAATTTATGTATGTCGATGCCCCTAGATTGAGCAAATACTTTGTCCATATCATTAACCGGGACGTAGGGCTTGGGCGACTTGATGTCCTCACAAGAGCTTTCAGATTCAAACCAACATAAGTAAACATCTAAGGGGTGGTCACTGGTCAGAAACGGCCACGAGGATACCCTAGTAGGTCGTACATCTGAAGCAAAAGATCCCCTTTCTGGGTAACCTGAACAAGGAAAACCAACCCAGTTTATCTATTTACTGTGTCCATTTCATTCGGTAAATACTATGTATCTAGATGAATGACATATCCACATAACTACAGTATTTTCTCAAGCCCAGACCAAAAAAACAAGAAAATTCAAATCCAAGTGCTTAAAAGTAAAAAAATAACCCAACTAAAAGCCTGGTTGCATCAAGAAAATATTAACTTCAATAATTACAGTGTTTGAAAAGTAAACTAATCAAAATCTGTTGTAAAAATAATAATATTCTAGACAATAAAACTTTTTATGTCCTACAAACCATGAATGCCAGGTGGCAGTTCACAAAGCCATAAAAACTAACTCAGAGCAACCAATGAAAGACCATCTTATCCTATCTGCTTATCTTGCTATATCCAAATCCACCAGATAATTTGTATCTATCAACCCTCTTTCTATACACCACACAAATCTCTTTCCTACTTTAATCCAATTGTCTGCAAGTAGTCACTAGATTCACATCTCACAACAACAAAGTCTTCCAAGAAACACAAAAAAAAAGTGTGGTGAATTGAGGTTCACAACAATGGCAGCCTCATTACAAGCTGCTGCTACATTCATGCAGCCAACCAAGATTGGTGTCTCTAACCGACTCCAGCTCAAGTCTTCTCAGAGCCTTTGTAAGGCTTTCGGTGTCGAGTCAGCTGGAGCCAGAATCAGCTGCTCACTTCAATCTGATCTTAAAGACTTCTCTCAGAAGTTCACCGAGGCGGCCAAGATTGCCGGTTTTGCTCTAGCAACTTCTGCCCTTGTCGTTTCGGTATGTTTTCTCCTGTTCTTAAGCTTGTCATCCGTGGAGATAACTGTATTATATGATCACTATATTCATAACTGGACTCTAATTCCCTAAAACTGCCTGTATACATTTGGTTTACACCAACTATACTGAACTATATATATATTATCTAACAGGGAGCAGGTGCTGAAACAAAAAGGCTAACTTTTGATGAAATCCAAAGTAAGACATACATGGAAGTCAAGGGAACAGGTACAGCTAACCAGTGCCCAACCATTGAAGGTGGAGTCGATGGATTTGCGGTCAAACCCGGAAAATACAACGCCAAGAAGTTCTGCTTAGAACCCACTTCATTCACAGTCAAAGCTGAGGGTGTGAGCAAGAACTCTGCACCAGACTTCCAAAAGACCAAACTCATGACCCGTTTGACCTACACCCTCGATGAAATTGAGGGCCCATTGGAAGTTTCACCTGATGGCACCCTCAAGTTCGAAGAAAAAGATGGTATTGATTACGCTGCAGTGACAGTTCAACTTCCAGGAGGGGAACGTGTGCCATTCTTGTTTACCATCAAACAACTTGTAGCATCGGGTAAACCCGAGAGCTTTGGTGGGGAATTTTTAGTGCCATCTTACAGAGGTTCTTCTTTCCTTGACCCAAAGGGTAGAGGTGGTTCCACCGGTTATGACAATGCCGTTGCTCTACCAGCAGGAGGCAGAGGAGATGAAGAGGAGCTTTCTAAGGAGAATGTAAAGAATGTTGCAGCATCAACCGGGAAAATCACCTTGAGTGTTACCTCAAGCAAGCCCGAGACTGGTGAACTGATTGGTGTGTTTGAGAGTATTCAGCCTTCAGATACTGATTTGGGGGCCAAGGTTCCCAAAGATGTGAAAATTCAAGGTGTCTGGTATGCTCAGTTGGAGTAATAAGAGTGTATGTTATAGTTTGATGTATTTGTTTTCTTGATTTATGATTTGTGCTCAACTATAAAAAGGTGATGATCGAAAAGTTTTTCTCTGACCCCAATGAAGAGCTACTGAGATTATCTTGCATATATATTATCAACAATTCTTACAATCAATGCTATGATACATGTGTTTGTTACACTACAACTCAACACGACATTAGTATAATATCATGATTTGTACCTTGCTTTGAATCGGTTACAAAGTTGAATGCGATGCTGAGCAGCTGAGGAAATGCCATAACTTACTGAAAAAGATTACCAAAAATCTTTACAAGAACAATGCCCATCTCTAAAATGATGAAACCTTAATGAATCTCTGACAATAATCGTCACTCCAACTATTTTAGCCATATACTTGATGGCATTATGGCAGTCTCCACAAATTCTTAAATTCTTGAACACCGTAATGGATGATTCACCATTCATGTTTAGTAAACCAAACGCCACGGCAAGCTTCTCACAGTGATTGCACAAGGTGCCTTCTTTCTCCTCATGGTCTAGATCTTGAAGTGCAAATTCTGTGTCAGGCAAGTATCCGGCTTGCCTCATTTTTTCACTCATATTACTCAAGAACTTATAAATAGCATCACTATGCTCATTGTTCTTGTCAGCAACCACAAAAGTATGTATCTTGTTCTTGACTTGTACCCAACTACAACCTGGCTCTTTCTTGATTCCTTTATCCCTCATTAATTTCCTAGTTTCTGATGCTTCGCCCCACAGTTTGGCATTGACAAAGATGTTAGATAACAAAACATAATTCCCACCATTGTGTGGCTCAATCTCAAATAGCCGTTTTGCTGCAATTCGTGCTAAATCTACATTTTTATATACTCTACATGCACCAAGCAAGGCTCCCCAAGCAGAAGCGGTTGGTTGAATTACCATATCTTGTATGAACCGATATGCCTCGTCTAGGCGGCCTGCACGGCTCAAAACATCTACTATACAAGAGTGGTGCTCTGCATCTGGTTCAATCAAATGAACCCGACTCATTGAGTTGAAAATAGAGAGGCCCTGATCTACTAGTCGTGAATGGCTACAACCAGATAGAACTCCTGTAAAAGTAACTGCATTAGGCTTGGCACTTGACTTTAGCATTTCATTAAAAAGAGCCAATGCTTCCTCTCCATTCCCGTGCATTGAATTTGCATTAATCATTGTGTTCCATGCAACTGTATCTTTTCTAGACATCATCTTAAAAGCCTTTCTAGAAAACTCAAGTTTGCCACATTTAGCATACATGAATATCAGAGCGGTTAAGGCTGTTGTGTCATCCAAGAAAAAATGCCTAAAGATATAACCATGAATCTCCTTGCCTCCCCGCAAGCTTTCTAAGTTTGTGCATGCAGTCAGAATAGCAGTCAATGTTATCTGATTCGGACTAAAACCCGTGTGTTGCATTTCTGCAAGTAACTCCAATGCTTGTTGTGTTCGCCCAGTTTGCAAGCACCCACAAAGAACAGCATTCCAAGATGCATAATTTAACTTCGAACCCTCATTTTTCATCTTTTCAAACATTCTAATCGCTTTCTCAGCTTCTCCATTCTCAAAATACGCAGATATCATCCCATTATAAGACACGGTATCTCTAGTAACCATTCTATTAAACACGAGTTCAGCCTGTTTGATACACAAACAACTAGCATACATATCCACAATCGCACTACTAGTAAACACATTCCCTCCAATTCCATTTTTCACCACAAACCCATGTATTTCTCGACCCAAATTCAAACACTTCAAGTCAGAACAAGCAGGAAGAATCGTAGAAACTGAAACTGAATTCGGCCTCACTCCATCCAACCCCATTTCTCTAAACGCTTGAATCCCCATTCTCGGCTTCCCACAACTAACATAACAAGAACACAACGAAGTCCAAGAGATCACATCTCTATTCCCCAACTCATCAAACGCTCTTTTTGCACCTTCAAGATACTTACATTTCCCAAACATATCAATCATTGCATTCCCCAACAAAACGTCACGATGAAACCCAAACGTAACAGCGTCTTTATACACTCTTTGAGCCTCAACGACGTCTCTAGACGTGGCACACGCCTTGACGAATGACAAAAGTATGAATTTATCAGGTTTAATATCTTTGTTTCTTAAAAGGGTATATAAATTTATAGCTTCTTTCTGTAGACCTTGTCTTGTATAAGCTGATATTAAAACTGTCCATAAATGTAAATCTGGGTCAGGAATTTTGTCAAACAGTTGGTGTGCACGTCGTAAATCACCGGAATCGCAGTATGTCTTGATGAGTTTGAGACTCAGATGGGGCGGGAGGTTAGTTGGCAGCTTGGATAACATTTTTGGTTAAGTGATTATTGTATACAAAGATTTTCGCTGAAAAGGTTGTTTGGTTTTAACGACATTAACGGCATAACTATAAGACCATCCGTGTGTTAACGCCCACCACAAGGAACCGTTTTGAAGGCTCGAAAAGAATGCCAAAAATTAAATTGATTAATAAATAAGATAATTGTGTAAAAAATGGATTTTTGTTAGGTATAAATATACTTAGACCCAAACTATTCATTAAATAATTGATTTTTCTCTCATATCTATCCAACCAAACTAAATCTAATTTTCACACTTTTATTAACAACCCAACCAAACTATTTTTTAAAAAATAAATTATAGAGTAATGTTTAATAATCTTCTTTATATATAATAAAGAAGGATTGTTTTTTAAATTATTTTTAGAAACAATTATGATGTGGCATGTTTACAAAATTTTTTAAAATATTTTTATTTTATTTATGATGTCATATCAAATTAATAAAATTTTAAAGATAAATAGCCCATTAAATATTTTCAAAATGTTTTATTTTATTTATGATGTCTACAAATTTATTCTTTTAGTAGAAAAAACAAAATAAATACTTTTTTATATAATATCATAAATCATAAATGTCTTTTTATATTTTATTAATGCAATAGGTACTAATATATATAGTTATTGTGTTAATCAATTTAATATCTTCAAGCCGAGTTATAATATATCAATAACAAAAGTTATATAAATTTTTTAAAATTTTTATTGCTTTTAAAATTTTATTAAAAATGTCCGGGTTGAAGCCGGGCTGATTAACTAGTTATGTTAAAATTAACATTTCATTTCGAAATTTTAAGTTATTCATAATCACAAATAAATATAAATTAATAAAATCTATTAAAATGATGCATGCCAATTAATTTTTATTTTACAATGTAGTATATAATTATATAAAGTAGAAAATGATCTACATTTTTTTACTTTTGATTTTACAATTCAATGTATTACATAATTAATGTTAGTTGATTAAAAGCAAACCGTCGGCTATAACTTAAATATTTTAAGAGGTTTGCTAAATACAACTCTAAGGGTTGTGTTTAAGGTGTATAAATTGTTTGTACATTTAGCATAAAAATCAGGGGCAGACTTTTAATATGAAAGGTATAAGTTTTTTTATGCACGTTAAATACAACTCTAAGGTTTGTATTTAGCATTTTCCGTGTTTTAATTATCAGTTTAACAAAATATATATAGCTTGATAGAAATTCACTGCCAAATGAAAGTAAAAAAGGGAACATGTATAAAGTTATAAAAATTGAATAAGTAAAAAGGGAACATGCAGACATGCGTTGCCCACTCGCCACTTTAATTAGTAGTTTATTCTCCCGACTATTGATCGGTCCACCCAACAAGTCGGTTGTGTGCAAATTCTTTACTATTTCTTTTTGGCCACTTGGACCCAACCGACTAGAAATTTTTTCCCCTTCTTATATGTATTTGAATAAATATTGATACTTAAAAATATGAACAAATTGACTTGCATATTTTTAAGCGTAAAAGTATTTGGTAAATATGATTTTATGATTTGTATAAAAGGTTGATAAAACAAAAAAAGCAAAAGCAAATTTAAAACCGCGATCCGAACCCATAAAAACCGAATATTTTTTGGATTTTTGCTATAAGTGAATATCGTTTAATTTTACATAACCTTGTTTGAATTTCTAGATCCGTCACTGAATAGAATACTACTCTTCTCTTGGCTGCCGCCTTCATCAATATTCCATCTTGATCTTCTATATTATTAAAGATAGTGGCTTTTGGTGATCCAAGTTCGACATTTTCTAACAATTTTGTTAAATTAGTAAGAAATTTATATGGATATTATAAATATGTAAAAAAATTTGAAATAGTTAATAGATGAGATGGGTAAAATAGATTAAACAAAACTTTAAGAAACTTTAAGTTTAAAATAAAAACATAAAGCTCTTGAAAAACATGTGCAAAACATAACCTACATGAAGAATGCAATTATGAGTTTTAAGTCATTACATGAAGAATGCAAGCTCTACATTTTTATCATTATTTTTTTTAAACTTTGTTTTTTGTTTTGATGCAACTAGTATAGATTTAACTTTGTTTTTAACTTTTGATGCAACTAGGTACATTCTACTTGACTACTTCGATCAAATGACTACTTTGTACAAAATACCACCTGAAGTTGAACGTTATGATTGTATGATTAATCTTTTTTGAAGAGTTGGGGTATTTGGAAATGCCATAAAGTTAATTAAAGTAATGACAATGAAGCCTGATGTTGTAGTTTGGGGTCCGTTGCTTCGGGCTTGTAGGATTCATGTAAAATTTCAAACTTGGGAAACAAATTTTAAAACAGGTTTTGGAACTAGAACCTTACTTTGGAAATTTATGTACTTGTATCGAATATATATTGTGAAGCCAAAAGATGGCAGGATGTACGTGAAAAGTGTAAGAAAACAAATGAAGGATCAAGGCATCGAAAGAACAGAGTTGATGACCAGAAATATGAGTGATCAAATGACTTATATGAAGCTAACTTGCCAAAAATCGACTCATTTCAAAAGGCATTCGCTTTAACTGCCATTCAGTAATACTCGTACTATAAACACTTTTCTCAAAGCTATGTGACTCTGGGTTCTGCTTACCTTCTGAGATTCTTATAACAATATTATGAACTTTCAACTCAGTTTATACCTCATAATTGTATCTGAATCATCAGTAGCGTCTATATATCGTCTTGGATCAACCTTAGCTTATGCATTTTGTATAATGATGCGACCTTTACTTTTCCAACATCCCAAACAGTCATCACCCGATCTTCATTAGTTTGTAGCTCTGTCCTGTCATTGATCACAGCTGGAACAGAAACCAAAAGGAAAAAAAAAAAAAAAAAACAGCACACATGATGAGCAAATGCAGATGACCAAGTTAACTGCACCTTAGAGACAATTCTGCAAAGGGCAGAAACTTTCCCATATTAGTTCTTCATTAGTTGAATCTTTCCCAAAATAACTATTTAATTTAGTCAAGTGGGAAAATTAAAAATACTATACCAAATCAGTTTTATAATCACCAACCAACACCACAGAAGAAAAACAACCAAAACTTTCTGTATTCATCAGCATTGACATTTTTATATAATAATCAAATCAAACCGCGCATACGTGTGTCTTGATGATCATTAATTTGATGTATAAGTTTGACCGGTCCAGATCACATATATGTGCATGATTGATCACCACTTTCAATCTTGTTACACATTTGCAGACAATAACAGATAAGCTAGCCCATATATATATAGATATGACCAACATTTACATGCATAGGAACAGGATTTGGAATATGGGCATTATTTCTTAAATCTAGTCCTAGTCATTGCTATTACAGTTTCTTGTCATATTGTCTGCTGTTCCAAGAACTAGTGAACGTGCCAACTGATTAAATTCTTGAAATCCAGTCAGCTTTGGTTAAAATTAGCATTTATATGGAATCTGTGAGTGTAGATCTTTAGATTTTTGAATTATTTAAAGAAATAAACATTGATCGAGTTTATTATATACACAATGAAGATGGTTAATTAATTATTAGTAGCTAGTGCATGGGAGCCTAATATATACAGCTTTGCTTGGCAGGCTGCACATGATTTCTTTTCAATTCATAGGTAAATATTATTATAACTTGTACATATTCTAATCTGAATTTTGGTGAATTAAGCTAATGATGTGGAATGTGGATAGTAGAATTATAATGGATTATAGTATGTTTTAGGGAAACTTCCTTGTTGCATGCTTTGTGCTTCATTGGCATTAGCATGATACTCGTAATATATTGTAAAATAATTTCTAAAAACTAAAAAGAATCTAAGAACCACAAGTCCACAACCATTTTATAAAGAGAAAGTTGAAAAGGTGTGTCATCTATACAAGGGGAAAGACTATATATCCAGCTTGAGTGGGATCGGATTAGCAAGTCTTCCTATCTAAAATTGCAAGTGCTAATATATCTAATTAAGTTATTATCATTATCATTAGTATTTCTTTTCTTTGTCATCTAACCTTCTCATAATCCAGCTTTGTCGAATATCGTTGTTATTTTTTATTGCGTGGCGAAAAAATGAACAAATCAAATAGGTTGTTTTACTTAATTGTGGCATCAGTCATGTTTGGAGCTTTTGGATCGATTACATTTGACCAACTTGAAAGGGTCTCTATCAGATTACAGTCTTTATGATTACATCTCTAGATGATCTTAATAGTTTATTGGAACAATTATATGTACGTATTTTGAATACCTTGTTTAGCAAGTTAGACTCGTTTTCATTTTAGCTACAGTTTTTCATGTATACGCATTCTAAATACATTTATAACAAACACATACGATTAAATAGTCATAGGCATACTGTACGTACAAATGAATACCAAATTATTGCAAATTCGCAAGTGGGTATTTTTGATAAGTTCATAAACGCAAATATAACATACGTACATGCCTCAAAAGATCATTATTTATATTGGATAGAGAGTTCCTCATATATTAAAAAAGAAAAATGATTAATCCTCATAATCAAATAGCCTAATAATCTTCCTAACTATGAGATGATGACATGTGGAAAAATCAGAGGATAAGATTAGGAAAAAGATATAGTGCATATATCACATGTCACCTTCTTAATATTTTAGGAGGATTATTAAGCTATTGGGTTAGGAGTACTTATCATTTTTCATTAAAAAAACAACTCAGTCAAACTATCATTTTAAACAGCATAGCCAATTAGCCATGACTTTTGTGTATTTGATCTGATCGATCAACTACATAATTTTCTTCCAATTCCAACATAAAGTTTGTCAAAATTCCAATATAGCAAAACATAAATTTCTTATTATTATTATCTTGAATGACTTTACCGTACTGCTGGAGAATGTGCAATATTCCAAGATAGACTATATAATTCAATAATTGTTTTGATTGAATTTTCTAAATCGATAAGTTTTAATACGTTATTTCAATTACAATTAAGTGTTATCAATTTTTAAACATTTACAACTAAACAACGGAATATATTCTTTTTTTATATACTCATTTTATTTCTCATTATTTTCATTCTCTATTATATTTACATTCTCTATTATTTCATCCTATCAAACACCCTCTAATATCTGTTTATGTAATTATTGGGTATTGTTATTTTCGTTGTAAGGAATGAAGACCTTTTTCTGTTTTTGTAAATATAATAACTTTGATTTAGAACATCCTTAATTTCTAAACTTTTTTTTTTATCATTTTACAATCTAGAAAATACAAAAAAATAAAATGAATTTTATCTTTCCTCCTTCCATTGTTTATCCATATCTTATTAGTTTTTAAAGAAGCACTAACGAATGCATGTAGTATGAATCATATTGACCATGTTCTTTGAAAAAAGTTACTACGTACATATATATAGTCCAAGTGATAACCTAAGTAATTCATAAGAACATCACAACAAGGATGTTCATATGAAATTTGTGGTGATATGGAGGGTGTTTGTAGAAAGACTATTGATGTGGATGGTGACATGGATGATGTCCATCCATAGTTGTTTGTAAAGAAAGATGGGGAAAAATGAGGAGAGATAAAAGGTAAAAGATAAAAGTTACTTTGGAATTTATTTGGTTGTTTGTAAAAAGGATGAATATATTATTGTTGTGGATAAAAAGTGTTTGGGGAAAGATGGATAAAAAGCTGACGTAACATGTTAATTAAGATGTTTGTTAAAAGGATATCTTAAACTGCGGATAATCTAACAGTCCATAGAGTTATTCGGGCTATCATAACCAAAAAAGCCTCATCAAACTTTGTACCTCTATATATATAGATAGATGCTCATCAACATATTTGTTTTCTTATACATCACTTTACAACATATTTGTTTAATAAACTTGTCGTTTCCTTAATAAAGGAAAAAAGTTAGACTGAATGTCGCACAGTGTGGGCATAAACGTAAATAAGTCATTGGAGGCCAAGGCTGAAATCAATGTATGGAGATTGTATAGCAGATATCATGAGTGTCAGTTTTCAGATTCCCATTAGCGGTAACGGTGCCACTTATTTATATACAACCACGTGGTGATCCGATGGCACCGCACCGTGGCTCGATGGGTTAGCTTGGCTAGCCACGTACTAATTCAATAATACTACAGTTCTACTTCCCTTTAACTTGTATCAAAGTAACTACCAAAATACCGTCACCAATACGTTTTGTCGTTTACCTTAAATAGCACATTGTATTTTTACAAAGAAATCAAACAACGCCTAGAAAACCAACGTCGATTTGTTGAGTTTTGAGTTAAAAACAGTAAGCTAAAAAACATATGAGTTGCTATATATGTTATATGTACGTATTCTATATTTGGATTGTTACGAATTTGTCCCGTACAAGTATCGTATCCACGTAATACGACAAGATATATATAATTTATAGTTTTTTAAGATTACCGATGATTTTTTGTGTTACTTGTAATATAAAAAAAAATTGGAAATATCGTAATCTATCACATATTTTTTTTAATGTTTTTTTATAAAATAATATGAGTTGATAGTCCAGTGGTATCCGAGACCTCCAATGAAGGTTTACTTTATTGGACAACCAGTGTTCGAGTCTAAAGGAGCGCAAGTTTAACCCCAAATGACATTCAATGTCGTAGATACTGTGCTGTTTGACGATCTATCCGGAGGTTTTCTCTGTGTACTACCGCGACGGCATCCTGCCCGGTGGATGTAAAGACTATATATGGGGTGAACAAATTCTGACAAAAAAAACGAACGTTCAAAAAAATAGATAACGAAAAATAATTGATAGATAATTAAAGATAGCAAAACAAAATAGTAATTAATTTATTTTTAGAACGACAGATTAGTAATTAACAAATCACAAAGTAAGTTTATTGTGCGCACACGTTTGTGAGTGAATTATTCCATGTTTTTGTTGTAAGTAACGTTTACGGTTTGTATGTCTAGCTAAATATATAGAAATTTTTGGACCGTCAAAAATTACTAGCGAATAAATTAATATATTCTATTTTTAGATATGGCATATGTCTTTCATGATGTGAAAATTATCCATCCTTTATTTGATGAAACTATGTAGGTTTATATATATCAGAGTTTTATTCTTATATCATTTATAAATGTTAAAGTCAATAAAGAAAAACGAAATGATAACCTATGCCAATATCAATGTCTATTCGATCTAACTACTATATGGAATTTAATTAAGTGGTTCAGAAATTCTCTTTTTTTTGGCTTATCGAGATTAGAAATTATAAATGTTTGTATTATATTGTCATTTGATGATGTATCATCATTAATGATCCGGACGTTCCGGCTTACTAGTATTAATAGTAAGGTACATACCTTAATTACTCAGTGAAACCATGAATAGGCCCCGAACTCTACGATCATCTGGCAGACAAACAGTACAATGTGGCACGTGCATCAGTACGTACAGTTCGTGCTTATGTCTCTTAACGAACAATCTTGGTACACATGTCTAACGGTAACGGTCATGTGTCGGAGACTACCGTTAAGTTGGCCGTCAGGCTCAACCTATAGATTCTTCGGCCCATCTCGTGAGTTCTAGGTGGAGGGCTTATAAATACCTCCCCACAAGAACCCTAGAGGGGACAATGCATTTTCACACACATACATACACTTGGTGGCGTGAGGTATCGATGGCCTCACACTAAGAAGGAACCGCTAGCAAGTCTGAAATCATCTATTATTACCCTCCGATCACTAAATACCATTTTTCTCATACTAGATTATACCCTCATTAAATTAAGTGTAACTTTACCCTTAAACATCATTTTAATCGACGAATCCTATATGGATCAATCATACCTTTTCTAAAAAAATCATTTACGTAGAAACAATTCATGATCAAACTTTGCAACACCAAAATGAAGTTGACTCGTAGACAAAGTAACCTTAACTAAAAGCTGTCATTAAAAAGAACACGCGTTTGCATATAATGAGCTTCAATGCTATTATTTTTGAACATAAGGGGACTAGGAGTGGACGGCGGGTCGGTGATTTCATGACATGAAACCGACGGGTTCATCACCGCCAACATGAAATTTATGGTGGAGCGGTTTGGGTGGTAATATGGGAGCCCGCTGCTCATAAAATCAAAAACGTGGGGACCATCTCCTTCTTTTAGCCGTTGGAATGGGTTTGGAGTTTTTTTTTTTAAACTGTGATGTATATATGTGTATATACTTTCTTTTTTTTGTTTTTAGTATAATATTTACAAAACATACCCTCAAGTATTATATATTTACAGATTATGTTAGTTTTTTTGATATAATTTGTTTTAAATAATTTACTTGATTTAATTAATATAATGGATTTTTAATTTTAATAATAACATGTTTAAATTAGAAAAAACTATTTAGTATGTTGTGTGTTTTAGTTTAAAAAATAATGTTGAAGTGTATTTTGTTTTTTTTAGTTTTTAAATGTAGTATTGCGTTTTTATTTATAATATGTTATGTTTTAATAATAAAATGTTATGTTTTTTATTTATTTAAAAAAAAATAAAATTGGGAGGGTTGAAAATTTTATGGAATGCCAGTAAAAGAGGTTGGAAAGGTTGAGTAGAAGGGTTGAAAAGATAAAATGATGTGAATAAATATTATTGATCAGATTTGGGAGGGTTGATAAAATGTATCCCACCACTCCTAGTCCCCAAACAGAGAACATATATGCTACTCTTTAAAGAAAAAAAAACATACAATACGTGAGTATATGCTATAGTTACTATACGTTTTATTTCTTTTATCAATTAAGAATAATAAGTGATCCGCAGATGAAAATTTTATTTCATAATAAAAATTGTAATCTCATATACTGTTTTGGTATATGTGAAATTTCCGTATTGATTTTTTTCATCGATGATTAGTTTTCATTTCAGACGTACCTTTTATAAAAATTGAACCTATGTCTCTCAAATTAACACAGACTTCCATTATCAACGCATATAGATTATGTACATGCATAAATTAATTCCATATGTACTTCTTGGCTGATTTTTTAAAAAAAATGTATAATCTTCATCGACAACATATAAATATAATCCCTATCATACTTAATGAACTAACGAGTTGTATAAATTAAGAAATGGGATTTGTCAAAATTAATTGTAACAGTTTAAAATATAAGCAACCCAACAACATTGAATTTATATTGATGTATAATAATATAAAATAATAACTATTTATAAAAAAAAATGTCAATAATGTATATATAAATAAATACTTCTTTCGTTTTATTTTGGTGATATGGATATCAACTAATGAAACGTATTGTTAATTTGTTCATGAAGTATTCATGTTAGAAGTACGTTATGTATCCATTTTGAATCATATTGCTACGTATTCTACTATACAATAATAATTTTACAAGCAACTTAAGACACGTTCGTATAAACTTGAATCATCACTACCATAAAATCACATAGTTTATTAATTATTATACCTTTAATAAAGTTTAAAATAAAAATCTATCATTTTTCTATCACATCGAAACTTTTCCAAAGATAAACAAGGCCGTTTATTATGTTGATAATATTCCACATTTCAAAAGCATATTTTGTCTTTATTCTTTTTCAACGAAAACAATTAATTGCTATATAATGCATTCACTTTGTCGCAAAACATTTGATAACTCATCAAGCTTTGCGTATAAATGAGACACTTTATAAGCACTTTTATAAGGTGTTTTGTCAAAGCATAATTAACATTTTATTCTTTCACAGTTTTAGATTGAACACTTTGTGTAGACAACAAAAATAAGTGTTCACACGTGGGTACGTGTATAGTTGTCGTGCGATCCACAATATTAGTGACATAATGATCATACGTGATAGAAGTAAGTGATGGCGATCACCAACTAAAAATATAATGGTAAATTACAAAAATCATACCTGAGGTTTGTTCAAAATTACATTGGTCATATCTACAATTTAAAAATTACGCGAGTCATACCCACTATTATCAAAAACTTACGCTAACCATACCTATCGCTGACGGTCGTCTATTTAACCGTTAAGTCAAGTCACGTGTCATGCATATGAGGTATCAAAACTGCAATTTCGTGAATACTTCAGGTATTATCCTTGTAATTTACCATAAAAATAATTATTAAGAATTTCAGAGTTTTATTTATACTTCATTTATTAAGTTGGATAGATATGACATTTATTATGAAACAATAAATTTTATAATGAAAAGTATATCGAGAAAAATAGTTGATACAAGAATACATTTATTATTAAACATGTCATTATTATTTTGTTATATGTGTATAGTAAATATAACAAGGATGAGAACCATCAAAACCACTAACATTTTCATTTTTATATATTATTATTATTATTATTATTATTATTATTATATTATTAGTAGTAATTTATGATTTATTTTTTTTTAATAAAAACCTATTTAAAAAAATATAATTTTAAAGAGCAATATAATTTTTTCGTATGGTTTGTTGACATCCCCCTCAGATTAGAGGGTAAAGCAATATCGAATACTCGTTATGATTTTAGAATATATCTTAAAATTAGCAATTTGTAGTATTTTGTGTTTAAAGTTTAAGGGTTAATTGTTAGTCTAATCTTAAAATTTCTAAGCCTAAACTTGTATCATATGATAACATCCTTTTATAACTTTTTTAATTTTTATTTTAAAATAGGTTTTTTTAAATATATATATATATGTGTGTGTGTGTGTGTGTGTGCGTGTGTGTGTGTGTGTTTGAATTTTAATATAGAATATATACCCACTTTAATAAATGAAATATAAATATAAATATCTTAATAATTTTTATTAGGGTGGAATACACAAATGATACCTGAAGTATACATAAAATTACGGTTTTGATATCTCACATGCACAACACGTGACTTGAATTAACGGCCAAATTAACGGCCGTGAGTGATAGGTATGGTCAATATAAGTTTTTGACAATTATGGGTATGGCTCGCGTAATTTTAAAATTGTAGGTATGACCAATGTAGTTTTGAACAAACCTCAGGTATGATTTTTGTAATTTACCCAAAATATAATGATCGGAAAAATATTAAAATGAAAAAGTGTAGATCCTAAATATTTAGTGATGTATTTGGAACATGGATCGGATCACTACTTGTATTTGTCCACACTTTTAGTTAGTATGAAAAAATTAAAAATTTTGTCACGTTTTAATTTGCGTAAAAATATGTAGAACTAAAAGTGTGTAGAAATTTATCTACACTAAAAATTGAGTTTTTTAAAAAAAAGTTCACATTTATTAGTGTGGACTTTCACAATTAATCTGTAATCTGTAACACCTCATTTGTCCACACTAACTAAGAAGTTACTAAGTTAGTATGGACAAATGGGGTGTTATAAAATAATTAGCAAAATTCACGCTAAAAAGTGTGAACTTTTAGTTATACATACTTTTTAGTATATATGAATAAATTTAATTTTACACACTTTTAATTATATATATTTTTACACACATAAAAGCGTTTACAAATTTTTTAATTTGTTCACACTTGAACAAATGCAACATTAAATGTAGTGGATGATACATGATAGCGTTTTGTTAAATATTTTTTTGATATTGTTGTGATAAAATAAAAGTGATTTAACTATACCATATGCCCCTAAAAAAGCTAAAAATGTATAAATATTTAAACATATAAAGTGTTCCAACGTGCATTCATACACATTTTTAATTTGTTCTCACGAGTTTAGATTTCACAAACTTTTGTTTGAATGCTCATCTAGATTAAAAAGTTTTAAAATGTATTTTTACCCGTGCTTCAACGAATTAAACGCTAAATTTATAGAGAAAAAATAAAAAAGGAGTTATAAAAACAAGATAAGTTTAGAAAAAGTATTAGTGTAAGTGTGTAACGTCATTTTAAGATTATTGTTCTTATGTTTAGTAGTCATTTATTTATTTTTTTTCATCAAGTATAATTCGATGAAATTTGTTTTTTTTTTATTATTTTCTAAGAAATGACAATTAATTTACTTGATCAAAAGAAACAAAAAATAAGAAAATTACGTATATATACGTAGCTACTTATCTGCTAACGTAAGCTCCAAACCCCTTATCTCACCACACCACCGGTCCCCTACAAATAATAAAATAATGAAAAAAACTCGCCCAAAATTTACTGTTTATTGATGCTCACAGCCTGTCATCCACAACCTCCCAGCTAAATTAGACCCCACCCCCACTTTCTATATTAATCACCTTTTTTACCCTCATCCGACGTGTCATCTTTCCTTATATATACTCACTCCATCTCCACCCACCTCTTCAAAAATCACAACCATTTCATTTTGACTATTTCCAATTCTCTTTTTTTCTTTCTCTCCGAACTTTCTCTCAAAAAAAAACAACAAAACGCACACACACACAGAACAAAAAGAAACATGGGAATTTGTAGTTCATGCGACGCAACATCTGTCGCGACAGCAAAACTAGTATTACACGATGGAAGTTTACAAGAATTTTCGTACCCTGTTAAGGTTTCTAACCTGTTACAAAAACATCCAACCATTTTTATATGTAACGCGGATGAAATGGAGTTCGACGACGTCGTTTCGCCTGTTTCGGAACAAGAAACGCTACAACTTGGCCAGTTGTATTTTGCTTTACCGTTAAATCGGTTAAGAAAACCGCTTCAGCCTGAAGAAATGGCTGCATTGGCTGTCAAAGCCACATCAGCATTGGCTAATAAAACAGATAAATGTGGGTGTAGCAGTAAAAGTAGCAGTAAAAATGTTTATTTTTCTACCCCTGTAATTTCCGGAGGTTATGGTGGTAATAATAATAATGGGCATGTCAAGAATTCGGGTCGGGTTTCGGATGTTGGAAGTGTTGGGTCTAGAAGCAGTGGGAGAAGACGGAATTTTAATGTGATGTTGAGTGCCATACCTGAATAGATTTATCATATATGTATGCGGATATATATATGGATATATATATATATGATATGATGAATATATAGAGATTAGAAATTAATGATCTATATATATAGTTTGTGAATATTATTGTTGATGAGATTAGATTTTTGTAGGGAGATGTAACACTTTTTGGTTTATTTTTTGGGTTCTTTCTAAATTGCAAGTTTTAGTCCTGAAATGAGATGGATTATTATTTTTTGTTTGAGTTTGAATTAATTTATTGCACGTTCCATGCAGTTGCATTTTTTATATACATGACTTAGGACTTAAGAATATATATTTAAAAATTGTAATTCATTGCTTATTTTTTGGACTTGTATATGCTAGCTAGCTAGGCTTATGTTTTTTGAAAATTATAATCGATCGATATGGGTCCATTATGATTTGCAACAAATAGTATCGTAAAAACTTATGATCAGTTGTTGTGTAAATTTTACTTGATGATTACCATTTATTAGGTTGTAATTTGAAAAACTTATTTTTACAACCTTTGTTTAAGTTATCAGGAAAATTAATACAATATTTATTTTTACAATTTATGTATGACTTTCTACATGGTAATATCTATACTCATTTATAAAAATAATTCAACCCTTACAAATTTATAAAAATTATTCAACCCTTACAAATAGAAAGTGTCACTCAAATGTTACATAGGAAGGTACTAAATTGCTCTTAAAAAAATACTCACTATGGAAATAGTTTTTATAAATTACCAAATTTACCCTTAATAAATTAATTTACTGTAACACCCCAAATATTTTAAGGTAAAAGAAATTAACCTCTTTTCATACTTTTGACATTAAACTAATTTCCTAGTATTTTATTTTTGGATATGGGGTTAATTTAGTTGGAACTTTAACGGATAGCGTGTAAAATACCCATCAATTTGAAAAGTGGGTCGTGGCACCCATAGGAAGTGCCAGACACTTATTTGCTTATGAATCATATTTCTCCTATTCTTCTTCCTCCCATGCATTCCTTCTCAATTTCTTTTAAAATCAAAGAATAATTCATCCAAGTAAAAGATAAAAATCATCCCTAATAATCATCACCATCAATTAATCTTCATTCAAGAATTCAAAAGTTAGGGTTGTGGGTTTTGTGGTGGTGGCCAAAAATTGAGAAAAAAGAGGAAAGAATTGTGAATTGAAAACCCTAATCTATTGTCTTCCATTATTGAGGTATTGATTTCCCCTAATTTAGCTTTCATATTTCTTTTGAAATTAGGGTTCATGGAGTGAACCAATTTTGGGGATTTTTGGTAGAATATGAATTATAGATAATTTTTCCCAATTCCTTAGTTAACCTAGTAGTCATTGAGCAATGTGATGTGTTTGATTATAAAATTGATAAGTTCATGTGAAAATCTTAGTTAATGAGAAAAGATGAATTTTATTAGTTATTGAAATGTGGATGAAAATGGTAGGTTGAACTACCCAATGTTGTTGTTAAAGATGAAAGTAGTTCAATGACAAATGGGTTGGGTTTTGGGTTTAGAAAAGGCTAGTGATTGGGAATGGTTAAGTTGAACTAGTCAAGTTGTGAATGTAAGCTTATGCATTTTATGATATGATTATAGGTTGAAGTTTGCTTGTGCTTATTCGTTTTAGCTTTGTTGTCCTTTTTGCGGAGGAGGTGAGTATATTTGCATACCTTTATGTTTATGTTGGATCAATTGACCACATCATATTGAAGCCTTTTGTCCATGGTGGTTTTGACCATTTCATGTTGAAGTTCGTAAATCCATGTGTGGTAATTGATGTGGCATAAACCCATGTGGGGCATTGTGTTTATGAGGCCTAAGAACCTCCGGGGCCTAAGAATCCCGATAGTTGATATGATACGAGGCCTAAGAACCTCTGGGGCCTAAGAATCCCGATAGATATGATTGTTTAGCTTATATGGATCCATATATGTGTTGTTAGTGTACAAGGTGAATATGTAAATGTGACATGACGATACCATAGGTTACATGTAAAAGTCCTTGTACTTTGCCCTCCTTCGTATTCGTAAATGTATGCAAGTATATATTCACTAAGCCTTTGCTTATATTTTAGTTGTTTACCCTTTTATAGGTAGTTCCGGAAGAAGGAACTAGTGTTGATTTAGAGATTGAAGTGTTTGAAGTGAAGTATTTTGCAAGACTTAAGGTAAATAGGTCATTTGCGGATGAATGACGATCTTTTGGTAGATGCTTAGAAGTCCCATACCTTATGGCTCTTGGTACATTTTGCGTTGATGGTCATACTCTTGTTAAACTTGTGTTTATGATCAAGTGTAAAGTTTTCAATCCGTTGTGAAGTTGCATATTTGGTCGAAACGGTGTCAAAATGGGTAAATGACCTGTTTGATGGTATCCATGATTTGTGAACATGTTGATGTTGTAAATTGGTTTAAAATGTGTCTATATGTGTCTTGGAAATCTTTGGAATGTGTTTTTATGAAGTTCTTTGTGAAATGTAAAGATTGCAAGTTGATTCATGTGTCAAAATGATTTTTAGTTGCTGATCAGGTATCCCACTGCGGCGCAGTGGGGGTGGTTTTGCCCACTGTGGCGCAGTGGGTTTCCACAGAAATAAATCTGGTCCTCCCACTGCGGCGCAGTGAGGGATATGTTAAACCCACTGCGGCGCAGTGGGGCATGTTCAATCTTAGGCCGAGGATTTCCACTGCGGCGCAGTGTGGTTGTAAAAAAAAAAATCAAATTGTATTTTCGGTTAATCGAGTCTGGTCCTTTCATTTACACCCTAAACCTTTATTTTAATAATTAACACTTTAAGTCATTTACATCAACCTACACCACTTGACACCTCCACCACTACTGGCCAATAATACCGTCACCGACACCACTAGACCGCTGTCTCATTACGCGGCTACCATGCTTATATGACAAATTGTAAAGGTGTAAGATATGACAAAAAAAAATAGATATGGTTGGAAAAAGTAAATATTAACAAGTAGGGAAAAAAAAAGAAGTTATATTCTAATAGTCTATCCGATGGAAAAATATAAAAGTAGGCATGGTTTCTTTCACCCATGACTTAATGCAATGACTCGAGTTACATTGGTATAACAAGACCGAGACCAAGACCAAAAATATGTAAATGTCATTTTCATTTCTATATTCTACTTCAATAGTTCAATGACCGAGTTAATCTAATTTAGGGGTCAGAAAAGCAATGATGTTCTTATTTTCTTCGCAATAAAGAAAATGCTAGGAATCTACGTTGGCAACTTTTTTAATTTGTATGTCCAAACAAAAAAAGACAAGCGCTATCAAAAGGGTGAGGGAGGTGAGGAAGGAAGGGCTTTGGTTGGGTGCAGGAAGGGGAAAGGAAAGGGAAGTTGTTGGATGCAATGGGCCGGGATGCCGGAAAAGACCAGTAGTTAGGAATAGAAAGGGAGATGAAAGCGAAAGAAAAGTTTTTGAGGCATCATGCCTAGATGGTACGTTGGCGGGGACAATAAATTAATAGTACTACTAAGTGAAAAAATTTTGGACGAAGAGCGCATATACAGGTACTACTAAGTGAAAAAACGGTGGTGGCACGGGCTTCCGCTGGCTCCAAAAGAGATCCGCCCTTGACAATAATGGTTGCGGTTCAAGGTGTTGAGTAGGGCGAGATGAGAAAGTTATGTATACTATATTTTTTAATTAAAACTTAAGATTTTAAATGAATCTGGTATCAATTACAGACAAGTTATGGGACAGTCGATTTTAATCCTAGGACAATATTTTCGTTTATTGTCTAGCTTTTTTTTTTTTATGATCGTTAGGTAGTGTACAAGTTATTAATTTTGATTACTGGATCACCAGGGGTGTTGAATTCACGTGAATAATCCAGCTATTTTTGTGTAGTGTAAAGTTTTATACAATACCCAACATTACAAGATGTATCATGTCTAAATATTAGAAGTTTGCAGTTTCAAAATTTTTTTATATATTGAAATGAAATACATTTTTGCGTTACATTTAGTCTAGCTTCTATACAAAAGTCCCATTATATGTAGTCAATAAATTATATGCTTACTAGTAAAGAGTTTTATGTACATGGACGGAACTTCATGTAACTTAGGGGTAACCAAGGTTTTGAGTCCGTTAAACTCATGTAATACAAATTTTATAAAAAATGATGTATTTTTTATTGGTGTTACGGGTCAAATAAATATAGGGTACCGGTTAATGTGACAAACTTTAAACTTTTAAAACATTTTCTATCAATAAAACTTATAAAAACGTATCTGTACAACTAAATGATAAATAAAAATTACTAAAAGTGCAAAAAAAATTCTTAAATTTTTTTATAAATAGTCAAAAATCATTAAAAAAAAAACTAAAAATTGTAACAATTTAGTTGTTATCATTACTTTATGCCGATACAAAACTAGTGGATAAAACATTGTGCTACCGGTCACTTTTGTTTTTTGTTCCGTCACTATTTATGCATCCAACGACATTTAAGTTTTAGCCGTCAGGGTAGACAATACATGCATAAGGCTGGAGCCAACCCCGACGTGAAAGCTCATCTTGGATGCTCTTCCACTCTTCCTGCGATAGCACCATGTCTCTTATTGGCTCTTCCTTGTTTCCCTCTTCCTTGTGGCGCCGAGTAATAATGAGTTTAGGTGGGGCCGCATGCAATGTTAATTAAAAAAAACGTTTAATAATGAGTTTAGGTGGGGCCGCATGCAATGTTAATTAAAAAAACGTTTTTTATTTGAGGAAGAGATTAATAAAAGTGGGGAAGAGATGAGGAAGAGGTAGGGTTGATAGTGAATAAGAATAAGTGATTTAAGGAGAAAGAAAAGCTGATGTGGCAGTGAGGGTAAGTCAGAAAAAGCTGCAGGGTTGGCTGAGGCCTAACTAAACTAACTACTACTGTATAGATACCAGGGTTGGGTGGGTCACATGAATTTGAATAATCGTTATTGAATTTAGTTATATTATTTTCAACAGTATTCTCTTTTTTCTTTAAACAGTTTTATGACTGACGAAGGAAAATTGTACTCCTTTGCTTGATGAGGTAGTTGGTTCGTCTGAACTTGTTCTAGCGTGCTACCTATGACAAAGAAAGCACACCGTTAGCCTCGTCAAAAAAGGAGGAAGGTTCCTCTTTTGACCAAGCTCGGGCGTGATAATAAGTATGGGTTTTTCGTAAGGTAATTGATAATCGAGAGAGAAAGAGGAAGAGAGTGAGTGGTTGAGAACGTAATAAATGAGGATCTGAAGTCCTCTATTTATAGTCACCATATTGGATAATAAGGTGCTTCGACTCGGGGGTGGTTCATCACCCGGGTAATAAGCTGGTACTTACCTTATCGTTCTTGTATTCGTTGGACAATAGCGAGCCCTTTTGTGAGCTGGTCTCCACTATACTTTCTGATGAATTGCTTTGGCTTGTTCGTTGATTCGTTCGTTCGTTGGCTCATCGTGCTGGTTCATCCCAAGGGTTGGTTCATCATGTTGGCCCATCCTATGGGTTGGTCCATCATGTTGGTCTATACACCTTCAATGACTTTATCCACTTATTAAATCACACACTGACTTATTGACCTTGTTAACATCAGTTAACTTTGTTTTTCATCTTATTTACTTATAAAAACTTCATTAGTCAGTAGTTAACCGCAAAAATATATCAACTGAAACGACCAAGTAAAGGGTTAGTGCCAACAATGTTTCCAAACCGATCGAAGTGACTTACTAAGAAATTGACAAGATCGGTGGCACATGTCTTAGAACATCTCCCTTATTGATTCGTTTATTGATCTATACACCACCAAATATGCTATATAGTGTTATAATGTACAACACTTCAAAGCACGTTTGGTGGTGTATGGTCAAAAATAAATGGTGTAGAGATCATCACCCGTTTGTTTAGCTGCCCATTGTGATTGATCCTTCTATATATGTTTGTAGTTTAAAAAATGAATTATTGAGATCAATTCTTGACTTAATTAAATTATAAGAAATAATATATACCGATCGAGTATTGTTTTACCATATTCTTGACTCTTGAGGAGAAATGAGTATACGAAACTTACATCTAATATTGTTTGTTATAATATGAAAGGTTTCTCTTTTTAATTAACAGCAACTTGATTATTACATGATCTAGTAAGGTGCTAAACCGCAATAGTACCGTTATTATGTGGTCAGATGAATCCACATATGAATACTAAAAGTCATAAGTTTAAAACCTTGCAAAAGGCAAGTAGAGTTGTGATCTATGTGTGAACTGCGGATAGTGACTTATCGGACATAAGTTTTATGTGTTATACGCTCTGATGCCAAGACGGTACATGAGGGTGGATGATTCTTAATTACCCTTTGAAAATTGGCAAATTAAGTTTAAAAGGATCAATCAATCCACCGATCGTATGAAAGGTTTCTTTGAAACTTGCGAATTCACATATCGAAGTGTAAATGAAAAGTTATTATAATAAATACATCTCGTGATGCATATGCTCTATTAGACAACAGTACTACAACTGGACAATAGACAATTGGGCATGTCTTTTATATGTGTCCATGATGATGGGGTAGGCTTTTCTTATGGGATGTCATATTATGTCATGTACATAATATTTACACAATTACACTTGGAATGGAACATGTAGCCTGCTGAGATGGGAACAACAACGATCCCATACATCATGTCTGTATTCCGCAATAAAAATTGTCACAAAGTTATTTTGGATCTATCAATTTTGTTCCATTTGTACTTCATGTATATATCATATATGTGTAGATATCCATGTACGTAGGTCAATGAAAATAGTAATAATGTTGTACAAAAAGTCAATCTATCTATACTACTATATACAAATTAGTTGAAAAATTAAGATTTTTGGAGTATACGGAATTACCATTTTACCCTTAATAAATTAACTTACACAATCATTTCATTATCTTTTAAAAAATATCCACTACTCTTTTAAATCAAATATCTTTATATCAAATACCTTCACCATTTGACGCATCTGCCGCCACCAACAGTCGCCGCCACCATCACCATCCGTCGATGCCACCACATCAATGTCACTGTCATCGTCGCTGCATTGCGCGGATATCATGCTCGTACTCCCTTATAAAAATTATTGGGGTGTTAAAAGTTAATAATTTTTGGGACATGTAAAATTACCAACTTACCCTTCCACTTAAAAACAAAATAAAAATATCCTTATTCTTTCTTTCTTTTTGCCAAAACAACGGACACAAAATATTCTCTCTTTCTATATACCAAAGCAACACACACCCATTTATTTCCGTCAATAACCACCGGCATCGTCGATCATCACTGACACCCCGGCCACCGACATCCATGATATCTGCCACAACGCGCGGATACGATGTTCGTAATCATATAATGTATGTACTTGATGCTATTTTTTTTTGCTTGATTTGAACTATTTGGAAATATCGCAACGATCAGGTTTTCTCCTCGAGGTATATATCCGGAAAGACCTCCTTGTTCGACATCACTCAATCGCATTGTGGGTAGTAGTGTAAACGATATGATACAGCTCGCCAGCTACCCGAAATCAACTCGTAAACTATTTGAAATCGATTTGGTTTGAGTCGAGTAGAGCTCGAGCTACCCGAGTATGTTTTCGAGCCGAGCTTGAGTACCAAAATAACGAGTTTGTGAAGCTCGTGAGCCTTATCGAGCTTCTTTATTATCACAATTTTACTCTTTATATATTAATATTTAATTATAAATATAACTATTATTATTATTTATAAAATTATTATAAATGTATATCTTATCGAGTCGAGTCAAGCGAGCTCGATACTGTCGTTTACTCGATTGAGTTTGAGTTTGAGCTTGGAAATAAAAACTCGATCGAGCTCGAGTCGAGTTTCGAGCTTCGAGTTTCTGAATCAAGGCGAGCTCAAGTCTGACACTGTATCGGCTAGACTCGACTTGTTTACACCTCTAATTGTGGGCTACAAGCTAGCAGGTGTAAAAAGCTATGTATTTCTTGGTTCAAAACCCTCTTTAACTTGTACTTGCGATCCGTATGTGTAATTACACTATATATTATTGTCCGTGCTTATGAACAGTGCCACCATAGCTCATTCGTCCGTTACATATCGTATCATTGTTCGGATTTTGTCACATCGTATTCGATTTGAGGTTTTTTGTTTGACATTTTTGGTTTACTGTATAACCTTTCTCCTGCGTGACTCCGTTTCATCTATCTTTGTTTTATTTTATATACGCTTTCTTGTCATGTCGGATTTTGTCACATCTCTATTATAGTGATTTTCGGTAAACTTTTTATCACATATATCTAAAATTGTGTTTATAGTATTGGCCTTTAAAATTAAAAAATACTTGCAAAAACACGTACAAACCGACGTCGCTCAATGGGCGGCGCAAAATCCACTAATTATAATTGAACTTATCCCTGAGATATTTAGTACTTTGCTAGATATTGTATTATTTAATATTTATTTATTTATAATATATTACCATTCTAATAAAAATATAATGTTTGTACTTGGTTCATTTTAATTAAATTAAATATATTGCGTCAATGACATGACTTAGTTCACGTTTTATTAGGTATATCACCCGAATACATAACACATATACATAGCTATATGTTTACTCTAATATTAACTACCCTAACTTATATCTTACTCAAAAAACTCGATTAATGATATACAAATTTATAATAATCCCCATAACCTTAACTACTACATGTGCCAACCCGACGTGACTACGTACACCTATATGTAATCATCTCTAGTTTGCGCGACGTAATTAAATGAGTGGCAACACGATCTAACATTTTGCAACTAGCTAGACAAATGAGAAAATCGGATTCAATTAATCTTTCAGAATATGGCTTTGCGTGATTCGAATATATATAGCAATAAATAAAGTCACATATAATTGATTAAAATTCATTTAATTAACATCTCCTAAAAAGGAAAAAGAAAACAGTGTAGCAAAAGACATTGAAGTTGATGGTACGCAGCTTCCTTCGTGTTGCTCCATTGAATGTGGCTTACAATAGGTATAATATCTTTCTCTTCATCATTGTACTTCCAAGTTGAGTAAATCTCGATTGAGTAGTAGATATTGTATGAATTTTTTTAAAGTCATATAGATATGATCTTCAAAGTTTTATATGATCAAATATATATAGCACATGATATAAATATCAAATAGTAAACATCGTGTTTAATTAATGAACACTAGTGATCAATTATTATATTATAATAATCGTATAATAAAATGTAGCAGTAGTAGTGGTATATCACTTTGTCTGTGCAAAAAGCCTAGACATATTATATATGTTTATATAAAAATATATATATATATATATATAGTACGGTATATTAATCAAAAACAATGATAAAAACATCCATTCTAATTTTACACCATCGTTTAAGACTTGGTCCTTTGGCTTATGTGTGTTTAATTTGAAATTTCTTCGTAATTTAAATAAATCATTCGACTTATATAATTTTAACAATAATTATTTAATTTATACAAAACTTACCGTAAAATAAACGTAATTAGTCATCCAATAATTATTCAACTTACAAATTCTTTGTAACAAAAAGCCAATACTTACAATATATATAATTATATATTTCATGACCTTTTGGGTCTTTTTCGGTTTATGTGTGTTTACTCTGAAAGTTACTCGTCATTTAAATAAATTATCCAACTTTGGAATTTAACAATAATTTGTTTTATACAAAACAAAACTTACCGTGCAAATGTGTATATTATAAAAGTGACGTGTTCTTGTTCTGTAGTAAATGGTGGCCAAATAATACTGTAGTAACCATTCATTATATTTATATATCTTATAATTTTTGTTTGTTTAAAATAATTGTTCATTTGTTCACAAGAATCATATCTTTTATGTTAAAGAGAAAAACAGTCTTTTTTTTTTTTTAATTTTTAAAGTGAGTTTCAATTCAGACGTGTTGGGGACAATTTTAACCAGAGATTTTCCGCGCGAACCTCCAACCATTCTTAATGGAAAATTTCTTAGAGATGAGAAACCCAAAACTCGAACCTGAAACCTTGGGTAAACTCACCCTCGGAGCCCACATAGTAGATTTAGAAGATCTGACCACTGGAGTTTAAGCCAGTGGTTAATATCTAAATATATATAGTGTGCGAGTTGTGAATACATTCCTTCTAAATAAGAAAACAAACTCGGTTATACTAGTAAGATGATGTGTATAAATTAAACTAAATTAAGACTATATGCTTCTCAATAGCATACAAATGAACACTTTACACTAATTCATACAAGTGGGAGGTAGGCCTGTCTATGAATTGATACTTGTTAGGTCTTGGTTAGACCATTCTAAAAAAAAGCTTGTGTTGGTATCATTTTTTTAAATGTATCATATCATATATGATGATATGATCGACTAATTAATATAACAAATATAATATATTAAATGATAGATATTTTTATAGTTATGATATCATTATCGATTTGACGATTTTCATTCTAAAAACATCATAAAGTAAGCTTGTAATAGTAGTGTACTAGTGTTGTATTGATGTATCCCATGGTTGAAACCTTGGGTATTAATTGTATGTACTACTGATGATGTGTAGATTACTTTCCAATTTACTGTATGTATGTGGAAAAAAAAAAGGAAAAAGAAAAATAAAAAGCGGATAAGACAGCATTTGGTGTAGTCTGATTTAGACATCGCATAAGAAGAAAACAAGCAATGAAACAAACGAGAGGATAATAAGTTGGCTATCTTCCAATTGGATTGACTAATCACTAACTTCTTATATATCTCAATATCAATGATTTTTGTATGCAAGTTTCATTAGAAATGATATATACATATAATGAATTTCTGAGCTGATGGTCTTAATTAAAGAATATGTAAATATATTTTTGGAAGCGGTCTGTACGACGATATGGTGAAGTTTATGAAAAGACCGGGATGACAAAATCTTCAAAACAAAAGGGCAACTAATAATACATTGTTATTATTAAATGATATATTAGGCTATCTCCAATGGGGTGTTCTTAGTCGCCCTTAGGTGTCTTTGGATATTTTTTGCCGTTAAAGTTTGTCCAAAACTAAGAATTTTTTAAAGGATGTCTTTACCTAAGGATATGTCACTTGTCCTTACCTAATATAATTTTATTTTTAGTTGGAGGTAAAAGGATATGTAAAGATATGTAAGTATGTTTGTATGGTTGTAGATAAAATTATAGGCTTTTAAAAATTTATAAGGATGTATAAGGATTTATAAAGATATGATATGACAGCTCGAATCCTTAACATTGGAGATAGCCTTAACTCGACTTATATATTGTATTATTTATTGCTTTTGGCACCTTTAATTTCTAAAAAGTTACAATAATGAAACCTAGCTACTGTTATAATAATTAAACGAATTTAACTTGTATCCCCCTTATAAAATGTCAAAGATAGTTATAAATTACAATGTTATATGTCAAAGGGAAAGGGGACAATCAAATAAGAACAATTTTAAAATAAGAACACGGTGAAAACACTTAAAAACTAAATTTTGATGCATTAAAAGTCCATAAAACTAACATAGTGTATAACTAATTATCATTATTTAAGTGTTTAACAACACATTGGCCTGTCAAAATCAAGAAAATCATGTTTTTTGTTTTGTGCATCCATCTTGGATGCATATTCTTCAAAATGATGCATCCAACAAAAAACGTGATTTTTAAGATTTTGACAGATCAATGTGTTGTTAAACACTTAAATAATGATAATTAATTATGCACTATGTTAGTTTTATGGACTTTTGATGTATCAAAATAATGTTTTTAAGTGTTATCACTTTTATTATTTTAACAGGTAAATTAAATTACGGGCTAAATTTTTATTTCCTTATTAAAATACTTTTGTTATGCTACACAAATGTTGTTATGGCTGGGTCGTTGACGGGTTGTCAACTTGTGATCGACAGCCTTTAAAGGTTGGGTTTAATTTGCTTTTTTATTTGTAAGTTATAACGTTTGTTTGTTTCTCTAACAATTTTGACATCACATTTTTCTTATTACAATTATCGATATTATCTTCACTAATTTAATACTTTTGTTTTGTGCCCATTTAAATGCTAACTGTGAAACTATATCTACTTTAAGTAAGCGAGACGGCTAACATTAAAATATAATAATAATATTTTAATTTACCTTTCGAACCACAATTGTCAAAAACTAAGTGACGATAGTCAAAATGCTTTTACTGAAAAACAATGTGCTAGAAATTAAGGTTAGATAGTTACATCCACTCTTATTTAAATACCACAAGAAATTGTTATGATTCATCAACTCATAGGTTTTACATTAAATTATTAAATAAATAAGAATGAAAAAGAAACATGTGATCTAAAATGTAAATGTGTATATTATTATTGATTGTACAAAGCAAGTATATAAAGATTCATCGAAGTTTAAAAAAATGGTGTACGTAGTTTATACAAAATTTGATAGTTCATCCCTAAATATCAATAATCACAAGTAAAACTTTTTTCGAAAACTAATGACACTTAGTCTAATTTGGAGTTTATAAGTGAATATTGATTGAAACTTGACTACCTTTGTAACTATTGATATTAAGATATACCCCCTGCATCTCTACTATGTAGACAGTAGACCAATAGGCAGCTCGTTAGTTTTTGATACCATTGGCACCATTTAGTCACTTGGCCTCGTCAGTGGTCATTCTGATCAGTTAAGTGACTAGCGAAAGGAAGGGGTGGTATATATATTTGTGTGTGTATGTGTGTAAAATAAACCGAATAAAGAAAGTGATACGTCATTGTACGTTGGCAATGATATGTCAGTTTGGAATTACTGAAATGTAACTAACTCAATATAGGGAACGGTCTTATAAATATCCTTACCTAATTAATTGTTTCTTGTATCCCTACAATGCCTAAATATCTGCCCTCCAAAATTTCATAATTGATCTTTGATGTGTTAATGTTAATCTTACGGGGCGAGGGGAACGCTAAAATTTGTGTATATAAACTACTACCAATGCAATATAAATGATATCGTATTTTGATTTTTCTTCTTAATTACTTTATGTTAAGCCAACCCAACGTCATCATATCTACATTTAACTAGTGATAAACATTATCTCAGCCTTAAATATTGCTAAAATGATGGGTTTTATTTTACCCGATCAAGAGACATTTGCATTTTCTACTTGTGACGGCATTATAAATAATATCTTTTTCCTATATACTAGTGAAATCAAATTTATCATAAATGGGCCTGAGAAGTCAGTATCACACGTTCATACTCGGGCTCAGATTAGTTTGTTGATAAATGGGCAGAGAGGTCAGTATCACTTTATAGTTAATACTCGGGCTCAAATTGGGTTTGTTGAGCCCATTTAATAAGTTATCAGTTCATGTGAGGTCGTGAGGACTTCGGACTTGCTCCATTTGTTAATGGTAGAGGTGCAAGAAGCGGTTAACCGATTTAGGTTAATAATTTTAATAACCGGTTTCGGTTATTTTTTGAAACAGTAATAACCGATTACGGTTAACTTGTACCGGTTAATAACTGGTTTTTAGATTTTAAAATTGGAACCTATCTAACCGATTTCGATTAATAATAACCGGTTAACCGGTATCGGTTAACCTATTCGGTTTTTTTAAACATATTCCAAAGCCTAAGCGACGAATCCATATTGCAAAAAAATCTGTATTCCAAATAAACATTATTTTTTAAACACAACAAACTTCATCATCCCAAATCTCAAAAACAACAAACAATTGATGTTGGATCGGATGAAATAAGAATTAATCTATATTTAGTATAGATATATTGAAAGCTTACGAAATCATCTGACGGTGCGATCTTTCTGGTTATATATCAGTGTATGTATATAATATGACTGATATATATAATATGTGATTAACCGGTTATTATTTGGAAAATTAACCGGTTATAGGTTAACCGGTTAATAATCGGTTTTGGTTTTGAAAAGAGTAATCGATTAGTAACCTATAATCGATTTTTACTATTTCGGTTACTAACCGATTTCGGTTACCGATTACAAATCGGTTCGGTTAATCGGTTTTTTCTTGCACCTCTAGTTAATGGCTTTCAATTTAATACATTATAAATTTATCGGGGACAATCAAATGAGAACAATCTTAAAATAAGAATACGGTGAGAACATTTAAAAACTACATTTTGATGCTTTAAAAGTCCATAAAACTAACATAGTGCATAACTAATTATCATTATTTTAGTGTGTAACAACACATTGATCTATCAAAATCGAAAAAATCACGTTTTTTGTTGGATGCATCATTTTGATGAATATGCATCCAAGATGGATGCACAAAACAAAAAACGTGATTTTTTCGATTTTGACGGATCAATGTGTTGTTAAACATTTAAATAATGATAATTAGTTATGCATTATTTTAGTTTTATAGACTTTTAATGCATCAAAATGATGTTTTTAAGTGTCCTCACCGTTCTTATTTTAAGACCGTTCTCACGGAGTGTTAATGTATATATTTTGTTATATTTAGTGTGTAGCAAAAGTTTTTTTTTTTTTCCTCAAAAGCTTTTTATGACATTTTAAGATCAACGTTTTATGTTCGTAAAAAAAGCCATTTCAATATTAAAATATGGTGCTTTAGTAACCGCCTGTATCACCATAAAGTCTTGATAATAGATGAATTTTTTAGCTCTAATATAAACCTTTTTTTCTAAACATACCACGTTTTGATGTCTTATATTTGTCATGCTTACTCAAAACATTTCACCTACACTTGCATCATGTCCTACGTATTAGAAAAAAAAAACATGTGCGATAACTAAAAAAGTAAACAAGTAAAAAGTAGGTCTTCCAGGCGAAAAATTTACAAATATATCGAACCCTCTATCTACAATTCTATAGTACTATATATAAAAACTATAGCCTCCATGTTAAAAGTTAAAATGAATGAGATATACGAATTGAGCAAACTGCCCTTAATAAATTGAATCACCACCGGCCTTTAATATTAAATCAGACCATCAGTCACTTCTATTTTATACTCGTAAAATATTTCTATTACACCCCTTTTAAATCAAACACCTTTAAATTAATTAACTGACGCCGCCACCAGCATCACCATTCATCGCCACTTTCACACCGCCATTATTGTCGTCGCATTGCTCGAGTACTGTGCTAGTTTATAATGATTTATATGCGGACAATTGGACCGACAATTGTATTTTACTTTTATTATAATGAAATGCATTTTTTTTTATTTAATATGTTGTGATTTAAATTATAAAGTGTAGCTCGAATGTGAAATCATTGCAACCCAGTCCTCCCATTAGAGCTTTAGGTCTGGAAAAACCCAGGTTTGAATCATGAGGAAATAAAGTTTACTCTTATTAATGATGGTTTTGTTTTGACGGATTAATAAGAGGTTCATGATTTTCTGAAAATTCGAATGACAACTTGCCTGAAAAAACGTAAATGTTGATAAGTGAAAGAAACAAACTCTGCCTATTCGAACGTTAAAAAAAATGGGAGGTGATCCCTACACAACATGTTTTTGCCATACACAACAATGTATGCATTATATGATTGTACTGTACAACTGTATAATGCATACAGTGTTGTGTATGGATAAAAATAGTTGTGTAGGGATCATTTCCCAAAAAAAAAATACTTAGGGGGTGTTTGGTTCATGGAATTTCTAATAATTCAATGGAATTGGAATTTGAATTCCACTCTTTCCCTTGTTTGGTTGGAGAAAATGATGGAATTGGAATTCAAAACTTTCCATCAAATTCCTTAAAACAAAGAATTCCTAATTCCTTCACAATATCAATGGAAACTTTGCAATTCCATTGGAATTGAAACAATTTTACTAAAAAGCCCCGCATAATGAAAATATATTTACCTATGTCTTGAGCTTTGTCTTCCTCAACATATCCACTGCTATAGTGTTATACCGCCACCAACCAGCCAACCACCGCCGCCAACCACCGAACCCAGTTACACCGTCAACAACCACCTGACCATGTACCATGGTAAACAACAACATCGTCTTCCTCAATACATCACTACCTTACCGCCACCAACCACCGCCACCAACCACCACCACCGATGACCACCGTCAACAACCACCTGACACATTTACCGTGGCAAACAACACATGATGCTTTTGTATATAGTATTGAGATGATCTATTGAATGAAAATACATGATCTATTTTAGTTGATATATATATATATATGTGTGTGTGTGTGTGTGTGTGTGTGATAGATTCATTTTGAACAAAAAATGGAAGAAAGGTGGATGCAGATTACAGAGGACGAGAAAGTCAAAGAAAAGAAATAAAAAAGAAATGAACTAGGTGGTAAATGGGATAGTGTGAGGAGATAAAAACTAGAGTATATAATATATTTTTGTGAACATAAAACTTATTTTTCATCCCACAAAAATCAGTTGGAAATCTTTTATGAAAAAAAAATAGAGGGTAATTTTGTCATTTGTCATAAATTACTTTCCAATTCCATCAAATAAATTCCAATGAATTCCGTCAACCAAACATAAGACAGATTTAAAAACTTTCAGATTCCAATTCCTTCAAATTCTAATTCCATTCATAAATTCCAATTCTTTCAAAAACATTTTGTGAACCAAACGCCCCTTAGCTATACAAATTTTTTTCTATAAATACATAATGACAAAATTATTGAAGTTATTAAAAGAAACCCTTTACCAAACGCACATTCTAGCCTTTCATCAATTAGTCAAAAGAAATGGTAGGCAGTTGGTTTCACAAATTTGACATGTAGTGAGTGAACTAAAAGTAGTGGAAAAAATGAGAACAAAAGTGCCCAATTTCAACATCATTTTTTGGTTTGCCCATTTTCATTCTATCCTCGAACAACATCTCTACAAAGTACAAAGGCACTCCATCTTTTATCTCATGATCTTTTTTTTTTTACCTTAAAGTTTTCAACTTCATACTGTTCCACATAATCTTGTTGTTTACCCTGATTTTATTTTTACCATTTTTGTTCAAATCTTGTTCCAAGCTTGTGTATTTTTTTTTTGACTTTTTTCTTCCGATAAAGATCTTACCTTTATTGTATTTGATATCATTTTCAGCAGGTGTTGAGTATTCTTAGAATGTGGGCACTCATAAATCTTGGTTTTCAATGGACTTCAATTCTCTTTTGATGATTTCTGGCTTCATTGGTTTATGGTGTGGAGAATTCTTTGAATTGCATAAAGGTTAGATTTTGACTCCAATAATCATTATTATCTGTTATATATTCTGACATCATAAGTTGAAATTATGTATATCTGTATGTTTGTATGTGTATACTAATGGTAGTGGTTGAGCCCTTAAATATTGGATTGGGTTGGTGGAAGTTGAGCTCTTTTTTATGTGATTATATTATATTATATTGATAAGGTGGTCTAGTGGTAAGGGATCCTCTCATAATAGTCTTAGGTTTTGGTACCACCGCGTAAACTTCCATGGGAATACCGGTTAGGCTGAACATGGATGATGGATCCCTCTCCGGGTTTTTCTTTTCAATCATATAGTTGACCCCTTTGTTATGAATGCAAAGTTGAGAAAATTGGTCTAATAACTATTTAAATTAATTAATAGTACGGACTAAGGAGTATTACTTATTGTTTGATCTTGACTAGATACATATATATTGTGTTTTTTGATTAGTTTATATTTATATCTGAATGCAGTTTCGGCTTTGGGTAAGTTAAAACTTTAGCTGTTTAGACCATACTGGCTTGAAAATCTAAAGTCTGCTTGGTTATTTGTAATAAGAACTTTGATCTATCCATGTAAATGTTTCTATATTGTAATTTTGAGTGTTGGGAGAACAAAGAAGTGACTCACAAATGGGAAAGCCCGCAGGCTGGAAACGATATCATTGAATGTAGTATCTGCATATTGTATGTGTTTTTGGCCTACACATGGTTGATGGTTGTAAAGATGTTATCTTTATCCACACTTCAATTTGTGTAACTGTTTTTAACTTTTTCCAAGAGAAGATCTTTTAACTTGATATGTGGTATGAGTTTTGTAATGTTGCTAACGATGACTTTCTTGCAGAGAACAATCTACAAGCCTGACTCTATACAACACTTTGTGGCATGGGCTGGCTTACTAAAATATTAAAAGGGTCCAGCTCGAGCTCCAGTCATAGAGTTACCGAAGGGCACTATCATGAGAGATTTGAAAATGATGAAATTTGGGAGGAGCCTCCTACTACAGTGGTAGCTGACCCCTTCTTTATTTGTTAATGGATATGTCAATTACTACTTGCAATAGTCTAAAACAATGTGTGTTCTATTTGTCTTACATTGATCACGTCTTATGTAGGATGCATCGTCGGACTTTGATTATGAAGAAATCGATCGAGCCATTGCACTTTCTCTTGCTGAAGAAGACGAAAGAAGTGTACTTTCAATTGTAGAAGACGATAAGAAAAGTGCACGTTCCAGTGTAGAAGAAGCAGAGGATGATTTTATTTCCTCTGCAGAGGCTGAAAAGGATTTAGTTCCATCTCCAGAAGAACATAATAGAGGATCGAATAAAGAAGATCATAAAGGAAAAACAGTAATTGGTAGGTTGTATTTGCTGCTACTTTTGTTTTTAAGAGATTCTGGCCTGTTTCAGTTTTTTTCTTCTAATTACTTATTTATTAAAGCATATTATAAAATAAGGATGTTGTTTATCAGATGATGAGTCTTACTTGGAAGAAGATGAACAGCTTGCCAAGGCTATTCAAGAAAGCTTAAAGGTGGACTCACCACCACGAAATAACTTCGGAAGCCTATTTCCTCGTTTGCCAAATTTCTTTCAAGGTGTATACAGGTGGATATTTCTTTATAAACACTTTATACAGTCTGAATTCTGCAAATTTATAAGTTGCTGCAAGGTTACCACAGAAACAACATAGAATTGAAATTATGTTTGAACTGCATAAGTCTTCTTATAAGTTCATCTCATCTGAAATGTGGGTTGCAGGATATGCACTGGTTGCAACGGCCAAATTGGTCATGGGCGTTTTTTGAGTTGCATGGGAGGATATTGGCATCCAGATTGTTTTCGTTGTCATGCTTGCAACTTACCAATATCTGATTATGAGGTCCAACTCTACCCCAAGTCAAACTTATCGTTTACAGCTCTTTCACAAGGTGTTCTTTTTTCCTTTTAAATTTTAAAACCCTAACGGCTTTTAAAGCATTTAAATTTTTTTAAAAATGAGTTAGCTTTGGCATTAGAATATTCATTTTTGCCTGATATCACTCAAACGGTTAGTTTAAATTTGACTTTCCTCCCCGCCTATGCAGTTCTCTATGTCTGAAAACCGACCGTTCCATAAATCATGCTATAAAGAACACCATCACCCAAAATGCGATGTTTGCAAGAACTTTGTAAGTTTCTGTTTTTACTAGTCAATAGGTTTCGTAAATACAACTTTAATATGTCCGCTTCAATCCTAAGACTCAGCCTTTATATGAAGATAACTTTATAAATATACGCAGATCCCAACAAATGTCGGTGGTCTTATTGAATATCGGGCTCATCCTTTCTGGCTACAAAAGTACTGCCCCGCCCATGAGCATGATAGGACTCCTAGATGTTGTAGCTGCGAAAGGATGGAGCCAAGGGACATGAAATATTTTTTGCTAGATGATGGTCGAAAGCTTTGTCTGGAGTGTCTTGACTCTGCAATAATGGATACTCATGAATGTCAACCCCTATATCTTGAAATTCAAGAATTTTATGAAGGATTAAATATGAAAATTGAGCAACAAGTTCCATTGCTGTTGGTTGAGAGACAAGCATTAAATGAAGCCATGGAGGGAGAAAAACTTGTAAGGCTAAATGCACGTGTTACATTATTGAAATTACATTTTAGGTGTTTGACCTCAATAATTGATCTTTTATCCTTGGCAGGGTCATCATCACATGTCTGAAACAAGGGGACTTTGCCTTTCAGAAGAGCAGACCATAAGCACTGTACGAATCTTGATCATTATAAAATAGCGGGAGTTTTTGGTTTTTGTCGGAATATATTTTATGACCTTGCTGGTTATGCTTTTTTTATTTTCTTAAAATAACAGATAATGAGGCGGCCAAGGGTTGGGGCAGGCCGGATAATGGATATTTTTACGGAGCCTTATAAGCTAGTTCGTAGATGTGAAGTGACTGCCATCCTCATTTTGCATAGTCTCCCTAGGTAAGTTGTCATCTTTTCTTGCTATATAGTAGATGTCACAATTTCAACCCTATTGATTGGTTTGGATTACATATTATTGGGTCAAAGGGCTAACACACAAATAAAGCTGAAAAGGAAATTGGTGAAATGGCTAAGGTGAGAAGTTTGCCCAATATGTAGTTCGGTGTTGCAAATATCGGCCATCTCGGCCGATATATTGGTGATATATCGGATGTCGGTCCTTCACTGATACGAAAAATGAGTTATCGGGTCCAGTTATCGTTTTGGTCAAATTTCGGTCAATCTTGGAACTTATCGGCCATTTCGGTCAACGAAAAAAGTTGACTTTTTTATTAAAAAAAAAAGGTTAAAATAAGATTTTAGGGTTTCTGGCTTCCATTTTCAGCCTCTCACACACCAAACCCCCACCTCGCTATTCCCCACCCCCGGCCTACCTGTGGCTGTGATTTCCGGCGATTCCAGTCGCCGGCGGATCCACCGCTGGCCAATCCACCTTTGGCAACAGCTATTTATGCTCCAGTAAGTTTGTTACTTTTTTTTCTTTTCTATTTTGTAGTTAATTATCAATTAGTTATTTATTATTTGAGTTCATCTTCAACAATTCTTTATTTCGAGTTGTAATTAGTTAAGTAATTTCTTTATCCTATACTTTCTTTATTTTCCTTTTTGTTATAATTTCAAGTTGTAAACTTGTAATTACTTTTTATTACTTCATATTCCAGTTGCAATAAGCCAATAAGTTACTTTTGTAGTGTCTTACTTTTCAATTTGCATTACACATTGTATATATTGTTAGTATATATATAAATTTTAGAAAAATTCCTTTACAATTTAGGATACCCGATATATCCCCGATATATCCTACTTATCACTTATCGGGGGTCAACCGATAATAAACCGATAACTGATATTTACAACCTCGATGTAGTTCAAACGCATACACAACCCCCCCCCCAACACAATTTATTCAAATATTTAAGATGTTATTGTATTAATATAGTTGTTGTAATCGTTTTTTAATGTATTTATTTATTTATGTATTTGCTTACAATATGGATAAAGAAGTGTTTTGGGCCAATCCGACACGTTTCGACATGTACTATAAAATGATTTTTTTAACCTAAACCCTTTTGACCCATTACCCAACCTGTCCAGCCCGTACAATCTGCCACCTCCAGTATCCAGATAATAATCATGCTTTGATAAAGTCATAAAACAAATCATTTAATTTAAACCTTCATGAATTCAGGTTGCTAACAGGCTCAATTTTGGCTCATGAGATGATGCATGCATGGCTTCGGCTTAAAGGTTCTTGCTTTCTCTTTTTTATTTATTAGTTAACAATTTGTGTAACGAAATGTCCATTCCACCCTTAATTATCTCTATGTTTCAACTTGCTTTTCTCATAACTGGAGCTTAGCTTTAAGAATAAGTACCTATGATGTGCTATTCTCATGGAATAAACAGGATACTCTAATTTGCCTCCTGATGTTGAAGAAGGAATCTGCCAAGTTCTTGCTCATATGTGGTTAGACTCTGAGATCATTGCTGGTTCTAGTGGGACTAGTGTTGCTTCATCATCTTCATCTGCACCAGTACCTGTATCATCAAAAAAAGGCAAAAGGTCCGAGTTCGAGAAGCAACTAGGTGAGTTTTTTAAACATCAGATAGAGTCTGATACTTCTGCAGCTTATGGAGACGGGTTCCGAGAAGGTAACAAGGCTGTGCTCAAGTACGGTCTGAGAAGCACTCTTGACCATATTCGACTTACTGGACGATTTCCTTGCTAATGGCCTTGAGAAGTAAAGGAGCAAAAGATCTAATAAAGAACTGTATGAAAGCGGCATTACAGGTTTTCATTTTGTGCTTTCTACAACTGTCGATATATAGGGAAAGTAATTAATTATGTTATAGAAATACATGTGTCACTCTTTTATACAATACCTCAGTTATGTACTTTTTATCAAGAGCCTAAAGTTGACTGCTTCAAATCCTTAAATATAAGTATCAATCCTAAATTTAATGCCTTAAAAATTTCTTGAGTAATCTTGTCATCCTCTCTCCAGGGTAAATGTAAATAGAAAGTCTAGATATGGAAATCAGGTTTAATTATTTCCAACTTAGATTCTTTTTTAAAATTCTTCCAAAATCTGTCAATATTCCTATCTTGTCTTTTCTTGGTTATCCTCTACAAAAATGTTAAAACTCCTTTTGAAAGGTTCTAACCAGACAACTTTGGCTAATATGCTGCAGCAAACATCATATCTTGCCGGCTTAAATTAGTTTTTATATGTGTTTACACGAATATATTACACACTTATTGGCATTATCTTAGTTAATAACTCAAGAAAGTCATAAAGATTATGTCCATATTACATATGGAATCATTTTAATATTAAGAACCGAAAGCTACCTAATACTAGTAGTGATAGCGACTTCCATAATCCTAATGCATAATACAAAGCTTAGATTAAATTTCCTGTTCAAGAGGGTTATTAGCATGGCATTCTCATATCTTTCATTGCTAGTTCTTTCTGTGTTCTTAGTTTATCCATTCTATGTCTTGGCAACATCCGCAGACACGAACTTCACGTGTTCTGCCGACTCACCTCGTACGTGTCAAACGTACCTTACATATCGTGCCAGGTCACCTTATATGGATCTTGGGAATATATCCGATCTCTTTGGTGTCAGCCGTTTGAGTATAGCAGAAGCCAGCAATCTCACCTCAGAAAATGAAGAAATACTTTATGATCAGCTTTTGCTGATACCCATTACCTGTAGCTGCAATGGGACCAAATATTTCTCTAATGTCACCTATGAAATCAAAAAAGGCGACAGCTTCTATGTCGTTGCCACTACTGTCTTCCAAAATTTGACCAATTTTCATGACGATGAAAACTTCAACCCGACTCTAAAAGCAACCAATTTGACAGTTGGTGATCAAGCCGTTTTCCCTTTGCTCTGTAAGTGTCCTGCACAGTTACAGAACAGAGATAAATACCTTATTACTTATGTATGGCAACCAAAAGATGAAATCTTACCTGTGAGCTTTATGTTTAATACAAGCTCTTATGATGTTGCAAGCGAGAATAATTTCCGTAATTTTACTGCTGCTGTATCTCTTCCAGTTCTTATACCCGTCTCTCAATTACCGTTCTTTCCTCCACCTCAACGCGTCTCTCCAAAAAGTAAAAAGTCAAAAAAGATTAATTTGATATTGATCATTTTAGGAATTGTTGTATCTTTCTTTCTTTTCATTCTATCGTGGGTTTTAATTCACAAATATCGTTTGCGTAAAACCAAGAGAATCCTGGCTCGTAATGAGTCTTCTTTTGAGTTCACTGATCTTCTGCACATGAAAAAAGCTTCAAAACAAGAAGTTATGTTACCTGTGAAAAACAATCAAGATAAGTTGCTTCCAGGGGTTTCAGGCTACCTAAGCAAACCAATCATGTATGACAGAAAGGAGATCATGGATGCAACCATGAACCTCAGTGAAAGGTACCGAATTGGAGGGTCAGTTTACAAGGCCACAATCCATGGTCGGAATTTGGCAGTGAAGAAACTGAGAGATGCAACTGAGGAACTAAAGATTTTGCAGAGAGTAAACCACATGAATCTTGTGAAGTTAATGGGCATCTCCAATGATTTTGACGGGAATTGTTATCTGGTTTATGAGTATGCAGAAAACGGATCACTCGATAAATGGCTGTTTCCAAGACCTTCTTCTTTGGGCATTGCTGTTGATGTTATTCTCTCTTGGTCTCAAAGATTGAATGTAGCATTAGATATCGCTAATGGACTTCAATATATGCATGAACACAGTCAACCGAGCATAGCCCACAGAGACCTCAGAACAAGTAATATACTTCTAGATACCACTTTCAGGGCCAAAATTGGAAATTTTTCTGCAGCTAGACCTGCAATAAGTTCAATCATGTTAAAGGTTGATGTTTTTGCGTTCGGAGTTATTCTCCTGGAGTTGCTTTCAGGAAAGAAAGCAATGGAAACGAAAGACGATGGAGAGATTTGCATGTCATGGAAAGAAATACGGAAGGTAATAGAAGTCGAAGAGACGAGAGAAGACAATTTGAGGTCATGGATGGATCCAAATCTAGGAAGTTTTTACCCGATTGCGGGTGCTTTGAACATGGCGTCATTAGCTAGAGCTTGCACATCAGAAAAGTCTGCAGATAGGCCTGGAATGACAGAAATAGTGTTTAATCTGTCTGTTCTTACTCAATCGTCGACCGAAATGTATGAAACATCTTGGACCTCTTCAGGTTTGGAGACAGAAGGTCCTCATATTATCAGTCCAGTAGTAGCTCGTTGAAATGTGCAAATATACTCGTATATTACCGTGTGATTACTCATATTAAGTTAGCAGATTGTAAAAATTTTCTGTTATAATGTGTGTTGAATATACTTGGTTTATTTGCATATTTTTTAAAATCCAAACACTTCAAAAGATGAAAAACAGATGGAAGTATAACAAAAAAAAGTTGACACGAGCAATCTTGCAGATTTACACCATATAAATGGATCATAGTGATCTTACTCATATAGTCATATAATAATATACACAATGAATCATTTTACAAAATCATCTTGAACCGAAATGGTTATGGATGCTTGTCGAGTCTGTGAAGCGGTCAGAATTCTTGAAAGACATTGTGAAACCTCATTCATATCCGGTCGAGTGGATGGATCTTTATCTAGGCAGCCATATATCAGTCTGACCACAGATATGGCTAGTTCCGAAGGATAATTCCCTTGGAGACTTGGGTCAGTGAAATCGGTCAACTTTTCATTTCCCTGTACATTTTCTTCATCAAGAAACTCATTCAAAACCTCGGATAAGTCCTTATTTACCTTCTCATAGAGATCAGAAACATGTTTTCCTGTTACTAATTCAAGCATCAGAACTCCAAACCCGTAAACATCAAGCTTTGTGGAAATCAAACCGTTTTCCAAATACTCAGGTGACATGTAACCTCTAGTACCAACAATGTGTCGAGTCAGTGCATATTGACCATTTTGTCCCTCAGCAGACCTTGCCAAATCAAAATTTGTAATCTTGGCTCTGAAATCACTATCAAGAAGGATATTGTCACTCTTCATATTTTTGTATACATATGCAGGGGTAGTATAGCTGTGCAGATAATCAAGCCCATTTGCTACATCTAAAACGATTTGAACTCTCTGCATCCAGGTCAACGATTTGTTGACGCTTAATCCATTATAACCGATCCAATCACTTAAGGGTCCATTTTCGGCATACTCATAAACAAGGTACCAATGGCCATCATGATAACAAACGCCTGATAGCCGGATGATATTATGATGGTGGATAGTATTAAGCAATGTGATCTCTTTCGACACATCTCCATGCATTTTCTTGATGGCTGCAAGGTCTCCTTTAATCGTACCTCGATAAACAGAGCCCTCAATCAAACAACTAGGACTAAAATCTTGTGTAGCTGACTTAAGTTCTTCAAATTTGTAAACTTTTAAAGATTGAGCTATGCTATTTAAACTCTCCATAAAATCTGAGTCTTCGTCAATATCCAACTTCTTATCTCCTGGTTTCTCAATTGCTTCAAAGCTTTGAGAGGCAGAAGAAATCATAGGTGGACTAATTTGCTTTCTCTTTAAGTAACAAAACCAAAAAGCAACAAACCCAATGAAAATTGTGAAACTAACCCCACCAAGGACTCCAACAAGCATATATACCCATTTATGATCACTAGCGGATATACTAGGAGGAGGTGGTGACGGTGGCGGCGACGTTGCTGGTGGCGTTGGGGGAGATAAAGTTTGCGACTTTAAAGGTTGGCTAGACAGAGGGACTAAAAGTGTTGTAAAAGGGTAAATGTTATAATCTTGTTCTGAAAGCTGATTAGCTTCAAGAGTTAGTCCTGTATCTACTCCAAATTTTGCACTTATGCCCGAAACAGTCTGTCCCCAAGTGATCAAATATGATAACAAGTACTTAATACCACTGGCAACTTGTTTTTCAGTTGGACAAGCACATCTTAAAGGAACAATAAGTCTTTGACCAGGATATATATCAACAGTAAGATTATGTCTTTCAACTTGTATAGCGTGACAAGTCGATAAGCCTTGAAACGTATTATTCGCGATTAAAAAAGGCGTGTTTCTAGCTTGGATGATATAACTTGCATTAGCTTGATAGAATTCACCAAGACATGAACATTTTGTTGGGACAAGTACCATTTCACCTGTTCCAAAAGTTGCATTTTCGGAAACCAAGTTGAGTTGTGAAAGCAGAGTTATGTTTGCATTCAAAAGGCTAGAAATCGAGGCAACCGTGTTGTAAGGTGGTTCGGATCGAAAAGTGAGATAAGCTTGGCAAGTTTTGTTAGCACCATTACATGAATAGCCAAGAACAGAAGTTGAAGCATTTCTTATACCACAGTTTGTGCTCAACTTCTTAATGTATGGTTGTTGGGCTTTGATCAATATTTGTTGACAAATTACAAGGATGAAAATCAAGAAAAGATGTTTGGATGACATGGTTTTTGAGTTTAAAAGATGAAGTTTTGAAAAGAAAGTTGATTAAATGGCAAGAAAAGTGTGGATTTCAATCATATAATGCATAGATGTAAGATGATATTTGTTTTTGAATTAGTAGGCAAGGTATTGAGTTGAAATAGTCAATGAATTGATGTAAGTGAATAAATTAAGTAATGATAATTGTGGATGTAGGGTCGGTGGAATGGTGTCGATATGTGATTTGTGGTTGAATTTAATGAATGTTGTTTGGGTCAACGATAGAGGAAGACTTTGGAAAATTGGAATATTAGGTAGGTAGCTAACGGGTAATGTCTAAAAAAAACAAACAAAAAAAAAATAAATTAGATGGGAACTTTTTATTCTTTGGACCGAATTGGTAACGATACCCCAACCAATTTTGAAGCCCGGTCGTTAATAAAAATGAGTACTTAAAAATAGTAAATAGAAAAAGTTACACATGATATTACAAAAATGATAAATTTTATAACGTGGATACCATCTAGCTGATACTTGAGACTAAACTAATTGAAACTTTTTTTTTTATTGCTTAGGCGTCTTGCCGAAGCATATTAATTTGCCGAAGCATATTAATAAAATTCTAGCTGTTCTAAAAAAAAAACTAATTGGAACTAGTTATGACTCAAGTAAAAAATGTGGTTGAGATTTAACTTTTTTTTTTCCTAAGTAAACTTTTATTCACAATCTCCCACACAATTAGATTTAACATGCAACGGATGAAAAAAAACCCGACTTGATGAGGAAACCTGATACTCGATGAAAATACCTGAACCCATTCGGGTATGGACTCAGACATACTTACCCTGACTTGACCTGACCCGACCCAATATCAATAACTATACCTACATACTATTAGTTTTTTATTTATATCCAACCTCTATAAATACAATGTTTCACACTAATATAAACTAATTTTCTATCTATAGTCCACAACTTGCGCATCCTTTTCTTAAAGTATCAACATCCAGTGGTATCCTTTCTCAAATCTTAGTAATTATTCTTGATAAATAACTATCCTTATCGGATCGGGTTCGAATAGTATATTCTTTATTAGGTTCGGATTTGACATTACCCGTCGTCTCGATCCTAACCCATTGCCATTACTAACTGCAACTAATAAAATCCATTTGTTAGCCTTAAAAACAAATTTTATCATAAAAGAAATGCAAAATATCAAAAGCAAAATGAAATCAACAAACCCAAAATTGTTATTTAATTTATAACTTTTATTAAGACTCCAAGTTTAGAAAAAGCTATCGTTATGATAATATCCTTTAGATACTTGTAATTAGTTGTATATATGAACTAAAAGTTACTTTTTATTTTTTGCGACTAAAAGAATTGAATAAACCAAAAGCGTCATGATGTTTTTCTTCTATAGCCTTAAAGCAATAATATTTAAAATGCACAGAAAAATAGTTTATGAAAAAGAATTGAAAAAAATGCACCACAGAAGTGAGTAAGTAACATCATCAAGTGCTTCCTTCTATGAATCACCATACAGGGAATCCCCTACCGTCATTTTGACCCCAGCATCCCTACATGTATAAAAAGGAGCACATAGAGAGAATAAAGAAGGTTAGCACCTTCCATGATGGATGCGGAAAAAAGGAACACAAAAAGAGAAGAAATAAGGTTTATGAGAGATTATAGAAAGAAGATTACTATTGTCAAATAAGTTTTTCAAATTCACAAGTTTTATCACTAGAAGCATAGTTGCCGACTCGTTGTTTTTGACTCGACTTGAAATCTTGATTTTTGACACGTAACTCGAATCGTAAGAGTTAGGATATCTGATAATACAATTATTATATACAAGTATGTATTATAATAATATAGTATTATATTTATATATTAACTTAAAGATAAATTTAAAAGAATAAAAAGTTATAAAAAAATTATTAAATTATTTTGTAACTCGTGACTCAGAACACGACTCAGACTGACTCGTACCACAAAGAATGCGTCATGCTACTTGTCTGAAACAAATCCGAGTCATTCACCAAGTTGATTCATTTTTTACTTTGTTTTGACTCGATTCGTACGAATCACGAGTCGATTTGTACGATTTTAGTATTTCATATTTTCCATTTCATATTACAATCGGTCATGGGTGTTTTTCATTTATCATCATTAGAGGTGGCAAGATGGGTGAATTAGTTGGGTTGGGTAAGGGGAAGAAAACAGGAACACTCAAAAACGGGTCACAACTGTGATGTTACAAAATAACCGGGTCAGGTAGATTTTCATAATCGATAAGGTAGATTTTCATCAATCCGGACGGTGTCCACATATCTAGCGTTCATTAGTGGCGTGGAACGAAACTGGGGATGAAAAACGTAAGGTCGTGAACCCAAGGATGAACAACGTAACTTGGCGTAAAGCACAGGGACAATAACGGTAATCAACTAAATTCTATTTGAAGTTGTGTTAGTATATATTTTACATGAGAGGACGAAAGTGGTATAACCACAGCTAGGGACCATTCGTGCAGTTAACTGAAAGTCGCGATAAAAGAAAGAAACCCTAAAACAGCAAAAGAAAGAAACCCCCAAATTATTGATCGATCGATGGCACCATCAAAGGCATTAATTCTTTCTTTACAAGAATACCCTAAAGAAACTGAAGATGGAGGCACTTGTTTTAGTCCTGGTGAAAATAGCTGGGTCTTCTTTGCAACCAAGAATACCCTAAAGAAGCTGAGCCCTCCCCACGTGTTCCTCCCCCTTCTCAGGCACATATTTACTTTAAGCTCCAAAAGTCCTCCTTTAGTGATAATCCAAAAGCAAAGGTCTTCTTTGCAACCACCACCTTTAGGCTACCGCATTCTCCAGAGTTTGTCTTAAGAATCCTTGGAGATGAAAGCAGACGTCACGAGCTAGGTACATACCCTGCTATACATTGACACACGTACGCATACGCAGTCCATTCATTATATCCCATTTTAATCTTGTTTTCACAGCTGGATGCGTCTGGGATGATTGGCCGACTCGCAGAGGGGACATGTTACACAACTGGTGATGACCCCAGGAACAAGATATCCGTTCAGGTATGTACGTTGACACACACGTTTGTTGGGGTGACTTTGGTGTTTAACTGTTGACATTTGTTGCAACAGGCTAATCTGTCGTTCCGCGATGAGGTCTTACTCCAAGAGACGAGTGTCGACCCGTCTGGTTCACTGGTGGTGTGGTCCTTGCTTAAAAATCAGCCGTTTGCTCTTGCCAGACGTGGTGTTTATCCTCGATCTTCTCCTCTAATTGGGTTATCAGGTGTTGCCATCAGTAGCAGTAGCAATACGGGTGGTGGCTCAGTTATCACGCTGGGTCTACAGCAGGAGCATTGCGACACAGAACTCAGGCCAAAGTTGACTGAGGTGGTCAATAAATATATGCGAGATACTATCGGCAGAATTGTAGCGGTCTTGAACAACTTGAAAGATGAAGGTATGGCGACTGCGGGTGACCAACAAATAACAGGAGTCCTAGGTTCAACCAACAAGAGGAAGCACATTATGATGATTGCGGGTGAGTGCTCACACTGATCAAGGAGAACTGTTGTGGTTTTAATTGATTGGAGTATCTACTTTTATAATTTCAGTTTGTTGTCTGCCCAGGAGGCCACTTTATTTAAAATAACTTTTGGGCCTACCATGAACTAAATAGGTCTTGTCTTTGCCATCTTTTGTGAACAGTTTATGACTCATGATGTCCTATCTATTATGGTTGCACTATCAATGCCAATATTATGGTTGCAGTGTCAATGCATGACTCTTCCTATTTTGTAAAACATTAGGCGATACACACGCGTATTTTCTCTATCGTTTTCTCTCAGAAACTTTATTGTTAGGATGAATTTTAGTTTTTAGGAGGATATATATCATTATCTAATCGAAAGTTTGAAACCATAAAACCTTGGGACTTTGTAGAATCTCGAAACGTGTTGCTGCTATTTTCGCTAGAGAATTGAATACAATGGGCTGCAGAGGATCGACTATGATGACTGGACTGCCACGCTTATACATTGGGTGTGTTTTAAGTGTGTGAGAGTTGAGCTCTGATTTAGCAAACTAACTTATGTCTACTTGCTAATAAACAGCTGATGTTGATAATTTGTGAATGAACGAGTGATATATGAATGTCAAGATATATGATCTGTCACGTGTTATTCTGATGAACAGATAATATCACGTGGGTATATGTTACTTTAATTAATCTTATGTATACTCTTTATTAAAGATTATACACCCCCTCAAAATGGAAAGTGTTACCAAAATGTCACATGCGAAATTACCAAAATGTCCTTAATAAACACCTCACTATGGAAGGGTTTTTGTAAATTATCAAATTTGCCCTTAATGAATTAATTTACATCTTAAACCCTTATTTTGCTAATATTCTAAGTCCTTATCTTATAACATATTTCTATTATCTTAACATCACTTACACCACTCGACACCAATTGTCGATGGCATCACCACGCGTCACCAACACCACTATACCGTCGTTGCCGTTACCGCCGCCGCATTACGCGGGTACCATGCTCGTATTAATAAATCAAAAGTCACATGTTTTACCAAACTAGCTATCAACCAGAATTCAATCTGGACAGTTTAAATATGTTTCATAATAATTACATAATAAAAATTGTTAAAAGAAGCAAACCTTGATCTTAACATTATCATATTTTGAATTCAATAATAAACAAAAAAAAGAATCATAACCGTAAATTTGTCATTAATAATAATTGTTATACGTGTTAATATTACTAAGACTATACAAGTTTCAAAGTACAATAGTATTAGAATCATCATCAGAAGATAATTATTATAATATAAAAAGTGCTTTTTAGTGAATCTGTTGTCCGATCTCACCTAAATCCATGTTTTTTTATGCAAATAAAGGTTTTGAACATAAAGTTAAAACAACCATATTAGTAGAAACAAGAATGGAGATATTGCAAGTCCAAAAATTTCGCTGACATTTGATAAAAATCTAGTTCGGTTGGATTTCAGATAATATATGTTCTGATATCCCGATAAGATAGCCTATAGAAATAAAACAATGGGCGTGTAAAAGAAATCCTTGTAAAGCGTGCAATATAAACTGTCCAAACTTTCAATACATCCTGCATGTTTTCAATCTACCTACAACTACTGCTAGCACTAACTTCAGGAGCAATTTAATTATGACCTTAGGGTATATACCCAATATATCCTTGCCCCAATAATCTTGGTCAAGTCGGTATATATATATACTAAAGGGCATCTCCAGTTCATAGTGCTTTAATTGTTTTGCACTGCCATGTTGCAGTTTTCGGATCAAACCTCAGTTCCCATGTAGGCCGATAGTGCAGGTCTTGTTTCAATGTTAGCACCTGTGGCTTTCCATTGAGATACACCGTCTTAATACGAACAAATTCTCTATTCTCTATCTCCTGCATATACCATGAATGCAAGTGAAATTTCAAGCAAATTAGTAACACATCAAAGTGGCTGATGGACATGTTAAAAAGGTAATCTTGGAATTAAATGTGGTAAAGCTTTGTCCCATTTCCTTTAAACGGTTAAATTCGTTTGTAACTTACCTCTTATGTAGTTATGTATGATGTTTGTTAATTGTTATAAATTTATAATCCCTATAGTGCTCTACATACACATACTATGGTTAATTGCATGAACCTATTACCATGAACTACCTTCTTCCAAGAATCAAATTTCCAGCAAGTACCAACAAATTAAAAAGATTGGAAAGCAACATTCTTTTTGTTATGGTTCCATCACATATGGTATTCTAGCTAATTACTAAGTTACGATTCTATTTTGTGAATACAGAAGTTGATGATCAATCGATCAGTTGATCTTGTTTGTTTAGTTTGTCCTCTTGTTAGGGTTCAGCACCTACCATATATAATGCATCTATAGAAACATGAAAACATTGAGCAAAGATAAACTAATACTAGGTTAGATAAATAATAATAATAATAATAATAATAAAGTAGATGACTTTAATATATTGTGTTATTACTATATATAATAAAAAGGGAAGTACGGGAGTCTGTGCCAGGATTTTTTTTAATTGGTTACAAGTTGCCTTTTCTAAATATAATACACGTACACAAAAATCGCAACAATCTACTACTTTGGTGGGTTGGTTTGAAAGTTTTTTGTTATACCCTGAGTCGGCAGTTCGAGTCTTGGCGGTGTTTTTTCAGGCCTTTTTTTTTCTTTTCTTTTATTTATTTATTAACTCATACAGTACAATGAAATGATTCATTCATTCATTTATTCTATTCTTACATGTTCTTTTTCTTCTCCAAAATTTTTTTCTTTTTTTACTATGCAGTATACTAAAGTAGTATGTGATATGATAGATGGTTTCTTCCTCCAACTTTTTTATAAAAAAAATTAACTTTTTCAATGTTAATTTATTATTAAGTATCTTGGTTATTGCTACACGTTATTATTTTTATTAATAATTTTACGTATCATCATACACAATAAACATTATGTCTCTTAGTTTATTACATGTGATTAATTCATATATTTTTTTATTTCATTATGCTTCTAACACATTATATTATTGTTATCGAAGTATCGTTATTAATGTTATAATTTATCGTCGTTATATATATTTTTTATAATTACTAGTGTCTAATGGCAAACAACTATGACGTGCATATTACTATCTACGTGTTCATATAGTTCATTTTCAAGACTGCATTAAGTCTACTGTTATATGATTGTTGATACATATATGAAAAGGTTACATATTTTTTTTATTTTTGTAAGACATTTTTACCTTTATGATACGTTTTTGTAATGTGCAATTATCGTTATGTATTGATCGTCAGTTTTATGTACGTTGCAACTTTTACACATTATCATGTTTTCCGGGGCAACGCCCGGGTATAAACCTAGTTTTTTTCAAAAACAGAAATATTGTTTTGTTTTTAATAACGAGTTAGTGGTTAGCATTCGAGACACCACAATGACATCCAATTGGGTAGTATGCAGAACTCAAACTACGTATGCCTGAACAGTAGATGATTCTCGAAAACCTCCCCTTATAATCCACTCCTACAAATGTATGAAACGGAACTCAAACCCTGCTGAATTTTATCAATATTTAAGACTTTACCAATCGACCACCAACCTATTAACAACGATAATATTTTGTTATTTACTTCTGTTTCAAAATTGCTAGAAGTCGACGTTAATTAGGTAAACCAAAAATGGATATATATGGTCATGATGATAAAATAAGCGACACCTAGTCACTTAATTAGCGAAACTCAATATGTACGGGTCGGATCGGGTTGGGTGACGGGTCAAAATGGGTCCGGGTCAAAATGGGTTCGGATCAATACGGGTACTTTTAAAAACGGGTCAAAACGGGCTTTTATTTATCAAATGACTAAAAAAAGCAAGGAATTGTTTATTTTTGCAGGAAAATCTTTTGTCATCGAATAATCTAGTCTAAATATTAAAAATATAGCATGTAAGATGCATAAAAATGTATGGATCATAGGAATTCGTCACGATGGTGATCAAATTATATATTTTTTTCAGCTATTTACTATTAATGTTTAAAAAGCATAACTACTAAGATTATTATAGAATATCACGAATTAAGTTTATAAAATGAAGTGGAAGAAACCAATATTTGTTTAAATATACCATTATATAAGATCAAAAAGATTATTGTCATTATTTGTTTCTTTTTAATAATAATCAAGTTGATATAATAGTTACATAATTAAGTTTAATAACTACTCTAAAAGATTTAATAGCTTTACTTTACTAATCAAAGTAAGAGAACGACTCAAATTTGACCAGTATAACTACAAAGTTGAATATATTCCATTCGACCACCAACCGCCCATTCTAACCCGCTCCCTTTAAATTTGAGTTTCCTTGTAGTCCAGAATAACCCGCTCAAGAAATATCTAATGCCCAATCTGACTCAAATATTTAAATTAAATGTCCAATATCACCCAAATGTTAATGTTTGGCTCATGATTGTCGGCTCTACTCAATGATCGTAAAAAGAATTTAAGCTTTAACAAAACGAAATTCTCTCATGTTTTTTTTTTTTTTTTTTTTTTACTTTCAATATAGCATCATACTGTAATTACAAACTTGGAACTAGCATTCATGTAACATCCTGCAGAATTTGCAACATGGTTCGTCCTTAACGTGTATATACAATGTGATAATAGGGAGAGAATTGCCCTGTCTAAAATTAATGTTCAGTTTTTAATAAGCTATGCTTTAAGATCGAACACATCAATTATTAAATGAAAAATTGTGTCCACGAAAAGATTATGAACTATGCATAATGAGGTACATATATAATAAAATAATTATGGTCTCGTATATTTAATGATCAAATTTACCTTAAAATATTGTAAATCTCTAATATATTTGACACAAGTTCTAAATCTATTTTTTTAACCGTCAGTATTCGACATCAGAGGACACCTCACTGTATAATGGTGAAGCCCTGCACGTACTCTAGATTACGAGATATTGATCGTAAGCCGATACAATTTAAAGGAACAACCCTCAGGACATGTCACTCTAGAGAGCCGAACCCATGACCTAAGGTAAAACCAAGAATGACTCTAGCCAGTTGATATAACCTTCATTGTCTGGTCCAAATTTAATTAACATTTTAATTCATACAAAATTTAAATCGAAATGTATAATATTTAATGCTTCATACATGTTGACTTATACGGGAAAATTTAAGTAAAAGATGCAATACTTATCTTAGGTAAAACATTTGAATTTTACCGGTGGATTATGTAAAATTTAAGAGATTATATGTTTATCAAATTTCAAAGTTTAATTTATAATTTTTTTTAACATGACAGTACTTATAATAGGAAAGTCATGCAGACGGATCATTTTTCCTACTTATAAAGGAAAAGTTTATAACATATATTCAAAAGTTATTTAGTAGCATATATACTTTTTATTTTATACTAAATAAATTGGTTCACTAGAATTTCACACAGCTATTTAGTAGCATACGTAATTTAAAAAAAAAACCCAATGCAAGCAAATTTCAAGTTCATAGACCGATTCTAATCTCAACCCGAAAGTAGGCTATGGTTAATTATATCAACTTATTACTACGAACTATCTTCTTCCAAGAATCAAATTCCCAGCAAGTAACAACAAAAAAATTGGAAAGCAACATTAAATCTATGATCGAGTATTTGTTATGGTTCCATCCAGAGTTATCGACTCGGTAATTTTAACTTGACTCGAAATATGATTTTTTGACTCGGTAATCCAGAGATAGAATATTTGATAATATATAACTTTATAAATAAATATAAGTTTTTATTGTAGAAATATAGTATTGTACTAGATTTTAGACCCGTGTCCACTGGACACGAGTTTATGATATTATCAATATTAGATCTTCATACATATAAGTCATAAAAGTTTATAATTTTAAATATATATTTTGCAAGTAATAGTACAATAATCACAGGTTCGTCACTGTCATTATTAGCAGAGACATATTAATGAAATTATTTGCCGTAATCATTCTCTATTATAGAATTTTTTTGAAAGTAGTTGTACCAATAATGTAATATTATTATAAAAGATTATTAAGAATTAAAATACGAACATACTTGTGATCTCGTACTTGACATTCAAGTAGATGTTTTTAATTATGATGCGGGGCCATAACACGGAGAAGTTTATTTCAATCACTTGTTCTATGATAATTTAGATAACAATTAAGATTGTTTTCATATTCTTTGATAACAATTAGGATTAGTGATTTGAGTGACAAATGTAACTTTAAACAAAATTTAAATAATCATGTAACTTGTAGGATGAATGGATCCGTTACTAATATATATAAAAAAATTTTGTGATTCATATTGTGTTTAGAAAAAAGATATTGTATATATATATATTATTGTGTTTGTGATATGTATATAGAGATATTAAATATAAATTTAATTTTAATATTTACAAATTATAAAACTCTAATCCAATATATTATTAAATTGGACAATTATATCAATATTGTGTTAGAATACACATGTATGACATTTATATGTATTAATTTATAATATTTTCTTATAAGAAATATTTATCTTTAGTCATGTAGATGTCATTGATATTTATATGTGTAAATCTGTATTTTATGTTTATATAATAATAAGTCAAAATTGAAAATTTGAGAAAGTCGAGAGATGTGATTACGCACATTGTTTGTATCATTTTAAAGATAAGATAAATTATTAAATATATAAGTTTAAATGTAAAAATGTAAGTAAAAACAAATTTAAAAGAATATACTTTTAAAACAGTGAACACATATATTGTATTTCATCTTTTGGAAAAAAAATTTTGTATATAATATTTCATATGTTGAAATTGTTTTAACAAATTAAATGATTAAAAATATTTATAAAATATTTTCAAGTTGATGGCTAAAAATATATATAAATTAAGTATTGAGGGTTAAAAAATATAAATTATTGATGGAAAACTAAAAAGTGTAAATTAATGAGATTTTTTCGATAAATACTAATATAATAATATATTTGGATAATGATTATTAGGAATTTTAAATTATAATTAAGTTCAATGATGACATAAGCGAAAGTCAATTTGATAAAATTAAACGATTTGATTGGTTAATAAGTCATTAGTTCAACTGTTTTATAATATATATATATTAAGATTAAGATTAAGATTGATAAATTAAGCTAAAAATAGAAAACATTATTAAAATAGAATCAAATTAAAACACATCTAAAAGAGCTATGTTATTTAAAATAATAAAATCAAAAAAATTAAAAATTATATTGTGACTCGTGACTCAACTCGTGACATGACTCAGACCGACTCGCAAAACAAAACACGAGTCATGCTACGAGTCTGGAACAAATCCGAGTCATCTATCGGGTCGCCTCGTTTTCACTTGTTTTTGACTCGTGCGAGTTTGATAACTATGGTTCCATCACATATGGTATTCTAGTTACTAATTAAGGTAAGATTCTAGTGTGTGAAAACAGAAGTTGACGATCAGTTGCCGCGATCTTAATTCCTCGATTTATCTTCCTTATTTAGCGTGTCCCTCTTGTTATGGTTTCAGCACCTACACCTACCATATATCCTGCATTCATACAAGCAGGAAAACATTGAGCAAAGATAAATACTAGGCTAGAATTAAAATAAATAAAAAAATACATGACTTTAAAATATTGTGGTATTTACTTCTGTTTCGAAAGCATTATCAAATTCTAGCTAGGGATTAATAAATATATCATATCAACATCAATTGACATTGTATAAAGATAAACAAATTAAGTGATTATATATATATGGTCTATACTCAATATGCTGGGATGCTATATGTACAAAAATAATTAAATTTCACCTTAGCATAACTTTAATTCTCTGGCTGCCACTTTCGCTTCTTATCCAGTGAAGATGGAGAGGACCCTGGAATATCATCATCATCATCATCATCATAACTAGAGTTTGCTATAGCACTGGTCGTCTCATCCCCCGGTCTCCGGCCACCAATATGGGGAGATACAAGGCTCTTCATCAATACAGGGGCAGTAGCATACACCCCCCAATTTGTGGCTAAACATGGATCCACCTCTCGAATAATGCCCCCGCCTGCCCATGGTGTTTCCAAGTAGTATACAGGATCAGGCTCTATCGCATAACCATGATGCTGATGCCATACATACCATGAGTCTTTTTCATTGTACAGCCACATTTCCCATATGCAAGTGGGCTTAGGCAATTTACGATTTTTTATAGCCCGTTTACGTTTGCAGATCTGTAGACATCCTCGGATACACCCAAGTCTATGACCATTTTCCTTTATATAGAGATCATGATCATCTGGTTGAGGGATTTCATTAAACGAAAGAATTACCTTTCTCTCGTTTTCACGATAACTCCTCATAAACCAGTGAAGCGCCTCATCACATAAGATGCCGGATCTACCACTTAGAGGGTATAGCATATACTTGATGCGATCAATAAGCCTCCAAACATTCGATTTCAGTGTGAACACATAAAATCGTGTGTGGTCCTTTTCGGGTCTTGTGCACCCAACTATAACCTTATAATCATCTATAGATGAATCATAACCAAAACCCCAACATGATGTACTACTTCTAGTAAAGTCGAGAGGCGGTGGGACTAATTTCACCTCTCTAGTGCAAGGATTGGTTATTAAAAGTCGACCATCTTAATTTGATAGAGACGCATACTAGGCCATTAGCGGAACCAACAATGCGACAAGAACCTCGTTTAGGCATGATGATCCTTCTTGAAAGGCAATAAGTGTTAACATCATTCTCATAAGAACGATTTAAATGAGATTCGACGAAACAAGGAGCGGAAATAAAAGAATACCATGCCTTACAAACCCTCTTGCATTGGATTAAATCTTCCACATCCAATCTGATGAGTATCTGCTCAAGCATATCAAACCCAAGCTCTGTCATCTTATCGTATTCAACCCCTAATGGAAACCACTGAAACGAATTAAGGATATATAAATATAAATATATATATATATATATATATATAGTATATAGGGTAACACTCCGGTGAAAACACTCTTAAAATAAGAACGGTGAGAACACCTTAAAAACATCATTTTGATGCATTAAAAGTCCATAAAATTAACATAGTGCAGAACTAATTATCTTTATTTAAGTGTTTAACAACACATTCATCCGTCAAAATCGAAATAATCATGTTTTTTGTTTTGTGCATCCATCTTGGATGCATAATCATCAAAATGATGCATCCAACAAAAAACGTGATTTTTTCGATTTTGATGAATCAATGTGTAGTTAAACACTTAAATAATGATAATTAGTTATGCACTATGTCAGTTTTATAGACTTTTAATGCATTAAAATGATGTTTTTAAAGTATTCTCACCGTTCTTATTTTAAAACTGTTCTTAGGTATAAATTAACATATGTTAATTAGCCCGTAGACTAAAACCTCAGGCCCATAAACATTAGTTATTGGCTTATACTTTTATAGCATAAATAAATAACAATAATCATTCAACCTGTGCAGGCAAAGGCCCAAAGCCCACATGATTTCCAGACATGACCGATAACCACTCCGACATATGACCACTTGTATTAATAGTTTTTTTAAAGGTGAATTTCGCTGAAAATTTCATATCGTGATTTGACAGCGAGAGGTCTAACATACGTTGTCTTAAACGGATCCGTGCTAGAGAACTTCTTCGAAGTAGGAATATCTATTTCAAATACCCGATGGGGGAAAACCCCCTACCAATCCACTCACCGCTCGAAGGCACGACGATTAATAGGGTAAACCTTGCACTCTCAGACTTGAACATGGGTATACCCAAGTCAAGCCCTCATAAAAGGACTTAATTCTTATGTCCTCCTCACAAGTTGAACACAAGATCTCATATAAAATGGATGATCTTTCAACCATTTAGCTAAAACTAAATGACAGACGCAACTATATATTAATCATCATCATTATCATTATCATGTTTCACACGTTTTATAAGTATCAATGCTAGAATAATTTTGTATAATCGTTATAATTATCACTTTAAATAGTAAGTTAAGTTATTACTTGACTAAGTTTAAAATTTAAAAGCTTGTATTTATTATATAATCCAAATTATATATTTGACTAGGAATATTCTTTAAATAATATCACAAAATGAAATAATGGACAAATAACAAAAAGACCCTTAAAAATTTAAGTCACATTAAAATAAAATGATTAAATAAATTACTATATATACATATTAAATATAAAAAATTAAAAAAATTGAAAGATTACAAAGAGATATTCACAAAATTTACTTTAATGATTAATAATCTACATGACATGAACAAAATACAAAATATTTGAAAAAGTTACAACTAAGCAAAAATCCTAATTATAATCTAGATAAATATAACACATATGGATTTTATATATTCTCACTTAGTTGTTTATATCTAGCTATATATGTATTAGATAAATATTATTACAAAAATAAATTATTAGATTATGGAAGCAATTATCTAACGAGAACTCAGCTACACCATTAAGCTTTGAAATGATATTAATATACAAACAAATAAAACATTTATATCAATGTTTCGGTATTACATTATTTTACTTTGATTTTAATTATATTCTTTATATTTGAAGTTAGCAATTTGCAGCTTCTTTGGCAAAAACACTGTTGTTATAAGCTTCTTTCTATTTCAAGTTAGCGATTCGTTTTATTTAAATATATATATATATACACATTCCAATTTATAGGGTTTTTTAATTACATATATTTAAATATTATATTAAATATATCGTAAAGGACTCATGTATTTGACACAAGACTAAATTAATTTAATACTTATTATAAAAAGACAACTGTGATAATAGTTTATCAGCCACTAATAAGTTTCGATTCATCAAATTAAAATTTGCTTATGTCATAAACCATAATTAAAAAATAACAATCATAAATCAAAACAAAATTATAGTAAAAATGCTCTTTATCATGTACAAAATGTTCATTATCGATTCATGAGAGTTTTATGAAAACTTTTCATTTGCTTCTCTTCGATGGAAGCTTGATTTTCCAATAACTCATAATAGTATTAATAATATCATTAATGAATAATAAATAATGATAACGTTAAAACTTATTGTTATATTTATGTTTATAATATAGAAAATGATAAAATCATCCTAATACATTAAGATGGTAACATGTGGTATCCACTAATTTTCTTTTCTAATCTTGCCTCCTGATTTTTTCACATGTCATCATCTCATAATTAAAAAAATTATTATGTTATTTGGTTAGTAGGATTAATCATTTTCTAAAATGTTAATATTAATATAATAATAACAATAATAAAAATAATAGTAACAATATGGAAAAGTCTTCTGGGCAATATATGAATTCTTTTAGAATTCAGATTTTGTGATGAAATTCTAAATTTCATGTTTAAGAAAGTTGATAGAAATTATTGGATTCTAATTTTATCAATTTGTCCAATCAAACCTTGTAAAAGTTGGAATTCACATTTCAATTCCTAAGACATTTTTTTAGGCTTTTGTGAACCAACTACCCCCTAAAATAAGGACAATAATTTTGAGCTTGTTGGGGATTACGGGTATGTTTGACACAAATACTTGGAGCTGGGTCTGTAGTTAGGGCTTGGGGCTTTTTTTTCAACTCTCTTCCTACAAACTTTTATTTTAAAGACCTTTTGAGGCTTTTAGGAGCTTTTTGAGGTTTGAACTTTTGATTTCTTATGCATTACCAAACAGAGCTATAATTTTAAAAGAAGCTTGTTTTTAAAAGTTAAGGGTTTTTAAGTCCCTAAAAGCCCTCGCCAAATAGACCCTACATTTGTAAGATATATTTTATGTTTAAAATTCACGTTTTAAAAAAAGTATATCGTAATTTGTATTTTCAAAACTGCATTTTGTCTATAAAATTATATATATTCAAATTTTATTTATTAAATACAACTTGCAAAAATGATAATTGGATAAAAACCATTAAATATTAAATACAACTTTCAACTATTAAATATTGGGCAAATACAATAAATAAATAATCGATTCTATATTTCTACTCAGAGCATCTTTAATGGTGGGTTGAAAAAAAGCTTTTTTTTGAAAGAAAAAGTTTTTGTAAAGGTTGATATCATTGGAGTGAATAGTTTTTTGTTGAATAGATTCACAATCCTCAACTTTCTAATCAAAAACTTTTTTCCATGTTTAATGATAAAAAAAATTTAGAAAAAACTTTTTATTAGAGAAGATAATCTTTTAAGAGGTCGAAGATGATGGATTAATTAAATGGTAAAATAAAAAGTTTTTAAATTTTTTTTGTCATTATGGATGATGAAGTCGAAATTTGTCTTCATGTCATAATTTTTGACTTTTAATGATTCTAAAACAAAAAGAAAAAGAAATCAACAATCTTTGACTAAAAGATCCGGTTTTCCTCCCCACACTCCTCCAAACCAAATTTCATTCTGAAACCCGAAAACATTTATGGGTTGTTTCCTTAGCACAGACTCAAACAAAACCAAAACATTATCATCAAAATCGTCATCATCGTCATCAATGTCAAATTCTGAGCTAAACCCAGATCTAACTTCATACCAAGATGCTTGCCAGTCGGATCCGGAGCTCCAATCTTTTGACACAGCACTCCAAGACCGAACAAGCAGAGTCATCAACACTCTCGCCGCCGGCGTTGAGGTCCGTTCACTTTCCCTTGACTCCCTCCGGGAAGTCACCGGAAGTTTACTTGATATGAACCAAGAAGTTGTTAAAGTTATACTTGAATGTAAAAAAGATATATGGGAAAATGACCAATTGTTCTCATTGGTTCAAGATTATTTTGATATTAGTATTTTAACTATTGATTTATGTACTTCACTTAATAATTGTTTGAAAAATGCTAGATCTAGTTTATCTTTTTTACAAATTGTTATTAATAAATATGAAGCAAATACTACTAGTACTGTTCTTGAGGAGTTCAAAGAATTTAAGGCGTTAGACGGGCCGTTTTCTGGCGAATTCTTTGAGTTGTTTCAACAAGTTTATAAAAAACAAGTTACAATGTTGAAAAAATTGCAAACCCAAAAAGGGAAAGTTGATAAAAAGTTGAAATCAATGAAGACATGGAGGAGATTGAGTAATGTGTTATTTGTGGCAACTTTTAGTACTGTTTTGATATGTTCGGTTGTAGCGGCGGCGGTGGCTGCACCGCCGCTTGTGACAGCATTAGCTGCTGCGGTTGCTGTGCCATTAGGGTCCATGGGGAAGTGGGTGAATTCGTTGTGGAAAAAGTACGAACATGAGTTTAGAGATCAGAGGGAGATGATTAGTGCAATGCAGGTTGGGAATTATATTGTGATTAAAGATTTGGATAATATTAAGGCGCTTGTTGACAAATTGGGAGATGAAATGAAAGGTATGATGGGAAATGTTGATTTTGCGGTAACAGAAGAGGAACAGGAGGCGGTGGGGATGGTGGTGGATGAAATGAAGATCACGATGAATGTGTTTGCGAAAACAATTGAGGATTTGAGTGAACATTCGGATAAGTGTATAAGGGATGTAAGAAGAGCAAGGACTATGATTTTGCAGAGGATTATTAAGCATCCTAGTGACTCACTTTAGACCTTTAGGCGTATGTTAGCTGATATTTGATTTCTAAACCTTGTGGTTCTGATAGATATGTCTTCCAGCGTAGACATGTTTTGTTATGTAAATGATTTTGGGTACCTGTATTCTGGTTGGGTCCCGAAACGAGAGAGCAAATGCAAGAAATATGTATAACTTATGGATGTTGTAGTGTTATTTGTTGTGAGTTTGTTATGCCATATTTGGCTTAATTAGGATGATATGGATTGGATGTTGATCTGACTGGTTTGCTGTTTAGGTTGTATGGTCTTGCGTAATATTTCAGCTTATTGGCTTATTTGTGTTTGTTCGATAAGTAATGAACCTGCTGAACACTTGGATTGCTTTATTGGCTTATTAGGATACCATGAGACTAAGTGTTTATCATAAGCTCATTCATCTGCACTATAACCCAGCTATATCTGTATGCTGCTTCCTACATCCTGTTCAAGATGCATTTTAACAAGACACTATTCAAGTTTGGTTCTATTTGTTCTTGGCTACTACTTACATGTTCAATATTCTTAAAAAGGGTAAGTCGCCTAACTATATGAAGTTTGCCATGTTTTATTGTTTCCAATTTCTAGTTAATGTTATAACTTATGTCACCATTATTGTATAGTATGTATAATCGATTATAACTTACAGACCTTTGATGTGGCAACGGTTTGGTTGATGTTATGACTTATAGTGACTATCATGCTAGAAGAAACCTCAGCTACCTAATGAAGTAGCCCAACACAATAACAATGAAATGCAAGTTTTAAGAAAGAGTTGGGAAATTTAAAATCTGGATGTACACAAAGAACAGGCGCCACATTCTCGTCCTGAGCGCCAGTCACATAGGGCGGCCATGTCAAGCCGAGTACAGAGAGATCCGTCCGAATGTCCGATGGTCTTTCACTCTCTTGTTGTGTCTTCCCAGTTAGGATGAAGGATTAGTACCGATATCAAAAATTACCATATGGAAATGTAATGATGAAAAAAAAAATACAAAGACCAAACTTAACTTAATGATATGGTATATCCTAATAGGATGTGATGAAAGCAACTCTTTAAAAAAAACATTCATCTTTGACTAGGAAAAAGGAAAGAAATTTTTTTTTGAACAATCTAACACTGAAAAATCCGGTTTTCCTCTCCACACTCAATCTCCAAACCAAATTTCTCAAATCCAAAAACCTACTGCTTAACACAACTTTAACAAAACCATCATCAAAAAATGTCAAATTCTGCACTTAACCCATCTCAATTGGAAATGGAAACAATACTCAAAGATTTCGCAGGCAATAACGACCTCCACAAGGACACAAGAATCCAAGTCGATAACGACCTCCACAAGGACTATCACGGCTTTGACCTTGGCACCGACCTATTCAGCAACCATCTTAAGGTCATCCATCCACTGGCTAAAGATTATGCTCAACTTATGTCAACTATTGATTCGTCTGCTTCACTTAATAATTGTTTGAAAGGAATTGATTCTCGTTTCTCTTCTTTATATACTGTTATTGATAAATATGAAGCACATAGTAGTGATGTGAACATTCTTGAGGAGTTTAAAAAGTTTAAGGCCTTGGACGGACCGTTTTCGGGTGAATTCTTCGAGTTGTTACAACATGATTCTATGAAACAAGTTACAATGTTTGAGAAGCTGCAAGCCCAGAAAGTGGAACTTGATAAGAAGTTGAAATCGATGAAGACGGGGAGGATATTGAGTAATGTGTTTTTTTGGGGGACTTGTAGCACTGTTGTGATTGGTTCTGTTGTGGCTGCGGTGGTGGCTGCCTCTCCGCTTGTCACAGCATCAGCTGCTGCGTCTGCTGTGCCGTTGGGGTCGATGGGGCAGTGGGTTAATTCATTGTGGAAGGAGTATGAGCAGAAGTTTAGAGATCAGAGGGAGATGACAAGTGAAATGCAGGTTGGGAATTATATTGTGATGAAAGATTTGGATAACATCAAGGCGCTTGTTGACAAACTGGAAGCAAATACGGAAGGTATGCTGGGAAATGTTGATTTTGAGGTAACTACCAAGGAACAGGAAGCGGTGGGGATAATGGTGGATGAGATGAAGAGCATGAGGAATGTGTTTGAAAAGACAATTGAGGATTTGAGTGACCATTTGGACAAGTGCACAAGTGATGCAAAAATAGCAAGGACTATGATTTTGAAGAGGATTATTAAGCATCCTAGCTACTCATCACTTTAGACCCTCCTGCTTATAAACCTATGCTTCTAAAGTTCTAATATATATGAAGAATTTTTCTTTTCTTTTTTTTTTTTAATAAGAATATGAATGATCTTTTGTTATGGAAATTTTTTCATGGGCGTAGCATTTATGGAATAAATGCAATGAATATGTATAAGTTATATATAGATGTCATGATGATATAATATGTTGATCCGACTTGTTTACTGTTTCGGATGTTTGGTCTTGCGTAATATTTCAGCTTATTGGCTTATTTGCATTTGTTTGATTGGTAATGAACCCGCTGAACGCTTGGATTCCTTTATTGGTTTGTAGATTCATTAGGTTATCATGCACAAAGTCTTTATCAGCATAAGCTCATTCATCTGCTCTCTAACCCGGCTATACGTGTACGCAGCTTCAGACATCCTGTTCAAGATTAGTCCTATTTGTTCTTTGTTTTTATACTCAGGTCTATGCCTATAACAACTAACTTCTTCAAACTTCTTGCCAGCCACCTCCGCGCCTATATCACTGAATTCCCCAACATTCCCAACGTCCAAGTTACAAGGAGAGGACGTCTATAGGCACAGGCCGTACATGTTCAATATACTAAAAAAGGGCCAGTCGCCAAACAATATGAAGTTTGTCATGTTTTGTAGTGTTATATCACTGTCGTTGTATGTATAACGGCCAGTTTGACTTGTAGACCGTTTGGATCATGTTATAACTTATATCGCCTACCTATTGAAGAAGTACTAGTCCACCACGATTACAATGAATTGAAAGATTTTAAAAATAGTTAGCGATTTTTAAACTGGATATACACAATAACAAAAGGACTTGAGCCTAAGCTAATACGATCTTTCAATAAAAATAGTCAGGTGTCAAAAAACCAGATGTACACAATAACGTAAGGCGTCATTACGTCAATGTGGTTTAGAGATAGGGCTTGAGCCCGGCGCTCTGCAAGTATGACCTTTCAAGTTTACAACCAATTGACGACTGAGTACTTTTAAATTGGTTCATTATTGTTGATGAATCGAAATTATCAAGACATATCCAGATAATTACCTCTCATGTTAGAGAAATGGGTTATTGGACGAGACGAAACTGTTGACTAATGTCTATTTTCTTAAAACAGTTAGCTTTGTTGCTAAGCGAACTTAACATACTTACATCGTTTGATTTACTGTCTCTCTATAATAATTCTCATATAATAAAAATGTTAAATAAAGCCTTTAGGCTTCACTTAACGTGCATACAAAAATTGTACATTTATATATTAAAAGTTCACCCCTAAATTTTATGGTATGTATACAACTAATTAATGCAAACCCTAATAATTAAATGTCTTCTCATATAGTTAAATTTATAATTTTAAATTGAACATTTAATAAACGTTTATTAAAACGAAATATATTTTAGTCCTTATGTTATCAATCCATTTGCAAAAATAGTTTAAATTTATACAAAGTTGTGATTTTGATACAAAGTGACAGGTTTGTAGTATATAGTTTGATCTGATATTTCGAACAGCATATAATTAAAATTTATTACGTAAATAAACTATAAATACAATATATAAATTTGATTTTTTTTTATACGGAAGCTTATTGTTTTTTTCTTTTGTTCTTTTTGGTCGATTTTTAGTTACTAATTGTATAAGCATATATAAGGTAACACTTCGGCAAGAACACTTTTAAAATAAGAACGGTGAGAACACTTAAAAACTACATTTTGATGTATTAAAAGTCCATAAAACTAACATAGTGCATAACTAATTATCATTATTTAAGTGTTTAACAACACATTGATTCGTCAAAATCGAAAAAATCACCTTTTTTTGTCAAAATGATGCATAAAAAAACGTAATTTTTTTTATTTTGACGAATTAATGTGTTACTAAACACTTAAATAATGATAATTAATTATGCTTTATGTTAGTTTTATAGACTTTTAATGCATCAAAATGTAGTTTTTAAGTATTTTATCGTGCTCTTATTTGATTGTCCCCCAGAGTTAGGGGTGTTGATGGGTCGGGTTAATTGGATTTCGGGTTATTTGGTTCGGGTTATTCGGGTTTCAAAGGATTATAAGTTAACCCGTAACCCAAACCAAATAATATTTGGGTTATTTGGGTTTGGGTTGTTTGGGTTCGGGTTTTTTGGATCGGGTTTTGGTTAACCCAAATAAAATGTCATTGAATTTACGTGCATTAGTTACGCAATATTGCAACAATATAATTTCAATTTCAAAAACTTGAATAATAGTGATACTTATATAGACTAAGTTCTTTATTTTCAAATGTGTTGAAACACTTTTGATTATGCGTTTTTTGAATTCTTGAATGAAAAAATGATAATATTATTAGAATAAAAGTCATACACAAAACAAATAAATTACAAACTATATAAAAATATAGAAACTACTGATATTAAATAAACAAATTTTGACAATATATAACTCTTTTTATATTCATATATTTATCATCTTTTATTAGTGTATTTTTTAACATCCATTATTATTTAACTTTGCATGTTTCTGATTTTGTTTATAAATGAAAATTTAATATTCAAATAATATATACTTTAAACAAATTTAATGTGTTATATTAGTGTATATATATATAAATGCATCTTATTTGGGTTATTTGGGTTGACCCAAACTATAACATTTTCACCCACAACCCAAACCGATTAAGCTTTGGGTTAACTCAAATGACGACCCACAAACCAAATAACCCAACCCGTATCACCCAAACCCATTCAGGTTAGGTCGGGTTATTTGGGTTTGGTTATTTTTAACACCCCTACCCAGAATACATATCCCTACATTATATAAATCTCACTTCAAAATTTGTTAGTTATTGCCTATGTGGCATGCTTAAAAATGCAAGAAAGCCCAAAAATCATCTAAATATTGCTCCTTGGAAGGTCTACGGATTAGTTATTTTATAAGAAGTTCAAATTTTTGAAAACGGATTAGTTATGCTTTATACAAGTTCAAATTTTCGAAAATTTGAATATGTAACCATTCGTGTATTACTTGTGGCGGTTACTTCCTTGCATGTCTATGCCTATATAAGGCCACTTCCATTCAGTTTAAAGGCATTTCAAAACGTAAACACATAACATATCAATTTTAGCATGGCTTCACTAAACCATGTTTCAATTAGAAATTTGCGTCCAAATAATAAGCCATGTATGATAACGGTTAGAATTTTGCGGCTATGGAAGTAACCTCTATATGGAGATGTTAATAACATAGGTAGTATTGAGATGATTCTAATGGACGAACATGTAAGTATTCATTGTTTGTGAATTTTTCTTTTTTGATTAGATTACTTTATATATTGTTTTCTATACTGTATATATATGAAGCATATCATATTGGTTAATATTTATTTTTAAAAATAGAAAAGACTGTTTTCTAATTTAATAAATTTAGTTACTTTGTTTTATGTGTTTTCATGTTATTTTCAGATTAGTCAACTTAAATCTGTTTTTAAGTATGTAGTTTTGATCATGTAATCCGTTCGACTTATGTTTTTAATGGTTTATGTTTTTAAAATAGAGTAAACAGAGTAAAGAGTGGCAGATGAAATTCATATAATGCTATTAATGGACCAGAGTAAAAAGAGTAAGCAGTTTGATCATCTAATGCTTTTAATGGACCAAAGAAGACTGTTTGTGAGAAATCCATTACTGGTCCATTTACGGACTATTCTAACTTTGATACTTAAATCATCACGATCTGGATGAAGTTCATTAAGTAATTTGAAAGAAGAATTCATGTTGAACGAATGTATGGATGAAAAATATTAGTCAAGAGTGGAATAAATTGTGGTGTGAAGTTTATACTTAGCTATATGAATTGTTATGTATATATAAGAATCTATTTGGCATTCGGTTAAAACTTAGCAATGGGCGGCTATTTTTAAATTCAAATGGGAAGTTAAAAAATTGTAGGTATGTACAGTTAATTTTTTAAAATATGCTAAATTTTAGGTCCATAAAAAGTGGGTACTAAATATATTATAAAGTTTTGGATGTATCAGACAACTACAAATTTATTTCTAAATTTGTAAAAGTTGATTCAAGTGATGAGGTATGTTCTTATGTTATAGCCGTTTATTTCGTAAACAACGTTGTAATCAGTAAATTTTAATTTATTGGGCTTTGATACGTAATAGATTTACTGCAAGAATTTGTGAGTAAATTTACTAGATGTAATGAGTATATGTATTGGGCTGTAATATATAAAATTTATCCCACTTTTTATGGACCTAAAATTTAGCATATTAAAAAATTTTAATATGTAATGGGTATACGTAATAGATTTTCAGTTATTAAATAACACATTAGCAACAAAAACTGTAAATACATGATCCCATTAGGTACCTAAAATATAGCATATTCAAATACGTGTAATTGTACATGTAAATACAGTTTCAAAAATGAACTTTTAAATTTTGAAAAATACCACCCACTTCAAACAAAAACTATAAATACATGATCCCATTACTAACTTAAAAACACTTTGTCTTCTTGAAAGCTTTTTTTGCTGTTCAAGTATTTTTACGTGGTGAGGACCCATTACCTTTTTTTTGCAGTTCAAGTATTTGTTTCAAACTTACGAATACAAATGAATGAAATGACATCCATTATGTTAGAAGATAAGTTTCATGGTCGATCATATTATGTGGTGAGTTATTTCTATATTTTGATTTTATATATGCAAGATAAGATCATAAATTATATATTATTATAAACGTTACGTACAATCAGATGTAATTGGAAGAGTTGTAGATGTTGGAGATACTTTGTGTTTTAAATGACATGAAAAAAAATTAAAGAGACTGAGTTTGGTGTTGCAAGATCGACAAGAGGTTAGTATATACAATTAAATTCATCGATATATACTTAATAATAATCAGTTAATCATTTAGATTTCATACTATTATGTTTTCACTAATATCTTTATATTTTAACTATTTCAGTGGAAAGAAGATTGAATGTATTTTATATAATCATTATGTGGATATATTTATGCGGGCTGTTTAATGTTATGAATTATCTATATTGGTTATGATATTACAATTTGCGAGAGCTCGAAATTGTGGAGGTAATGTATTTAGATTACAACTATTAGTTTTAATTATATTTAGATTATTTTTACTAAATTCGAAATGTATAATTTTGTAAGTATAACTTAAATGTTTTTTATAGTTTTAATTACACGTGTAAATCTATTGTATGTAAGTAATATATATATATCCGATGTTGCATATGGTACAAGATTGCTAATGGACGATAAAGTTGATGAAATTTGTTTATATGTGAAGAGGTATTATACATGGTACCTAAAATTATATGAAAGTGTCCAAAAAAAAGATAATTCTTATATCATGAATTAATTATGCATTAAAGCTCTTAATTTATAAATGCATGTAGATATCAAGCAACTACAGAAGTAACTTCATGTGATATAACCAAAACAGAAATTCTGAATCTACATATTTACGCGTCACCAATGACTTTTGTCAAACATTGTCGATACATAACAGTGTCAGAATATGAGAATTTAAGTGAGGTATTTCTTATTTTTCGGTTATTAATTTCAATTTTTTTTAATACGTACGATATAAATATTGAGTAAGAAATTAACCATAAATTTACACTCATTCCTAATATTATCCCTACATTATATAAATCTCACTTCAAAATTTGTTAGTTATTGCCTATGTGGCATGCTTAAAAATGCAAGAAAGCCCAAAAATCATTACAATATTGCTCCTTGGAAGGTCTACGGATTAGTTACTTTTATAAGAAGTTCAAATTTTCGAAAACATATTAGTTATGCTTTCAAGAAGTTCAAATTTTCAAAAATTTGAATATGTAACCGTTCGTGTATTGCTTTTGGCGGTTACTTTCTTGCATGTCTACGTCTATATAAGACCACTTCCATTCAGTTTTAAGGCATTTTAAAACGTAAACATATAACAGATCAATTTTAGCATGGCTTCACTAAACCATGTTTCAATTAGAAATTTGCGTCCAAATAATAAGCCATGTACGATAACGGTTAGAATTTGCGGCTATGGAAGCAACCTCTATATAGAGATGTTAATAACATAGGTAGTATTGAGATGATCCTGATGGACGAACATGTAAGTATTCATTGTTTGTGAATTTTTTTTTCCGATTAGATTACTTTTTAACATAACTTTTTTTCGAATTTATAACTAGCTTTTTAACATTCTAATGTATAAACATTTTCATTTTGACAGCTTGATAAAGTGGTTGTTGTTGCAACAATCGGTTTTATTCCAACCGACCAGTTATGGTATTCAATGGAATGTGTGAACTATTCTCAAGAATTAAGTTGACCGATCTCTACATGGATGCAGTCGACATTATTGATGCTTTAAGGGACAACAAAATGTGGATTTGTTGTTCATGTAACAAGGAAGGAGTTCTCATCAATCCTAGGTATATATATATATATTTCATATTAAAACTCTATAATCATTAAGTTGTGTGGTACAATTGTATCTCTGTTTTTTTTTTTTTTGGTAGGTTTAATGTGCAAGTTAGGATTGTAGATGCCACTTGTGCTATTGGAGTTAAAATAAATGATCAACAAACTTCAAATCTTATACAAAGAACAACCTATCAAATTTGTGATGAAAATTATGAGGTATATATGGTTTATTTTAGTGCTAAATAAGACTTTTCTATGTATGTTAAGTCATTAATTTTTTTTAAAATGGTCATTAGTTGTAATAGGAGTACATTTACTTCGCTACATGCATACTTGAACTGGTGTTAAAAAAATTATTTAAGGTTATAGCGCATCCATGTGGGTCTATATATGAAAGTGTGAGAAAATTCATAATACCTATCACATCCAGGTAACCAACATAATCCTTCTTATATGCGCCTACTATGGGCAATCCATTTTATAATTTCTCTCTAGCGTGCAATGTACGCGTTTTAAGCCCTCATGTATCATTAATAAATCTCAAGGTATATCTAGTATTCTTCTTCTTAATAGTTTTATTATGTCCAACTCAGTTATATTTATTCATTGATACAATCTTAAAATAAAGTTTAAGAAAAATTATTTAGGGTTATCCGTGCATCGTACGGGGTCTAAGCACTAGTATATACATATACATACATAGGGGAGCCATCCATCTAATAAGAGACTTCCAAATCATCAATCATTTAATAGGGTAATTTAGACAATTCAAAAATATATTTAATTTATATTTTTATCAAATAATTATTAATTCATTAAAATAAACTGCCTTTTCAAATTTAACTTGATATCAATTTAAATAATAGGACGGCTTCTATAACTGCCGTTTCAAAAATGCCATTAATTGTCCCATTCGATTTTGATTTTCTTAACATTAGGTGTAATAAGTGTTTAGGCATTATTTTTTGTCCAATTCGATCTTATTTTCTTCACAGTAAAGAGTTGGATTTGCATGAATTTGAATACATTCAATTCGTCCTTTGTAATTTGGATGCATAGTTCCTTGGATGCACACAACATCTTAAACAAATGGATGCACAACTCTTATAAAAAAGGATACAAAATATTTCTTAGATGTGGATGCATAGCTCTTATATAAATGAGGATGCAAAGTTTTTCTAAAATGTGGATGCATATTTCCAAAGTAGATGCACAATTAGTTATATTGAAAAATGGATGCGGATCGAACTCTTATTTCTATATGGATGTGGAACTCCTATACAATGAACATCATGTAACTGCTTTTGCTAATTGGAAAACTGCCATGTCCCATGAACGTGGTGTAAATTGGCATGCATATTTTTTTTTTTTTCTTTTATATTTAATTACCTTTATGTCCTTTAAAATACATGTAAAATAACATATTTACCATTAATTTCATTAAATATTACAAAACACCCCAAATCATCTTAGCCTTTAATTTTTTCATCCAATGGCCAGAAATTGTTCTCACTGTTCTCATTTTCAACATGTTCTCATCGGAAAACTACCCTACATACATATATATAAATATAAATATTTTTTACATAGTCATCCACCAGATATTAAACTTAAATTATATGTATAAGCGTATAACATTGACTTTTATACACAACTTTTCTTGGTGCAAATTTCTTGTTATCTATTTGCAGGAAAAATGTATAAATAATGCTAATTGGTACGATACTGGCTGGCCCAAGTTTAAGATAATTATGTTTTTTTATTTAAAACTAATCTTTTCTTTTTAACGGCAGTTTGTCGTTTCATCGATCTAAGATTCCAAAAACCCATCCATAAAATCCACTCTTATAAATACATAAAGTGATACTCAAACCAAAATAAATCATTGAAAGGTTAAAAACCTTATCAAACGGACCACAAACTCAAGATTTTTTTATTTTATTTTATTTTTATTAGGCCAAGTTAATTTGTTAAAACTAGACCCAAATCTTCACTATAATATTAAGGAACAAGATAATAATCTTTGTAAGTATACTTATTTGTCTACGGGCGTTATCTATACTCCAAAAGTACATTTAGTATATAACGAGATGTGTACCTGCGCAATGCGGTGACGGTGGTGGCAACGGGTGATGATGGTGGCGGTGATGGTAACGATATAGTTATTAATCTAAAAGTAATTGATGTAAATAATAGTGTAGTTATTTTTATGGTTAAGAGATGTATCTTTTGTAAATAATTTTATTAAGAGTATTATAAAAATATTAGGTTGAAATATTTAAATTAATGAATAAAGGAGATAGATAATTTGGATAAATATGGTTGAAAAATATTTTAAGGATATATTGGGTAGATTTAGCGTGTAAGTTAGGAATGTATTGAAAAGGGGAGCTGATTTGCTCAAGGAAAGGATTGATGAGCACACTGAAACATTTATTAAATGACTTTTATGCCCTTAATATAGTTAACTCTCTTTTATTAAAACTTTACAAAAAACCCCCTGCCCTCAATACAAGCAATGCTACTCAAACGAAATAGCATCACTTGAAAACTCAGGATACAGATTCAAATCAAGCAAATTATGTCCTTGATGCGTGTAGCTAATTTCCTCGTCCACTCTGTTATTTGTTTGGAATGCACAAAGAGAACTTGAATGATTATGTGCCAGTGATGATCGCAAAATCTCAAATCTAGAATGATCGATCTCATGTAGTAGAATTATTCCGTTTTTCTTTTTTAATTTTGGAGCTCTTCCTTTTAGTTGTTGAGCAACAGGCTCAAATAACATATCGTTCTCATTCACAAGGTTCGTAATCATCGAAGTAGCTTTTGTACATTGAACGCAATGCATCAAGCAACTTTTATCTAGCATCTTAATATCCTCCAAACCTGATACATGAATTATCAATAAAATAAAAACTTCTAAACTAGTGATAGTATATTCATTGGATCAATTGTTGATTTTAGGTTTTGAAAGTAATCAGCAATTATATAAATAACATAAATAATAGGATAATTCTTAAAAAAAAATACATTGAATATGCAAGGATCATAGATACAAAAACAAATTATTTACAGAGTACAAAATCACAATAAACTGTATAAAACATCAAAGTACATGTAGTGGTTAATTACTAACATTTGTTATAAGAAAAAAAAAGGGATGTCCAATGAATGATGATGGCGCAAGGATTATGAATTGAATTGTTAATATTGAAACAAAAATGGTAAAGTGTTACGGAGGGTTTACATCGATATATTTAGTTTTTATAAAGGACATAAAAGTCATTTAGCAATCATTATATGTGTACCAATAATAAAATTTCTTGAGCAAATGTATTGAAAAATAAAGGTATTTTAAAGATAGATGGTAGATTTAACGTGTAAGTTAGGAAATGTATTGAAAAATAAAGGTATTTTAAAGGTAGAAGGTTGGAAAAAAAAGAGAAAATAGTTTGTTTTATAATAAAGTATAGATAGATAAATTTCTAATTCCATGAGTACGCATCTATCACACATTATATATTTAATAATAATAAGCAACGGGATGCTCTTCCAGACAACCTCGTTGTAACCACTGGCTTGCGTTGTCAAGAAAAATAGTCGGTCTTTGACTCTTTGTAGTGGCATTATTATTATATTAAGAAACATTATTTAAATTCATAGACATGTATACAACTATACATATGCTGTTAAAAATTCAGACGTAAAACATTAACTTTAGTAGTTTCATACTGATATTGAGTTCGAACGAAAATAAAAACCGATTATCGTATCGATACCGGTTTTTCGAGACCTACCAAACTTTAAGAATTCGTTCTTGAATAGGCTAGCTACTAGTTGTCTCCTGTTTACGTCTTCTAGAAATAATTATGTACCGTGTTTTTCAAATGATCGCTTAAGAATTTTTCTATTGACAATATAAGTATGATATGGTTTTCTTTATTCTTAGTTCTTTAAGTCCCATCATACCAAAGTGATCACTTAAAAGTTGTTAGAAAATACTCTTTACATTACATATGTACTAGAAATTCAATTGGTAAGGATTAATGATTTTGGCATGCTACACAACGAACTTATAGATATGGATGTATCATGTGCATGAAGGTTTTTATGCGCTACATAAGTACATGTGGTCAAAGTTTGTAAGGATATATTTCTAATTTATTTATAACTCTCTCAAGGCTTGACATATATAAAGTCTCACGTACGTCTTCTAACAAGAGAACACTTGTGCCATTTCAAGTATTGAAAAAATCTAATCGGAGATGTTCATAATTCAGTTTTGGACTACAAAAATCGGTTGAACCAGCCAGATTTGATTTTCAAAATTTGGATGTAAAATCGACTAACGTGCCGAGTGCCAACACCGAGTTGTATTTAACTTGATTAATGTAATCTAGAAGCCCAGTCGGCCCAAAAAGTTAGCCCAAATCCCGAAACTCTTGACTCTTGAGCCTCCCAAACTAAAGAAACCATCAGAATTTCCAAATACAAAAACATAAACGATACTGTGTTACCCCGCAGTTATTTATTGGGTAATTATCAATCCTCCTAGGTTATTAGCCAAAATTTTTTTGTAACTAATATAATTGTAACATGTGGAAAATCAGAAGGTGAGATTAGAAAAGAGAATTAATGGTATTCACATGTCACCATCTAAAGCTATTAGAAGAATTTTAGGCTAATTTTTTAAAATGATAAATCATTTTCCTTATTTATTTATTTACTAAGACAATGATTGTCAACAATGTAGTCTCCTGCATCACGATAAACGTATTGTGTAGTAATTAACTTAAATATATGCAAGTACACATTTATTTTACTACAGTATTAATTTTTCGGATCAGACATATGTTTGTCTGTTTAGTTATTTACTAGATTTTGGTCCCGTGATAACACACGGGTTCTATAAAGTTTTTGCTTAAAAACTTGTCTATATGAATCAAAGGGAAGATAAAAGCAGACATATTGAATTTCAACTACATCAATTTCATTGCATTAAAACAAACAGTTAAAAAAAAAAAATACTAAATTACTAATAGCAAGTCTTAAAAATTCAAGGATTTAAATTGCATTATGCAAAACACTAACAATAGGTCTTGAATGCACCTCCACCAATTTTAGATTTCTTATTCAAAAGTAATCATCCGCTACAAATGTTTATAATTGTTCTCAAATCTGTGGAGGTTGAATAACATGATTTATATGCATGTGAGACGATTAACATGATTTTGAATGTAGAATATGGAGTTACAATTTTATGTCAGCAAATGAATTTTGAATATGTTTAAGATTTAGAAAGATCTGAAAATAAATAAGAAGGAGCTATTTGTAAATAAAAGTTAAGTTTATAGGCTGAATTGCATTTAGGTGATGCCACATAGGTGATTGGAAAATAATATGGGTTCCTTTAGTATATAGGTAGAAGGTAGATAGATAGATAGATAGATAGATAGATATTAAACATTTTCATTGTTTTCGTTTTGTTCCAATTACGTCCTTGTAGTTAATATTTATTCCCAAGTTCGTCCATTTCCATGACGTTTTATCTCGAGCGTGTCCTTATGACCTTATGCTGGGTTTTTTTTTTTGTTTGTTTCTTAAAGAGTGTAAAAGAAAATAATTGAAATTTGTGCTTTTAATTTTCTCTTTTTGCTAATTGGTTCATGTAATTTTTTACCGATTTGTTCATGTCACATAGTATAAATTTATTTAAAATGTTGTTTGTAAATTGTTTATACATCTAATATCTATTTATATATTATATAGTAAAAAGTCTCTAGATTTTCAACATTGAACTTAAATTTTCAATATTAATTTTAAATATTTTTTCAAAATGCTCCTACTATCTATTCTATATTTACCAAAAGTAATCATAATACCATTTCTCTCTCCTCATATCTCAGCCAATCATTTTTTTTTCTCTCCTTTATAAATCATTTTTTTTCTCCAACTCATTCAAAATCTTTTATCTCAAAAATCGTACATCAATAAATTATAAAAATTATATAGATGTTTTTAAAATTTTATACTGTAACACCCCAAAATATTAAAAGGTAAAATAAATTAATTTATATTATAGTTTTAACATTAAAATAGTTTCCTATTATTTTAGATACGAGGTTAATTTAGTTGAAACTTTAACGGATAACGGGTATAATACCCATATAAAAAGAAAGAGGGTGTGACACTTAGAGAAAGTGTTGGCCATTTCCTTGTTTCTGACCCACCCTTCTCTTCTTCATCATCGTTTCCTTTTCTCCATTTTACTTCCAATTCAAATCTCTTCAAGAATGTTTATAATATCATTCAAATACTAGAATTTTTCTTTAGCTAATAGTAATAACATTCAAGTCTTAATCATCTAGTTGGGAGAAATGAAGAGTGTGGGTTGTGTGTGTGGACCAAATTTTAGAAGAAAAAAAGAAGAAGACAATAGTGATTTCCAACTTAATTCTAATTCTTAATTTTGAAGGTAATAATTTTCATTAACTTACTTTTGTTTGTTCTTGAGAATTTAGGGTTCTTATTATGAAATAAATTTGAGAGTTTTCTTTAAAATGAGTTATTTATCTAAATTCAAGCTAGTGTTCATGAAAAATTAATAAATTGGAAGTTATCAAGTGAGATGGTTATACTATAATGCCTTTTTTAAATTATTACTTGTAATGAAGCATATTGATGTGTAATAATATGAATATTTTGATAAAAGTGCTTCTAGTGATTTTATGGCCAAAACAAGATTTAGTGCTTTGAAGATTAATGGTGATATGAATTGTGGAAATGTTGACTTTTACGGTAAAAATTGGTTTATGGTTAAAACCCATAGTGACTCCCTTGAGACTATTGGCTCTTGGTACATGTGAGGTGTTTTTCATAAAGTTTTGTTATATACGTTTCTGCAAAAAGTTGAGTTAGAGTCATAGTCTTTCGTATATTGATATATTGTAAAACCCTAGTCGATGTCAACTTGGGGAATATGACCCGTTTAGTCTTGTAAACTTGGTTTGTAGCAACGGATGATATAAAGACTTTTGAAAATGTTGTGTTATGTCTTTTATGTCAAAATGAAGTTGTTTATCAGTTGTACAAAACTCGGTAATGAGAAAAAGGGGTCGAAAGTTGATTAAAGTGTCAAAGTACGAAGCTGCCGGAGGACGACCTTTGTTTCCTGGGACGACCTTTGAGGACGGCTCTTGCTTCTGTAATTTTTCATAAATTTTTACCGAGGCTTTGTTTGATCTTTTCGGGTCCTGAAACTTGCATAATAGTCTTTTACATCATTTTAAGAACATTCTAAGTGTCTTTTCTTGATTTGAAACATTTTGATTTTTCGCGAAAACTGGCCGTATTTTTCTAAGTATAAGAGATAAAATGTTTGTGTTTCAATATTTGGGTCTAAATTGATCGAATCTAGTCGTATCACATACTCTGTCATTAGAGATGTCATTCGATATACTTTCAATGAATTTTTAAATCGGAGGCAGAGTCCGTACGGCTAAGGCATTTTATTATCATACTCTATAACATATCAACTCCTATGACCTATCACACTCTATGACATGTCACACTTTATGACCTAGCTATCACCCCTACCATCTCAACGCCGCAATGCGCGAATACCTACTCTCGTTTCTCTTAACAACTATAATGATGACTATTGTAATTAAATTTGTGGAACAAAGAAGATTATAAAAGCAACATAACACAAAGTAACGAAACTTTGACAATACTTAACTTAATTTTTTTGATTGAGATTCCTTAAAGTTACAGTAACTTTATAGGTAAAGTTAGGATAATCTTGACCATTGAATTAAAATTAAAGGTTAAGATTAAAAAATGATATTTTAATCTTAACCATTGATTTTAATCCAATGGTTCACATCTATCAACTTTACCTATAAAGTTGATATTAACTTTAGGGAATCTCAATCCTTTATTTTTTCTAGAGAAATGATTAATTCTCCTAACAAAATAGCCTAATAATCCTCCTAATATTGGATGAAGACATGTGAAAAAATCAGGTGACAAGATTAGAAAAGAGAATTAGTGGATACCATATGTCACTTTTTTGTAATATTAGGAGAATTTTTAGAAGAATTGGTTAAAAGGATTTATCATTTTACCTTTTTCTATTTCGGAGATGTTTGAATATGAATAATCAGGGCATAACATGACAGGCTGTATCCAGACCAGATTTTACTAGGTAATGTCTTTCATAGTTCCTATGCCATGAATTGGTTTTTTGTCCCATTCACCCATGATAATTCTGGAATAATACTCGACCCCCTAATACTTTCTGTCTTGCTATTTTTAGCCCTTTTTTTACGTATTATAAATTATCATCCAAAGGGAGCAAATTTTCCAACTATTATATATTTAATTAAAATCTCAGATATTCATTCATAAAATAAACTTTCATATATTAAATTAAAATATAAAGTATGCTAAGATATATTGAAATAAGATTATAATAAAACACCTAATGTCGCATTTGACTCATAGATTTTGATGAAATATTATGGAATTAAAATTAAATTTCATTTAATACCGTGTTTAGTTGTTCAAATATTGAAAAATCTTATTTAGATGAAATGTAAACTTGCCTTATTTGATGGAATCTTAATTTTTTTAGAGTTTGGAGAATAATTTCATTTCATTTATCATATGAATCATTAAAGAGTAAACAATATTTTATCAAATTTTAGTCTTTGACAAAATTTATTTATTTTAAAAATATTTTGTGAAATAAATGCACACTATTTGAAATTTAAATAGTTTTATTTGTCGTCATTTAATATTACATGTCTGATACGGAAAATTTTATGTAACAATCCCTGAATAAAACTAATGACAAATGCTATTGATTTATAAATATAATATAGTTCAGGGGGTTATTTGAGATACTGTAAATAGTATAAGGAGGAAAAAAGTGTGTGATTTCGTTGTTTTATACGTGGCGACACGCTTGCGTTCCCGTGAACCTTCGGTCTAGCATCCACGTCATTCCGATTTTAATAATGGGTATTTAAAAGGTGACTTTCTTTTTTCTTTGTATACAACTGGTAATACTAATCATGTTTAAAAAGTGCTTGAATATGACTATTTTTGACTACCAAAAACAAATTTGATGTCTCTATATAACGGAGTTATTCAATTTCGGTAGTAAAAAGGGTTTTTTTTTCCGAACATTCAGTCGGCATATGACATCGAGGAAATCTCACCATATAATGGTGAAGTCTTGCATGTACCCTAGACAATGAGAAGTTGAGCATAGGTCATTACAAATATTCAGAGAGTTTTATAAAAAACCTTAAGGTTTTGTCACCCTTAAAAAACGAACTCAAGCCCTTAGATAAAACTGGAAGTGTCTCTAACTAGTTAAAGTAACCTTCCTTGGCAATAAAAAGGGCTTTTAAGTTTGGCACTATAGTAATCGAACAAACTTTAATTATGTTAGTTTTTAATGTTTGTAGGCCGTTTGATAAAATTTTAATTAACGGTTTAAATTTGTTGTTAAACAAATTAAAATTTTGCTCGTGCAATAGACGTGATAGACCAATTTATACTTCTACGATGCGAATATAGTTGACTAAGAAGAATGCGTTAACTTCATCGACCGTTGATTTTGTTTGCGCTTATTGTTGGTGACGTTAGAAATAAATGATAATTAATGGTAATAATAAGCTAATCTATATTTATTAGTTTCCATATAAGATTCTTAAATTTTATTTGTATATATATATTTAGGGATAAAATAGTTATTTTGTTGTACTTCAAAAAAATTTAAAATTTTTAGATTATCTAAATTCTTTATAACATAAAGATATACATATAAATATGTGGGTGGAGTGGATTGATAATGATAGTTCTGATATTAAAAGACTAAATGTAATCATTTGGTTCAAGTTATACATGTCATTAGTATTAGATGAACAACTTTCTGGACCATTGAAACATACTCGTATATCGGTATATGTGAACAAAATATAAAGGTATTGGAATATTGGAATTGATACACATAGCGTGTTCGGCAATACGAATTAGGCATGATTGGTTTTGTTAAAGAGATCACGAATGCAAAAAATTAACATTCACACAATGACAAAAGCTTTTAATTCAATAAAACATAACAAAGAGTAAAAATATTAAAGATATTGGTTGCAAATTGGTATCAGTAATATTATCATCTTTATCTTTATTTTTATATAATTTTGAAAATTTTGACGGTTGATTACTAACTAGTTAAAATATTAAATAAAAAATCATGAAATTCATTTCCACTATAAAATACCATATAAATATTATGTTTATGGATATACGGTACCCCGTATTTAGTTAGGAAAATAATATTATTATCAAGAATTTTAAGATATTTACATTAAACAACTATACAGTTTGCATAAATAGTTGTATCTTAATTAATTGTATGTATTTAACATTTACTATTATTAATTTTTGATCTTATCCTTTATTTCATTTTTTTTCTAGTATGAGTATGACATGACGATGATTAAACACCCCAACCCCCTATAAAAAAGGAGCAATTCAATGGCTGTCATCCTTCTTCCAACAAATTTTAGCATTTTACACCTTCAAAAAAACCTTTGACTATAAAATCTTCAATTATTATCATCTTTCCAAAACACACACATACACCAAAAAACGTTTATTTTTTTCCTCATATCATCAATTAATGGCTTTCAAGCATAATCTTGTTAACAGGATGTTCAACATCTGTAACAACAATTTCTCCAACCAAACATTACGCAACTGTCGCATTTCCCGCTCTTCCTCGGCAATCACTGCCGATCATTTTCCGATGCCACCCAGTCCTAACCGGGTGGCACCGGATCCCGGAGACGATAACCAAACCCTTCTCCGCCGCTTTCTCGTCCCGGATATCCTCCGGTCGAGAAACCAAACCATGTTGGAGAAGCTAAAAGAAATTAACATTACAAGAGACAGAATCCGTTTAGACGGACTCTCTCCACTGCCAGCTCATCCCGAGTCATCTCAGGATGAGCTGACGCTTGCATATGCTAAGAAAATACTTAGAATATCTCAAATTGAAAATATGAAAACAAAGCTAAAGAGCCATACAAAAAACTGTATCTCGTATGACGAGTTTATTGAAATTTGCGTTGGTGAATGTCCGAGTATCGATCAAGCCATGGATTTAGCCAAAGCCTTAGATGATTCGGGTTCGGTCATCGTGTTAGGAAACGTTGTGTTTCTAAAGCCTCAACAGGTTGATATTCTTACATCCTTTTTTCTAATGTCATTATTAATTTATAATTCCTTTTATATTCTGATCCGTAAATTAATTTTTTAAAGTTGTATGCCATCAAATGTTCTTTAAGTCGTCATAATATATAATATTGTGAAACATGTTTGATTATCTTATACGTTATATATATATATATTTTTGGTTAGAGAGTTAATTAAAATGCTATTAGGTATTTTTGGGTAGTGGTTAAGAAATTGTAGGTATGTTAACAAGTTTTTTTAGTTTTATTGGAAAGAAGACAAAGACCGAGATCTGATGAGTTTTTTTTTTGTGCATTATTTGTGTGATGTTTGTTATGGACAGGGAAGCCAGATCTAAAAAACGTGTAATATCACACGTCTACACGTTTGTTTGAGGTGGAGACTGACCAACCTAGAGACATCCTTCATCCAGTCCAGGAATTAAATATTTAACAAAATGCCAAAACAACTTTTTCTTTTATTTCGCAGATCAAATATGGCAACTGCTCAATAATGATATTGTAAAGAAAAAAAGTTCCATTTATAACTCAAATATTAATTCTAATTAATTTCAAGCACAAATTAACTGTTATCTTATAGAGCAAAAAATTGCTCTAAATTTAATCAATTTTCCTTTTTACCTAGCTTATTCCCAAATCCATATTAATATGCAGCTCAGCATAAAGGTTTTGCTATGGATTTGTGAAAATTTGTTCTGGGAAAACGATTGGGGATATTGGGGACTAAGTTTGCCTAATTTTTTGGGAGTTAGCTGTGGTCAAAGATTGAGTACGAGTCATTTTTTTTCTTTGTTTTTTGAGATATAGGAAAAGTACAATTTTGAATGGGTGTGTGTGTTTTTGTGTGCATATTTGTTACACAAAATGTTACTCGTATTTTTCAAGCTGTAATATTTTGTTTTTTTTGTTATTTACTTATTATTATGGGTGGTGAGAGTTGGTTGATTAGAGTTGAATATGTCAAGTGGGGATAAAAAATTAAAAAGGGTACAAAAATGTCAAGTTGGGGAGTCTTGTTTTACCAACAATTTTGTATTGCAGGTAATGAAAGCCATACATGGCTTGATGCCCAATAATTTGCCGGCGACACACAATGCGCCGTTGAAGGAATTGGAAGAGATGGAGCAATGGAAGTCTACTATCGACGCTAAGGCAAAAAAGATGGTTCAAAGAGAGCTATGGGGCGGTCTTGCGTACCTAATGGTCCAGACCGCAGGGTTCATGAGGCTCACATTTTGGGAACTCTCATGGGACGTCATGGAGCCCATTTGCTTTTATGTTACGTCAATGTATTTCATGGGTGGCTATGCGTTTTTCTTGAGAACGGCTAAAGAGCCTTCTTTCGAGGGGTTCTTTCAGAGCCGATTTAGTTCAAAACAAAAGAAGCTCATGAAACGCGAAGGGTTTGATGTGGAAAAGTACAAGGAGTTGAGGAAAGCATGTTACCCACATGAAGAGGCATGGCCAAGGGAAAATGGACTAGTAGATGACATTGCTAAAAAGTCATTTACTTGAACATACATTCAAATTGAAAATGCACAACAAATATAATTCTTATTTTTAAGTTACCCCAAATTAATGGCTTATATCTAATTTGGCCCCATTAGGCTGAGCAGCGGCATTATGTAAACTTAACATGGAGAGTCAAAGTTTTGTTTTTGTTTTCTCTATATTTTCTTTTCACTTGGTTGAAGTTTCATCAGAACCAAAAACATAACTAAATTGCTAAACTAGCATGCTACTAGCGTGATAACGATATTAAATATAATTCATATTCATAAGATAAAATAAATTTTTTATAAATTTAAGTTGATAATTAAATAATGTAATTATATAAATGAAAAAGTTTGACTAAATGTTTAATTAAAATATAAATTAATATTTATGATGTAGGACTAATTGGATGGAAAAACCTTTGCTCCCATACCATTTGGTACCCACTAATCTCCTAAACAGGCTAGTGTCCAGGTAAATTTCAATCATTTAATAATCCCCTGATTATTTCAAGTTTGCTTTTGGCAATACTTAACCCAAGATCCCTCCTGAGAAGTGACGGTTGGTTGTCACTGGGCTATTATCCAGTGGTTATTAATATTTATGATGTAAGGATATGGAGTAATAGTCAATTGCATCTTGAAAATCACAATAACGAAAACGACAACGTTATCCAATCCCAGCATAAACTGGGGCACGATGAGGTATATTGTAGACAAGTTTTACCTCTACACAAAGGTAGAAAGGCTACTTCCAGATTCACTGAAGTGGAAAGGACTTCCGGCCCAAGAGTAAAAAATAGGGTTAGATCCACAAGAGTGAAAGCCTTAACCGGGTGGGGTAATCTCTGTTAGTATGTGATCACGTAAAATGAACGTATGTCCGGAAATGATTTAAGCCTACGGGGTCACACGAAATGACACGGTAACTCTATATTATTAATTAATATATTTGATCACGAAATGATTAATTTAAATAAGTTAAAGGGCTAATTGTATTTAAATTAATTAGAAGAAATGATTAATTGTGAAATAAGGTAATTAGGGTTGGACTCTAATTGTTAAAAGGGGGGGGGGGGCGGTTTTTGTATGCTCATTAGAGGCCTTAATTGACTTGTTCACCAAGTCATTATGCCCTAATATCTCCCTATAAATAGAGGCTTAAATTTAAGGGTTTTATTATTCAATTCACACATTAATTCTCTCCTCTCTTCCCCCTCTCTTGGCTTCGGCCGAACCCCAAAGAAAAAGGGTTTTCGGGTTTTTGGTTGGTTTGACTTTTAGGGAAAGAAACAAAGGGTTGTTCGGTTCGTGATCGGGGTACCAGCATACGGTATAAGAGGTGTCTAGTGTGCAATCGTAGAAGGATTTACTTCAGATACTTTTAAAGTTTTTTTACTTTATCATCTACATTAAGAGGCATTCCTTAATCTTATTTCAAGGTTAATTATTTGATTACATGATTTTAATTGCTTCCGTTGCGTACTCGTGAATAATGATATTTAGTTATATATTCCAGCAATCTCGATCTCAAACTCTCAATCTCAAAATCGATCAAAATACTCAGAGCACAAACTTAGATCTCATATCTAAAATTTATTACCGTTTGAGAAGGGAGAGAATAGAGAGAACAGAGAGAGATCCACTCGATCACACTACCGTCTTGAAAATCAAATAATCTTTATAACACATCATATCATAATCATAATCATAAAAATATAACCTATGAGGCTATGTTTTATTCAAATACACGTACATAAAGTGATTGTACATTAAACATAAACATTCTTTAAAATTTTGGATAAACTCCTAAGCACACTTTCATCCCGGCCTTAAATAAATTAACCATAGCCCTACATGCTACCTCCAAGTCACTAAGCTAACAAATAAACCTGAATGAAGAAGGTTAATCACAAGAGTAAAAATACTCTAACTTTAATTATAATAGAAATGATAATGGAACCAAAGAGTTGCAACAAAGCCTAATAATACCCTACAAAGACTACAAGAGCCAATTAACAATTCATATTAATACGTACAATGTATATAGCAATATCGCCAACATAATTCTAACCCGTCAAAATACTTGGTTTCCCAATTGCGAGATGATTTGGTACCGGGAACTACGCCTTAGCTTTAGAACTTAGAATCCAACTAAAGCGTTCGTTGTCTATATGTGAACTAGAAGGAGCTCGTTCATGGCCTCGTAAGCTACACAAGTCTCCTCTCATCCTAATAGTCACTATGGTATTTTAGTCATCAGTGTTTGGAACTCGCTTCAGGAAATATTTGTAGTATACGTACTGCATTATGATCTGTAATGGTTATAGTCATTAAGGAAAATAACCAAAATGATACTTATTAGTGACAATCGCAATATGTATATATAAATGAATATAAATGAGGATACAAAAGCATCAAGTGCCACACAGACTGCAGCATCCAGCAGCCAAGGCATGTTTGCTTTGATTTTTACCCATTCTGTACTTCTTACAAGAATGCTGCATTCAAATTATAATAGTATGTTTATCGATAAACTTCAATGTATGTGAATGTGTACTAGATTAACTAAATTGAAAAACCAAGCACCTTCCAACATAAGTTGCATTGGCCACCAGAGCGAACACAAACATGAGAGGATTCAAACCCTGAATACAGATTGGTTACAACTGAGAAATGGACCGTGAGGTCAAATTTGTCGATTCTTTGTACAAAAGACTAACCTCAACACTTCCTCTTTTGATCTGAGCAAAATGACAACAAATGTGTTACAACTTTAATCGAATTTTAGTATCACGAACAACACATTCTGGCGGGTTAGATGAGGAACTATGACTTACATTCAAGACAATTTGAGGAATACGGCCACCCATGTATATAGCAGCCATTATCCAGCCTAAACACTGTCCATAAACGGTATGACTTTCACCATTCTCCTGCAACACTAAATTAATCAGCACTAAATCAAACACAAATTCTTAACTTTTTTCTATACCAATAAAATACTGTAATAAGCAGCAATCATACTTGCAGTAAAATTCTGTAAGCATACACTTGCACCAAACCCTTGGTATGTGCAGGCAAATTGAGTGAAGTAGCCAAAAATGTTCCATAACCAACCTACATAAACCGGGTCATATATATAAATAGTATTTCAATAATATTGGAAATTTCCATTCATATCATATATGGCTCGAAAACAGGTTTGAAATGGGCTTACAGAGCGTGGTATTGGCCTAGGCTGCGAAGCATTCTTTGGTATCTCAACAGTTGACTCATCTTCTGAAGAATCGTCATCATGGGCAGCCAGAGCCAAGGCAGGGCCACTTCTTGTAGTCCATAAGTAACTTCTATTAGGCGGTGTTGAACTTCCAGCCAAAGATCTTGCTGATCTGTATACAAATCTCATTGATTTTATCAATCTTTACAAGTTCTGGTCATATATAAGTAAAACATTACTGCAGATAAATATAACCACAGACGTGAAATAGTAGTCCCCGCGGTTAGATGGGGATGCTCTGATGGCACGACTTCCTGAACTCGCAATTGTTGGTCTAAGAGGTTTCTTGGCTTCTTCCACCTTTAAAAACAAGTCTAGCAGTATAAGTTTTATCTTAGGTGGCCTAAAGTAATAGAAATTGATACAAGTAAAATTTTGCAGAATTAGTATCTAGCAGTGAAATAAGTCTTACCTCTGGACCTGCACTAGAATTGGTTTTGCGGGTTTTTAAGCAGGCATAGATGTGATCATAGTACAGGCTTTGCAACACCAAGATGACTGTGCTTGTCGTGTAAAGCTGTATTCGGTTATTATTGTGTACCGAGGTACAAAATATTAGTCAGCATTAAACATGATTTGCAATATGAGAGTATCCAATCAACATTACGAAAGAAAGTATTTCTCAAAGATTTATTATATAAAAGCCAAAAGTAAACAAAACACGCGAAGGATTGTTGTATCACCAGGGCAGTGTAGTATTGTGTAGGTAACTGCATTGGAGACGAATATACAAGAAACATTTAGATAAATTCAGAAAGACGTTTCAATCTAAAAATAAATATTCCGTATATGAGAAAAAAACTCACGGTTGATGGTTCAAGAAGACAGCCCACAAGATTAAAGATATCCCTTCACATAAAGGAAATAAAATTCAAGTAAAACTACCTTGAAAAATGGTTAGTGAAAGCAAGATAACTTATATCTCAATTTAACCTTTAACGCACTTATATGAGAATAGATATCAAGCTGTTGCACCCAATTTTTTAGCATCTATATATCTTGCGCTAAAATATCGGACGCAACAAATTGATATGCACACTTAAAATCTGAGAATAGTCTTTGCTGCTTTTTATGCAAAAAATTCTATAACTTAATTTTTGCTAATGACGTCTTTAAGGTTGTCCATAAAATGACAATCTTTAAGGCTGTCAATAATATGATCTTACAAGCTAAACTGATGGTACATTGGTAGATTACTATCATATATTTTAGAGGCTGATTATTTAAGATCAAAATACAATCATTTTAACATGTATAAGATTATTCTAGTGACAACATTGGTATTAACGGAATCCCAAATTTTTATGGACATGTTTCACATTTTTAAAAAGTGCGTAGACAGACCAATGTGTGAGACTATTGATAAGTTTAATAATGTAGCAAGTAAGTCTTAATTAATTAACACACAAAAACATAAACACATACCCAGCAATCCATGTTAAGAGGAAGACAAGAGACACCCCATGGCTGGATTTAGTACGAAAATTCGTTACGATTTGAGGGATTTCTGCAACGCCCCAACAAACAAGACTTATAATTCCCAACCCAAATGAAATTTGGTCAGTGACATTGCAAAGACAATCTTTAAAGTATTTGTCAACCCACCACCCAATACATGGTTTGTTCTCATTAACACAATACGATGATAATATATTATTATTATTATTTTTATTATCAATATTCCGCAACAAAAACTTCATGTCTGTATTTATATATGCCAATGTGTTTGTTTGTGTTTGTGTTTGTGTTTGTGTGTGTGAACTAGAACTTGAAGTTGAAGGTAGTGAATAATGAAACATGAACTGAGTAATATTTATGCAAAATACTATCGATATGTGCAGTTAATGCAGTGGTGTCATCTGATCATGTCTTTTAACATTTGTAGTATACTAGAAACTACATAGGAGGGATATATAGCACCCGGATTTACCATCCTACCCCCTGATTTATTAACCTACTATAATTTTTATAAAAGTAATAAAATTCGTTAATGCCAATATGTGATAAGAAATGAGGATACAGGATAGTCATGGTCACGTTGTCTAAAGTATATGTAAGATTTCATCATTATACAGTGAGATTTTTAAATGTCATATCACCACTAGATGTTTGAAAAAAAAAATCCCCATAATAGGTTTCCTCGCATATGCATAGATTCGGTGAAAATTTTAAACATGAATACATGGAAAAGAAAACAAATACGGAGTATAAATTTGAATGAATAAGGACAGAATGACAACATGATGCAGTAAGTATGTTTATCCAATGTAGGTAGCCATTTATGCTGGCTAGGTTCACTTTCCAAGGACTCTGAAGCAGCAGAGAGACAAAAAGACGAAACCAGCTTCCATCTAAAAATGTTTATTCATTTTTTTTTTTTGTCATTTGATATTCTTAACAAGGGAATGATTAATACTCTTAACTAAATAGCTTAAAAATTTTCTTAATTATTGGATGATGCCATGTGGAAAAATCAGGGGTAAGATTACAAAAGAGAATTAGTGGATACCACATGTCACCTTCTTAAAATTTTAGGAAGATTTTTAGGCTATCTATTGGATGATGTCATGTGAAAAAATCAGGGGGTAAGATTAGAAAAGAGAATTAATGGATACCACATGTCACCTTCTTAAAGTTTTAGGAAGATTTTTAGGCTATCTAGTTAGGAGGATTTATCATTTTCCTTTTAACAATCTAATATTTTATACGAGTAATTATGTTCAAGAAAAATAAAATTAAATACGAGTAATAGAAAACAATTTATCTCTACTATCTACACTACAATATATTATCATCTTATGAAAATCAAAACAGATGTTGAATACGAATAGCGGTCCATCATCATAACCTAATGTAATGTAACACTCAGGTATTTTGTTAAGATGATGACGATGTACTCGTAAAAGCAAACGAACAATGACTACGTTAGGAATGAAGACATAAAGGCATCCAAGTTCATCCATGCCTACTATACAAATTATATGATATTGAAAAGGGACGGAATTATCAACTTTTTGTATGTTTCCCTTATCGTCGATATATGTAGCAATTAAGTCTTTTCAGTCACCTTTTAACTTGGCCGTGATTTGAATTTTTTTTGTTTCTCATGGAACATAACATAGGGCATACAACTCTACATGTCGATTAATAGTAAGAAGAAAATGTCTGTCAATTTAGCCACTATTTATATTTTTGGTTATGAAAAGTCATTCAAGTTTGTAAAAATTGTCAATTTTAACCACTCCATACTAACTTTCTTTATTCAACTTTCTCTATCTAGCTTGAAAGTGTACAATTTAACAAAATTTAGGTGCTGTTTGTATTTTTGGACCGGTAGAGCCACTGAACTTTCTTTGCCTAATAGAACTTTGATGTGTGTGGCTTAGCATATAATCTCACAGGTATAACGCTGATTTAAACTACTTAACAAGACCGAAAAACTGCAATGTTTTTGTTATTCTGCACTAACATATAAAATAGGGTAATAATATCATTCACGATTTTTTTTTGCCATATACAACTATAACTATTTTAGACAGATGTGCAATATGCATTAACATGCTTGTCCTTGTATATGGAGTAAATATAGCGAACAGTTTATAGACTACCAGTCTAAGAAGCCGTTTTCATTAAACTCATGCAGGATAAAGGCATAAAACCATTTTGAAGACGAAAAGAACCATGAACATGCGAGAGATGGTGGCGATTATCATCTGCAAGGATCTTAGTCACCATTTAGAGGTTGATCTAGTTCAGTGATGAACAAAATCTAATGGATAGAATTTATGTAACTTGCATTAAATAATTCTCCCTTTTGCTGGTTGGTGACTACAATGAGAATTCTAGAGACCAGAAAAAGACTATTCACCTGGACTTAAAGTGGGAAAATCATGCATCTGGTCACAAATGCTCTGCAATCCAGACCTATAACTGGGATGGATCAACCTCACTCCAAGTTCTTTCTTCATGCGCTCATTCACCACACGTTTATCTCCCTTTAATCTTCCCACTTTAGTAGATGATTTGTTTGTAACTGGAGCTGGGGACACCACATTCTTGATCTGAGATGGCCACTTCTCACTATAAAGTTTATGAGCATACGAAAACACTTCAGTTCGTGGGGCAGGGTCGTCATCCACAATGTTGTAAATTCTCCTGGAATAGAGTACTTTGTTAGAAAATGATAATATCATCCTTTCAGTTGAACGACGACCTAATGCAATAAAACATACCCAGGAAATGGATTCTGAATGCTTGCATTTAAAGCATTGCAGATATCAGCAACATGAACACGCGATGTGTATTTCTTGAATGATCTAACACTCTGAGCATCAGATAAAGGCCCCCGTTTAATAATGGTATCAATAGCACTGTAAAAACACAGTTTAATCAAATGGTCAGACTAGTTACGAGAGAAACCATAAACTTGCAGCGCAATGTAACTATCACAACCTTCTGCCAGGACCGTAGATACCTCCAAGCCGAAATACATGTGCTGCTAGCCCAAGTTCACGTCCTAAAGTTAACCATCCTTCTTCAGCAGCCAACCTCAGTTTAGCTAACTCACTTGGAGGGTTTGGTTGATAACTTTAACAAAGTAATTATTCTAATTAGAGTTTGTTCTGCCAGTCGAGAGAGACATCAAATTGAACTTACTTTTCATCTACCCATGCACCACCACAATCACCATAAACACCTGCAGACAAGAAGATTTCAATAGTTCAAACGGGGCAGACTGGACGATACAGATCACCACAAACATGACTTTCTAACTTTTTGCATTAGCAGATACGGTGTAACCTACAAAACACAAATAACCAACATATAATATGAGGAAGGCAAACCTGTTGTTGAAAGATAACATAGCCATTGAAGTCTTTCATTGCCTAGCTTCCTTCTTAAAAGTTCAGCATGTTGAAGCATCTGCATTACGCGAAAGAAAAATGAGCCACCAAATCATGAGGCGAAAACGAGAATATGAACATTGCTGCAACTTAAGACACAACACTTCAGGAGTAACTAAGTAAGTTTACCGGATCGCCAATATCCTTACAAGGAGGGATGGAAACAAGGAGGTGCGTATGTTCATTCATGATATCTAAAACTTCAAGCCTAAAATGTAAATTATATTTCAAAGTCGGCACATATTATCAATAACATAATGCAATACTTTTTTCGCAGGGAGAAACAATAGCATGGTTTGGAAGACGGAGGCTTATTTTGATCAGACTTGAATCCGATAACGTATGACCAATAAGTTCAACTAAAAGACAATAAATGGATTAGTCCAGAGAGAATTTATCCAAAGGAAAGAAAAAGGGTCTGCATAGATATGACAGAAGACAAGGGAAAAAGGTCTAAATCAACATATACATATCCAATTAAGAAGAGATATCTGATAGACTGATAAAAATCAAGGGATAACACAAATAGAAAGTCACTTAAGGCTACATGAAACATGAAGCTAGGAGGATACAAACAGAAAGATCACGATGAATGCGGGATCCTGTAAAAAGTCAGAGCAGGAAGACTGGGCTACTTGAAGTTATTTAAAGTCTATAAGCTCACTAAGCTTCGTCTAAGAATGTTGCCAACATTTTCTTACTACTCAAGTCGATCTCTTTTGCATACTTTTGGAAACATCATATAATTTTCTTTGTTTTCAAACCTAATCCCTATTTAGTATTGGTATTGCTAGAGTTATGAATAGATGCATTACATTAGCAATATAAGCTACTTTATATTGTACTGTCTGTTCTATTAGTAAATTACCCGCAAATCTCAATTCCAATCTCTTATTTAAAATGATAGATATTTATGGGGTATATGGGAACATGTATTCAAACTGCTTGCGGCTTAAAAGTTGTGCTCAAAATAAGGGTTGGCGAAACTCGCTTATAGCTAGAGCTTTTGTTAGTAAAAATTCTTTTTACAAAATAGTTAAAGCTCATAGATTTGTAATGACCTAAAAAGACAAACATATTACGTTCAATAGAAAATTATAGTTACTTTGGGGGGATTTAACTTTCAATAAGCTCAAGCTACTTTAATTTATTAATTAGCTTATAGATCAGAAGTCTTTGGAAAACATAGGCTACTAAAATGCATTGTAAAAGATCAAAACTTTCGGATGAAGAACCATCTGGGTTACAGCCCAGTGGCCACCTGCCCCCCTAAAAAGCGACTTGGTGGGAACACCACCTAGGTTCGAATCCCTGCAAAAGCATATTCAACCAGCCAAGGTTTCTGGGGTCTCACCGCCAGACAGCGTTGCAGGGTCGCTAGCTTGAGTCTATGGGACTAAGGGGTTCCTAGGCATTTACCCTTTAACTTTCGGATGAAGGCTCGATTATTTGAAAAAGCGGATGCTTATATAGAAAAATCAATGTGAGGTTCCTCCTAAAATAAGCTAAAACATTCCTAAGGCAAACAATTCAAACTGCATTTACGAAACACCAACAAAATCTAAAACATCATATTGAAATAAATAAACAAAATAAGGTGAAAAAGAAACTAACTTGGGATGATTAGCATCGAAAAGATGAAGATTTAATCCCAATTTCTTTAATCTATCCATCTTGGCAACACTTGTACATGTTCCAGATACATCCCTAATTAATTTCACAACAGGTCAGCAAAAAAATCACTATATATTTTATAGGATATATATATATATATATATATTTTTTACAGTAAGAAACTAGATTAAAAAAAAAAGAGAGAGAGAGAAACTTACCATCCTTGATTAATGAGATTTTTAGCAACAAATTCACCAACAAAACCCAGGCCCATTATAAACATCATTTGTTTCTCATTAATGTTTCTTTCTTCATGGCCAAAAGGAGGAATTTCTTTTGTAGATGAAGATGATGCATAACAAAGTTGTAACTTTGTGGCTCGGAAGGAACTTGGCCGGTACCGGAGTGAACTGGCCGGAAATCGCACCGCCGGTAGTGGACACACTTCCATTGGGATCCTTAATTGTTTTTGGTCTCAACTTTGGTAGTTTGGTATAGTCAGATTGATATTGGGCCGGCCCATTGATATTTTAACAAAAAAAAGTTTTTATAAGCATGTTATTGGAGGTTTATTTGAAACAAACTTTTCAAAAAAAGGAACAAAGAACGAAAACTCAAAAAGTATTAAATAAATAAAAATACTATTATTGTAGAAAATAAATAAAACTCAAACGAAAATTTGTTGTGCCATTTTACCAAATTTTGGTGATTATTCGTTAAAACCTTTAATCTGGTTATATGTTGTTACGATACTTGTACAAACAAAATCGGTCGTTGTAGTATAGTGGTAAGTATTCCCGCCTGTCACGCGGGTGACCCGGGTTCGATCCCCGGCAACGGCGAATTTTTTTTTTACTTTTTGACAAAGTGTTTTTTTTTTTTCTAAGTGTTGCTGCAGGACCAAGATTTTAGAATAATGAAGGTAGCAGAGGGAGGACTACATTGGATTTCTTTGTAACTTTCTTTGTATGTGTCTATCTATATCTATTATCTACATATAGGATGTATATTATAAATTTCTACAACCATGATATATTTACTTCAAAGTTTAAACTCAACACTTCTATTTATAGTGTGATCGTGAGAGATGATGAACGTTTGGTCGTATAAGTCAAAACTATCCAACCGTGATTGATTAATATGACTATAATCTGTCATTTTACTTGCCAAATACTTCAATGGCAACCTGATACGAGTATTTGTAAAATTATCTGCTACACAGAACTGACTTCCATTACAGGAGAATCACAAGTTTAACATCATAATAAAGAAACTAACAGACTATATCGAGTGTTCATAGCTACCACAAAAATTTTGAGCCTAAGCTCTACAGACCCTCGCTCATATGTCGTTCTCACCAAAATTGTCATATCCATGTTAAAGCAAAGAAACACTCGGTCATTTTGTGAAGGTTTAAATGAATCTATAAAAGTCCATCATGCCAAGATCCTATTCTCTGCAAGCCATAGCATTTATACCTGTGAACAGAAGCAAACATCAGGAACATATATCAATCCACCACTCTAATGCAGCTATGATAATCACACGACACAGAGAAATACGACTTATTGATTCTGTAATCTCGGAAAAAAAAATGGTTCAGGTATTAAAGCAAGTGCTTTACCTATCAAATAATGTTTACTCAGTTGCACTAACTGGAAGTTTTTGCTTACGAGACCTCTTCCGTTTCTTGCTCCTACTCCTTACTGTTTCACCACTCTCATCACCATCCTATATGTGTATATAAACAGCAACAAATTGAGCAACAAAGAATAAAACAGCAGGCACTCATACGGAAGAAATAATGAAACGGAATAGAAGCAACTCACCTTTTTGGCAACCGGTTTTGGTTTCTCTATTTTCTTTTTCTTACAAGAGAGCGGATTTGGACCCTGTAAATGGCACACAGAAAGGAGCAATAGCCATTTGATTAGCCCAAACTTTTATTAAAAAAAGAACACTAAGGTTCATTTTAAAAGTAAGACACGGGTTATGCAAAGAATCAAAGGGACAGCATGATGAGAACCAAAACCTTAGCTCGTTTTCTCTTGAATTGTACTTTATCCTTCACATCCATTTTCCTATTAGCAGCATTCCTCTTCAAATCTTCAATAATTTTATTAGGCAAGCCTTCACCCGCTTCATCGGAATCCCCTGACTCCTCGTTTTCTGACCTTCTTTTTCTCTTATTATCAAGCAATTTGATCTCCAAGTCATTCATGTGCAACCGTTCTTCTTCAGAGGCTTTGGCAAACTCATGCTGAGACTTGGACGGCGACTCAAGGAACAAAGCATTTCGCAACGCAAATAGTACAGGCACAGCAGGTAACTGTAACTCCATTAAAACACAAAATTTAAAAAAGTAAAGAAACACAAACAAAACGATAAACCAATAAACATAAACAAATTGAAATACGCTTAAACCTCCTGAAACTGCTTGCGTAAGTCAGCATCTTGGGTAGCAACAAAGAAATGCTCTGAATTTTTCTCCCCGATAACATCTCTTAAACAAGCCGCACCACTCTTAATTTTCTCATGATCACACCTAAAAATAAAACATCTCTACTGTCCGTATAAAAAAAATCATCATAACTGCAAGCTGAAAAGACGATACCAACCTTGCAGTTTCAAGATCACGGGCGACATTAAAAGTATTAGAGAAGTCTTTACCAAGCCTCTTAAGCTCCTCACGAACGCATCTAACAATGCATAATCAATTACTAACTCAGTAACAGAACGTATTTAACGAGACTAAAGTTGTCGATAAATGGAGTCTAACCTGGTGGTGAAGAGCTTAACGGGGGCAGCTAGGATGTTGGAAATGGCGGTATCGGCGGGTGTAATTTGATTAATAAGAAGATGGTGAATAAAAGTGCCGTCACATAAGACCTTAAAAGGGGGTCTAAAACCGTAACATGTTGTGTAAAATCTAACGCTTCTTCGATGACGCCTTTGCTTTTTCAATCTCATCTTCTGTACATATACACAACAATTAATTAACTATTCCTAATCTTTATACTAACTATATACATGATTGATAACTAAAACAACTATGCAGAAACTGGAATAATGATGAAGATTTTTTATGGGAGGCATAACAATTAAGTGTTGGCAAGGGATATTACAAAAAATAGACAGTAATAATGTGATTAAAAGGGAGGGTAAGAATTATACTTACAGTGACACCGGCGAGCTACAAGCTGGGGAGATGGCGGCGACAGCCGGGAAACCTGCCAAGTTTATTTTTGCAGTATGAATTTTGGGGGTTTTAGGGCTTTGGAAGATTTTAAGAGGGGTGTTTGGATTTTTAGCTTATTTCTTACTTGTATTGTCACCGTGCCAAAGTCCTTTTCTAAGGCTGAAGAGAGTGAAAGAAATTTACCTTCTTAATCACTTGAAAAATATAAGAGGAAAACTTTTGAAGCAAAAACCAATTACACTCTCTCTCCTAATCATTTTCATTCATTCCCTTTCCATACTTAAAAATATCTTTAAGAATGTATTTTATAGTCTTCCTCTCTCTTCTCCTTTCCTTTCCACCTCTAAATAAACTAAACAATTTTATATAAAAATAGGGACCGAGTTCAAACTTTTAATTATAAGCGCACTCGGTCTAGGTCAGCGAGGAAATGAGAACAACGGCTTAATCCTTATATCAAAATAATGATTGTTATCTTCAATTTTATTATTATGAAAATATAACATTAGTTCTACTTTATATCATTAACGTTAGTAAATATAAAAAATAAGGTAACTTATAACGACATATTTGTATCTATATAAAGGGGATGGGAATATAAGGCACCTAACTTTAGGTGTGAAACACTCACATATTGTTTTTTTAATCCATAAAATTTATGGGCCCAAACATTTATTCATTAATAAAGAAATATTAAAAAATTTGTATGTGAAGAGTTCCACACCTAAGCTTAAGTACCGGACAACCTTATATTCACTTTTTCCCCTATATAAATATATATGTTACGACACATCTACGTTAATATGTATGTTATTGTTTTTGTTAATAGTAATGATACTAATATGTTATTTTCATATTTTGTTAATAGTGTTATATGGAGATTTGTTTTTACCAAGTTTATAGTTTGAATTATTCAATTAACAACACATAAAAAGGTTGAATAATAAACTTGAACTAGAGAGACGAAAGATATGTGTAACAATCACTTTCAGTTTAATACATTATTCTTGCTTTTGATCTCATAATCAACCCTCCAAATCTATAGTATATATTATGAATGGCCGGTGGCATTGATAGATGCTGGTGGAGGCGTTGCGGTGCGTGGAGAAGGCGTGGATGTTCGTGGAGGCTGTGTGGCTGTTGGAACATCACTATTATCGGAAGCACACAATAACCACGTAGTATATCACCTTCTTATGAAGTAAAACCAATTGATCCCATCAAAGATGACCAACAAAACTTTTCATTTTTCTGGATCGCTCTACAACAATCCCCCCTAAGTACGTCTCTCCATTTATAAAGAAAAATATAATTTCCCCGGTACACGCTTGGAGTTCAAACAATGTGTCCCAACACCCTAGTGAGCCACCATCTTGACCATCAACTTTGAGTAGTGACACTAGAGATGGTACGTCGATGGCTGGATTGTTGGTTAAGGGCCTAGTGTGAACCAATATCGACATGGTTGCAAGAACAAGTGTTAGATTGATTAGCAAACAAATATTGGCCATGGTAAATTTGTGCTTTTGTCATGTGTTGTGGTTTGACATAGTACGAGAGTTCGTTGCTTTATATGAGATGGGTTGAGGAGTTACGTTTATTGGGAAGTGAATGGACACATATTGAATGGAAGTATGGAACGTAAATAAATATTTGATATAATTTAAATATATCAATCAATGAGTTCATTCTATCTCTCAACTTAGCATGTATACACGAACACATATCGATCTATGTCTAAAAGTTCCTTAGGCATATGTTAATTAGGTGAAATTGAATTTATTCTATCTCTCAACTTAGCATGTATACACAAACATATATCGATCTATGTCTAAAAGTTCTTTAGGCATATGTTAATTAAGTGAAATTGAATTTTATTTTTTTTAACTGGGTAAAAATTAGTTAGAAAAACTATGTTTTAGTATATGTACAAAGATAAAATTATATTAACTCGGGTACTACGCAGAATAATAATCTAGTTTGTGCTATATACCTATCACAAAAGTGTAGTTTCGAATCGATAAATGGACTGTTTTTATCATAAAAAATACATACACTCGGTTTTTTTAAGAGTAAATATCGCTACTCCTTCCAAATTGATACTTCAATCAACATGAAAAATGTCAATCATGTAACTTTACACTCATACACGAGGCTTGGGAATAAGGTGAAGCTGGTATTAAGGTATTTTATCCGTCACATGTTGGTACATTTGAAAAACCCGTAATGAGAAAATATTTGACAATGGTATGGTGTGTATCGAGAAGATTGTTCACGACATAAAAGCTATAGCATTTTTGTGGTATAGGACTAGAAGTATGGGATGATTAGCGTAAATTTTCGGCATTGTAATATCATGTATATGTAAAGTTTTGCCTCATGACTAAATTGGTGTTTGTAAGTTGTGTGAATAAAAGTTACCTTTAAAAAAAACATAAATCCTTGAGGCCCCTATCAACCAATCATACGGCCAAGACAAGAGGACTAATTGGTGTTAATCACATACCGAAAAATAAGGTTGGGATTTGAGCCTCGAACCTGTCTTTACACAATGAGCTTGTACGCTACAACTTTAGCAAACTTAATTTCTCAAAAGGGTTTATGTTCTAACTCAAAGAAAGAGTTCTAACCTAGTAACCTTGAAATGTACCTAATGTAAACAAATTATATAAAAGTTGAAAGATATGAACTATGAAGCACCACACAAAACTTTGACTGGAGAGATGACTGAACCAAATTGCCAAATTCCCTGAAAACTTGTTTGAAGCTACTAAAAGTTATAGAGCTTATAGACATACCCTATGAACTTGCCAAACTCAAGACCCTTAAAAAGTTGCAAATCTTATACCCCATGAAATGGTTTTATTCCAAAAACAGCAAATAGATTAGTTGTAAAATGTTGTAATGCAGCAACTGGACTTCCTTTAGGCAAGCAACAAACACTAAAATAATTCTGTGATGATTACTAACGTTCAGATTAATGCTGCCAGGATGAGCATGAAAATCTATCAAGCAAAGAAAAGTAGAAAACACTCGCTGCTATTACATTATCAATCATGCCTATCAGTCACAACTTTAAAGTTGGATCAAATAAAACTCTAATTTACTCTACCGATCCTCTGATAACGTCACCTTTGCCATTTGGCGGTGATATGATGCCAAGAATTACAAAACCGCCCAAAAAAACTATCGAGACACCCAAAATATTCACTAGCATTGCTTCGGCAGAATAGCGTGAAATTATATTGTTGGTTTGAAGAAAGGTAGCTTTTTCTAAAATGCCAGTGGCACAAGCAGCAACTGCAAGTGCATAAATGTAGACTCCAAAAAAGACATGCCATGGCATCAGTGAAGCCCTGCTGTTTCTTGAACCACCTGGATACCAGAATGTTGCGAACCCAGCTCCCCACTAAACATTCAAAAATAATTGGCTTATTTGTATGAATTTGTGAAACATTAATAAAATTGTAACAGAAAAATAAAAAATGATAACCTGAATGGTGAATAAAAATAAGCAAGCCAAGCCCAACCATGAGTGCAGGCTGTAAAAGTTGTCGATGCCTTTGTCATTGTGGAATTTCCAAGCAGCCCATAAACCAATTATTCCAAAGCAAAATGCAAGGAACTGAAGGGAAAGATGGACTAGTTTTTTGTAACTTTTTGTTCCCGAGACCGTCTTGTATGCCAGCATGGCTGTATTTACCAAAAACTAGGAATTAAAACAGATTTATAGAAACAGTGGCATCTGAAAGTCCTACACGATACAGTAACGCATAACCATGGTGAATGAAGTGATTTTGGGGTAAAAACTTCATCTTCCTATTGCTAATTATCCAGAAGACACTAATATCACCTTCTAAGTAAGATCTTTATCAAGTTTTCCCAATGTCAAAGTGGGTACATGATGTTCACATAATGCAAGTAAATGGTATGGATTGATGATTATATTATCTAACTTATAAGATAAAAGATCTTTCCAGTTACTTAACCAACAAGAAGTTTACGAGATGAATAAGCTATAAAAGCAACATAAAATGTGATATAGGCTTAAAACATTAAACCAATGATGCAGAAATCAGTTAAATCTAGTTTTTACCTTGCCAGTTGCCACATAACATCTTAGATCTCCTATTTAGTAGCCTTTTTAAAGTTGACTATTTATAATTACATACACTAATGGAAAATCAATAAACCAAGTCTGGCCATTTTATATACTTCTGCAGGTGGTTTTGAATGCTGATAATAGTGCATCAATACTGATTATCTACACTTTTAATGTTGACAACGCCCTTCACTTGGCTAAATGCCATGGAATTAGACACACTTGGTATTAAATTTAATGTATAAAGTACGATTAAAATAAGTAGGCAAAAATGGGAAAACCAAATTTGGGTATTGGTAAAAGGAAACTGCCTAAACTTGTAGTCATTTGCATATTACATTGAACTATAGCATTGTCATGCACGTTATTTGCAAAATCGTATCCCAGTTCCTAATAGAACTAGAAACACCAAATAAGTTCCCGTGTGCATATATAATTCTTCGAATAGCCTAATAAACTAGTGGAGAACACCATTACTGTACAGCTTTTGCAGAGACCTAAATGTAAACATATACTCGTATAACAGTAGTTTTTTTTCTTAGCGATCAGACTAACATGCAATGGTATGATAACTGTTGAACTATTTGCAAATAAGTTTTTTTTTTCTTAATCCTACATCATAGTCCCAAGTGATGTTTAATATACAAAGTTACCTTCTCCATTCAACAGAACAAGGCCAATTACCATCAGAACAGGATGAACCTGCAGTAAAAGCAGCTTCATTTAGAATAACTACATACGAAGTCTAAAAAACGATACACATGAATTAACTACATAAAAACAGAACGCACTCCCAGCTTAAGACTAATGCCCGTTTTCCATTTCTAGAAACATAACAGATTAAGCACAACCATTCCAAAAAAAAAAGATTAATCCGAACAAGACTTCTTTTTTCGGAAGGCAAAAATACGAAACAATATCCGAAAGGTTGACACACATAATAAAATTGTTAAAAATCAGATACATTGTCGAGCACTTATCTCTTAGAAACACCTAAAATTATAACAAATTATAATAAAAATAAAGAATACGAAAAAGGGAGTTGTGAAATTACATTAAAGATGAGATTTTTATCATCTGAAAAAAGAGATAAGCCACCTCTGTAATGAATATTCCAAATGAGAACCAAAGTGGCTACTAATAAACCTAAAACCCTTATGCATATGAATAATGGGAATTTCACCACTGGGACTGCCATTTCTTAGTCTCTCTTTTTTCTTTTTCTTTTTTTTACTGGGGATGTGATATGAATTTTGGCCAAATTACAAGATCGTGAATCAATAGAAGTTGAGTTGTCAATGAGAAGCTGCGTTGTTCTGTGTCAGATTCGGGAAAGAAAGATCTTGACTTTTTTAGTTCATGTCATTTATTTATTTCTTTGAATTTTCTTGTATTTATTAGTTATGTTTTAGATTTTAGACATATTAATATATACTAGCTATTAATAAAAAAATTTTAAAAATATATATTAGTCATTAAAGTTGTGATAAACTTATTAGAGATTTTAAAAAAAAAAAAAACATTTTTTATTAAAAAAAATACATCATAAATAACAAAAACAAAAATAAAATAAATTTTAAGAAGGAAACTATTTATGACATCATAAATAGTTAAATAAAAAAGAATTAAGCTTTAAAAAAAATATATGAAGATTACACATAAGCTATTTTTATAAATGCTATATATAGAGATTTTATTTAATTTTAAATACTTTAAAATTATTTTTAATTTAAAATATTAACATTTAAAAAGTATATATATTTCATATAAAATAGTTAAATTTGTTTTAATTGATATAAATTAAATCTAATAAATTCTATACATACATATTTCAAAAATGAAACAAGATAAGTTAAAACAACATTTGGGTTTATTTGCGAGAAGATATTTGATTCAATGTTTGTTTTGAAACAAAATGTACATCATGTATTCATGTCTAATACCAATAATCGTGTATATAATTTTAATAATGTGCATGTAGATACAAATGACAAACGAATAAATACATCTTGGGATTATAACTTGAAATATAACTAACTATGTCAAAATGTTTATGTTATGTAACTAACTACAAAAATGTTTATGTAATGTAACAAATTATATGTTTTCATCTATAGTATGTATAGGATTAGCGGTTGAACACTTAGCCGGTCACCATCATGACCTAGGAATATAACTAACTATGCCAAAATGTTTATGTTATGTAATTAACTACAAATACGTTTATGTAATATAACAAACTACATGTTTTCGTCTATAGTATGTAAATTACCGATTATCATTGGAAAGCTACTGGTTGTGCTTATGGAGATAGCGGATTCCGACGACACCAACAGATTCCGACGATACCAACAGATTTCGGTGACACCAGCCGATTCCGGCCAGAAGTAGCAAAACGAATATCTTTATCTATATCTATCCCTTTTTGTCTATGTCTATTTTACTTTATATAATAGGGATTAGTTTCCTCGAATGTAAGAAACTTTGAACGAATGTCTATAGTAGGAAATAACTAAAGTTGTGTGTATTGCATGTAAACAACTTTGAAATAATGTTTATTGTATGTAAGAATTGCGTTTCAACCAATTAAAATCTGACAAGTGTCACCTGTATATGGTTGTCACGTATGTTTTCTTACATACAATAAACATTTTTTCAAGTCGCTTACATACAATACACATAACTTTAGTTTTTTCCTACTATAGACATTCGGTCAAAGATAGTTACATTCCAAGAAACTAATCCCTATATAATATATATCCTACAAAAATCTATATGCACAAAAATCAGGCCACTGTTACCACCACGGACAAATCTGTATCTATACACCATCCAAACCACCGATAGAAATCAGTATGTATACACCATCACCACCACCGACAAATCTGTATCTATACACCATCAACATAAATCCATGTTTCTTTTTTTCTTTTTTTTTCCCCAAACCACCATCCAAACCCTGCCACTATCTAAACCGTGGCCGGAGAGTAAACCCACAGGAAGTGAAAGGAGATTAAACCTTCGCCGGAGATTAAACCTTTGTCGGATTTTCATTTACCCTTTTTAAAAAGACTCAACCCCATCAATTCTTAGTAAGTGAAGAATAGAAAGACGAGACAAATGTGTGTTTTGATTTTGTAACTTGTTGATGTTTTTAATTGGATATGTGTTTTTGTTAGAATTGGATCTGGTTGAATAGTGAGTCAACAACGCTAGAATCTGCCGCTATACATACTATAGACGAAAACAGGTAGTTTGTTACATTACATAAACGTTTTTGTAGTTAGTTTCATAACATAAACATTTTAGCATAGTTAGTTACATTCCCAGGTCATAATCTCTAAGCACAACCGGTTACTTTCCAATGATAACCGGTAATTTACATACTATAGATGAAAACAGATAGTTTGTTACATTACATAAACGTTTTTGTAGTTAGTTACATAATATAAACATTTTGGCATAGTTAGTTACATTCCCACTTCTCAAGTCATAATCTCATACATGTTTTATTCCATTTATTCAGAAATAACGTCACTCGATAATAAAACATGAACTTAATAACTTACATCATTCGATATTAAAATGTAAAATATATATAGCTGTACAAGACCAAATACACCTAGTGAGTTATATAATGAAAGTAAAAAAAAAAAACCTTAAAGTAACTTTATCCATCTAACCAAACTCCATTTTGTTGTCATTTCCTAAGGCCGGCGCTTATAAGCCTTCTTCTCGAGCGTCCTTCCATGCCCAAGACGCGGACGGCTATTGGCCGTGAGAGTCCTTGCGTTAGCTTCCTTAAAACAATTCTTCCCCAAGAAGATGAAAGACGTTGCAAGTGGGACCATTTACTAGCCTTTTGGTATTTTTTATTTTTTTTTATATATGGGTGGGGTATATATATGTGTATTTGTATGTGAGAGATAAATTATAAATTAATTGATGATGTAGAAAGAAGTTTCAAGAAGTTTTTCTTTATAGACAGTAGGTGTCCCGAGGAGAGTCTTGAATTATGCGATGCTGATGTGGCAGAGAAGTTGGAGGACGGCCCTCCTTATAAGCACATGCCTAATAAATACTTCATGTATTCAAATCGCATTTTACGAAATAATCACTACAACCTCAATATAATAAATATAAATCCATATTATCTTAAAAGACAAATATGAATACTATACTCTTTACACCCTCTTGCTTTTCACATTTTTGGCCCGATGTCATTTTGGAAGCAACTTTGGATAAAAAAAAATAATTTGTCTACATCTCACCTCTCTTATACCTCGTATACAATGATTGGGTATTGTTGTTGTTGTCATCTACCCCTTCTCCTTTGGCGGCTGATGTGCATAAACAACCTATTTATACTCATAATCCGGCACGGTATTAGTTTAGGATCCGAAAAAATATCAGCACAAACATGTGTCAAATACTATATTATGAGTTTGTCAAAATTTGTTTATACTAAAAGATAAGGTTAGAACATACTGCCATTATTTTTTCAAAGATGGATTATAGTCAATCCTTTCATATATTGTAATCACACTTTTTCATACTTTTGCAAGTTAAAAATGCGCGCGTGGACTACCAAACTTGTTCAATAAACTATCGCATAAATTGCATGAGGGATTGTTACAATGAGGATATATAATAGCCGAGTTTGATTGCAAAATCCCTCTATCATGTCAGCTAACATGTGTACTTGCCACTGTCGTAATCTAAAATGTTTGGTTCAGTCATGTGGAGTGCAACCCTTGTTCACTTTTAGCTAATTAACAATTTTTCATAAAATAGAACCAAATAATTCACACAAATTTCTCACGTAGTTGTGAAATGTTCACAAATTATAAAACTTACAACCTTTAAATTAATAGATTATTACATACACAAGTAAAAGCTCAAAGGTTACTGTCTAAGGCCGGTCTTTATAGGGGAATCCTTCGCGCGTTCGACGCCAAGGCCGGGGAGGACGCTAGTAGCACGCCCCGCGTCTTAGGCCGCATCCTTCTGTTTCTTCCAACTATAGACGTGCATGTTTGTGTGTTGTGGGGTCCGTTTTTGTGGTAGCCGTTGCAATTTAAGAAAAAAAAAACATTTTTTTAACTAAAATTTCAAAACCAAAGGCTTTATGGTTGTTTTTTTTAAAATAAATTAATTCCCTACTCCTATTTATACACCATTTTACACAACCATTTCAAATCATAACAACCTAAATACATATATTTCTATCATTTTTAAAGCATTTCAATCACACAGCACCACAAAAATGTCTAGTTCATCATCCTCTAGTGACAATTACGAATCAAACAATTACAAATCAATCAATCGGGGTGTTACGCAATTGAATGCAGTTTTCAATCCCGGGGCCATATGCGCCTATCTTAATGTTATCTTTGACGAAGAAGAAAACCAGAGCCAAGAAGCGTCAAGTTCTTCAAGACCCAAGTTTACTAGAAGGGCCATCTGGCGAGTTCACGTCGGTACTGCATAACTTTTATACGATCATTACTTTGCGCCTGAACCAACTCACCCACCTGACATGTTTCGTAGAAGGTTTGGAATATGAAAGGAAATGTTTCTCCGCATAGCGCGAAATATAAACTCCTTTGACAGCGTTCAATCGCTACCGAAGCACTTTTAGTTTTTCCACAAAAGCTCTGATTGAACATGTTTGGAACCTTCCGGAACATGACTGTCAACGTTGATGCGTAGTTTTTTATTTTCTAATAATGTCATTTTTAATAATTTATATAATTTCTTTTTTTTGTGTGTACTGTTTAATTTTATAATAAATGTAATGTGTTTGTTTAATAATAAAACGTGTTTTAATTATAATAAAATGTGTTTGTTTAATTTTGTAAAAAAGGAAAATAAAATAATAAAATAGTGGAAAAGAATTGGGTAGTATAAGGAGGGAGTGTTCTTGGCGTGTTATAGGAGAGAGAAAGTTGATGAATAGTGAAATAAGCGGGGAAGAAGTGGGTAATATAAGAAGTGGTCTAATAAATTGGTTTTGGAAGTGAAGATGATTCCCTCATAGAAGGGGCGGAAATAGCATGGGGGCAACAGGGGCAACTGCCCTCGTTAAGTTTCAAAAGTGTAACGTATATATTTCAAATAACTATTCTTTTCCCCTACACATATATATAAGCAATGATGATTAATACAATAAGATCCTTTTGTAGCCCAGTGGTTTTTGTGATGACTTGGAAGTATGGGGTTTGGAGTTCGATCTTTGCTTGCTACATTCCTTATTTTGCCTTTCTTATTTTTGTTTTGATCAAATTTTTGCTAGCTAGTTCTTCAAAGCATATACTGCCTATGTATAATGTAAAGAAATTGCATGATAACTAAATAAATCATATAAGAGATATAATAAAGTTTAGCTTTATTGTTTCTTTTCAAGTAAAAGTATGTTCTTTAACAAAATTCTTATAAATATATGATAACAACTTTTCTACTTTCCATTTAACTCTTTATTTCTTCTTATCTCGCGTGTAGTTTTATTTCAATATATAAGTAAAACACGTCAAGTTTAGTTTAAATAAATTTGTTTGGTCTAGCTATTAGAAAGATACCCTTCGTAATTAAAGTTTTAGTTTGCGCCCATACGAAAAAATTTATGGCTCCGTCCCTGCCTCATAGGCCATAACACATAGAGTTGCAATGTCAACGACAAAGACTTGTGGTCACATGTTGCCATGTTTAACCTAACTTTAAGAACCCAGGAATAAGTTTTTTCTTATTTTTATTTCAATCTCATAATGATATTGAAACGACTCAACTCGAATTAATAGAAAAATAAGGTTTTTTTTTAGAGAGATATCCCACTGCGCCGCAGTGGGAAGGTGCATTCTCCACTGCGCCGCAGTGGAAACAAAGCATCACCCAGACCAGTAAATTCCCACTGCGCCGCAGTGGGAGTCCTGTACAACAACACCAAATTTTATTTTTGACACTCAATCAACTTACAATTTTCAATTCAAAACCAAACTTCATAATACAACATTTCTAATTTCAAATAAGTTTTAGACTCGGAAATAATAATGAAAGTATCCGTTTGACCAAGCATTCATTTTACAACCAAATGAATCATCTACCCGTTTTGCCAAATAACCAAAGTCAAACTTTACATCAAGTTTCAAATGACCCAAGACACATCACATTCTGAAATTCTTACATATTAACATCTCCAAAACATAAACTTTGTACCAAAACTCGTTATAAAAGACAAACTATGAAATTAGAAATTTCGGCATGACCCATTCGTAAAATCATCATCCAAACCAGTTACGGATTATTAGTTTTACCAAAACACATTTAATCATGATCAATACATCACTACTACAAAATGACCCATTGAAAATACCCAAAAAATCGGGTCTACACTAGACATCATAATAATTTTTCCAAAAAGACATAACAAGGGTACAATGAGCCGATAGTTCAGAGGGGGTCATTAAGAGTCCTAATACCAATACCATTATACGCATTTAGCTAAAGCAAGCATATCCTTTAAGCAACTTTAACTTCAATCTTTAGATTACTTAACTTTCTTCCATATCCGGGCAACCTATAAAAAGGGTAAACAACTAAAAAGTAAGCAAAACTTAGTGAATAATCTTGCATACGTTTATACATATGAGCACTCCCACTGCGGCACAGTGGGAATTTACTGGTCCGGGTGATGCTTTGTTTCCACTGCGGTGCAGTGGGGAATGCACCCTCCCACTGCGACGCAGTGGGATATCTCTCTAAAAAAAATCCTTATTTTTCTATTAATTCGAGTTGAGTCGTTTTAGATATGTATTTATTTTAAAATGAGTAACGATAGAGTTGAGTACTTCCTAGTTAGCTCAAGTGGTTGAGCACCTGTAGGAGGTTTTGGGTTTAAGACTTGGGAAGTACATATGAAGTTTTTCTCTGAAGGCTTGGCTTGTGTATACCAGGTTCAAGTCTGAGGAGACAGGGTTTACCCCTATTGATCGTCGTGCCTTCTGGCAGATTAGTAGGGGATCCCCCCCCCCCAATCGGGTATTTGAAATAGGCATTTCTACTTCGAGAGAGCTCTCTAACGCGGACCCGATTACGACAACGTATGTTAAACCTCCCGCGATCGAATCGCGACACGAAGTTCTCAAGCGAAATTCACCTTTCAAAAATAAGTAACGATAGAGTTGAGTTTTTGCTTAATAAAATTGAGTTAGCTCAAAAATCAATAAAGTATTTAGTTCAAAAGTAAAGTTTTGATAGATAGGTATGGATCTAACTTGAGGACATTGTAGAATGATGCTTCCTAGGGGCGAGCAAAAACCGAACTGGAAAACCAAAAACCGAAAAAAACTGACAAAACCGAACCTAAAAAACCAAAAACCGAACAAAATCCATTGGTTTGGTTTTTGTTTTCCAAAAACCGAATGGATCGGTTCGGGTTTCGGTTTCATATGCCAAAAAACCAATCAAAACCGAACCGAACCGAACTCATTATATTTTAATTTATTTTATATTTATATCATATTACATTTATATTTATTACTTATAATTTGTAAATATGTTAATATATTTAAACTTTTTGTCTTTTTAGTGTACAAATCTATATAAATTGTATGTTTTAGATGGAAACATACAATAAAATCAATTCGTTTTATAGTTATATCAATTTTAACACCTAAAAAACCATAATTAGTTAAAAAAATCATCTTTATATTTTAGTTTCTATATCATAGTTTTTTTGTTAACAATTGAAAATTAAATTTATAACACTATAAACAAAAAAGTAAAAATTAAAGAAATAAAAAAAACGAACAAAAACCGAAACCGATCCAAATCGAACTGAAAAACCGAATCCAATGGGTTTGATTTTCTAAAAATCGAATGGAGCGGTTTGGGTTTCGGTTTTAGCCAAAAACCAACCCATACTCACCCCTTTATTGCTTCCACCTAAATTTTAATACAATCTATTTTGAAGAAAAATATTGTTGCATTAACTAAATCTTACTTGTCACATTGTTTGATAATATAAAATAAAAAAAAATGAAAGCGTAATAAAAAAAAAGAATTTGGATGATAAAGAATATAATTGCTACAAATAAAAAATAAGCAGAAAAACAATGCAAGAAAATGAATATATAAGTAGAAAAAGCGTGCTTTTGTATTATTATTATTATTATTATATATATATAAAAAAAATTTTCAACTCGTAGATTATGGAGAAAATATAAACTATCTCATTGTTTATTTTCTTGTTATTCTCAAATTTACTTTAAAAAGAAAATATATATATATATATATATATATTTTTCCATCCATTTTAGTTAAAAAATGATCCTTATACAATATAATTTTACCATACATAACAATATATTTATTAAATAGTTGTATAGCATAACTATCTGATGCATGTATTATTACGTATGTTAAAATTATGTTGTATATGGATCATTTACCATTTTAGTATCTTACCGAACACCCCCGTTAGACTCATCAGCGAATATGATTTTCGATATGTGGCATATCATACATTGAACAATGGAATAAATTTGTCGTTTCTAATAGTTTTTACTTTTGACCACGAATAGTCCACCATGATCTCAATTTCCAGTGTTACTCATATTAACTTGGATAAACGAGCATGGTATTCGCACAATGCGGCGGCGGTAGTGGGGAAGACGGTTTAGTAGTGTCGGTGATTGGTGGTGGTGGCGGTGGCGATGACAACTGGTGTAGGTTTATGTTATTGTGATAGCAGAAATTTTTAGAAGATAAGGATTTAAAGTGTTAATTATTAAAATAAAGGTTTAGAGTGTAATTAGATAATAGAAAAGGAAATGTCCAAGGACAATTTTGATATTTCAAAGACAGAAATTACTAAAAATAAAAATGGGTGTTTTGCTTTATAAAGGAGTAGAGATAACCAATCTATGTTTGTATGTTATTTAAAGTTAAACTAGATGAAAGAACAGTTTATCATGCAAACACAAATCTACATCACAACACTTGATTATTTTACGACTTTTATCCTTATTATTGTAATTTATAATAAAAATAAACTAGATTTTAGACCAGTGACAAATACACGAGTTTTATAACATTATCAATATATGAATTAGTATATGGACTAAGAAATAACTTAAACGTTAAAATGCAAAAATATACTTAAAAAATATTTGAGAATTGAGGTATTCAATAAATAATAATGTAAAATTATATCAAGGTTGGATGATGTAGTCGGTTTTCTTTTATACAAACTTTTTCAGATTTCGTGGGCTTTCAATGATTTTATGTGTTGTGATTGTATTTGTAGGGTTTAATTGAATAGATGAATATATATTGTTGTATGAAATGTTATATATGAGATATATCTAGATTATAATGATAATACATACGTATACTGAATATATTCAATTGATATTGTCATTAGTTTTGTTTTATATTTTATTTGATAAGTCTTACAATAAAAATAATATAAACAAAAATATAGATATAAATACTAATTCGTATTAATCCAAGTATTGTAACATCTCTAACTTTTAGCTATATTTTGTTATTAGATAGACATTATGCAATAAAGTATTATTTATATTTTAAAGTGGGTTAAAGAGTAAATTGGTGACGGAAAACTAAAAAATTTAATTAATTATTTTTATATTGGGTTAAAGTGTAAATTGATGATGGAAAACTAAAAAGTGTAAATATTTATTTTTAAATTTGGTTAAAGTGTAAATTGGTGATGGAAAAACAAAAAGTGTAAATTAATTATTTTTATGCTGAGTTAAAGTGTAAATTGGTAATAAAAACCAAAAAGTGTAAATTTAATTTAGACATGTGGTGATTAATTAATTTTGATAAATTGAATGCCGTGATTGATTAATTGAGGTTAGACTAGTTGTCTTGTATTATATATTAAGTAAGATAAGATTTAGATATAAAGGAAAATTACATTTTTAGTCTCTCAAGTTGACAATATTTTCAGTTATTGCCCTTAAGTGAATTAATTACAGAAAAAACCCAAAGTTGGTCACGTTTTGAACTTTTCACTATGCGACTAACAGTCGTCTATTAGGTCCGTTAAGTGAAGGGCATATTCGTTATTTCGCCATGATCCCTTATTCTTCTTCTTATTCCTCTTCTTCTTCTTCCTTACTCAAACAACCGTCTACTAGAAAAACTTGAACTGATCAAAAAATACACACATAGAAAATTAGTTATCACCTCCAAAATAACTACAAGTATTAAAAACTAGTCTTCAGGTCCGTCTGATGGACGGATAATTTCAAAAAATATCAAATATCAAAATAATAAACAACAAAACAGGTGAAAAATAACAAAACATGAAAAAACAAATTTAAAAGAATAAACCACTTTTAGGTTGAAAAAGAAATCACAATTAGACTATAATTAACAAGAAACTAAATTAAAAGAGATGAAAAATAATAATAACATAACAATTGTCAATATCAAATAATAAACAAGCACGAACAAAATACCGAAAATAAAATTAAAGGGAAAAAAACCGTATGTTTTTTTGAAGGAGAATTGGTTAAGAATTAATCATTTTCTGTGACTATGAAATATTTTCTTTGAAACTTTAACCTCTTGTTTTCAAAGGCTAAAAGTTTTTCAACTGATTTAATATTGTATATAACAAAAAAATAATATGAGTATTTAAATCGACCTTATCCATACCTTGTGACCATTGCTTCTCTTGAAAGACGACGAATATGCTTGTTTAATATGCTACTGCTACAGGCCTACAGATCATTGTACAACTTTATGAAAGTAATGTACAACTATTTACAGCCAAAAATTCCTTTTTTTGGAATATATGTAAATTTAATATAATATTTTATTAAATCAAAGTATGATGATGCACTTTTATTGCCCCACTTACGCGGACAATATCGTCATTTCAGTATGTCCGCTTTATAGTGCCCACGTTCTTTCTCCATTGGCGGCCTGTCAAATTCCCAAAAAGGACTTTAGTTGCTTTAACGAACACCCTCACTAAAACGTTATTGTATATTCATGTTTGTTTGATGAACTCAAAACTTTTAAAGAAGCAAAATCTTTCTCAAAACTTTTAAATAAGCAAAATCTTTCATCTTTACCTACTTACCTTAGCTATTAAGCCATAATTTCATTGACAAATGACAATGTACATAAACAAATAGATTCTGATATGTATATATTCTTCCATTAACATCTTTATCTATACTTCTATACTTCTATACTACTATATAAAATTTATAACCCTTATGTTGAAAGTTTACATAAATGAGACATGCGAATTGACCAAAATACCCTTAATGAATTAAATCACCATCAACCCTTACACTGTATTCTCGAGTTTTTATTAAAAGAAAAGAAAGGAGAAGATTGGATAAGGGAAGAAATGATAGATAATTACATAAAAAAGAGTCATTCTCGAGTTGAAAGAAAAGAAAAGAAAGTTGATAGTTAAATGTATTATTAAGTTAGAAGGGAAGGAAAAGAAAGGATAAAAAGATATAATTTTACATTTATAGCCTTGTAGTAATTAAAACCTTTATATAAGTTTGAGGGGTATAATAATAATTTCACCATTTTTCCTTCAAAAATCTTGCCAAAAGTGGCAAGAAAGTTTTGGGATCAAAACATCCTATTTTTCCATTTCTTTCTCTTCCCTTTCTTTTAAAATAAAAAGTCAAGAATACAAAAACTAGAAGTTTCTTACCCTTTCTTTTCTTATCTCTTCAAAATAAAACTCAAGAATGCACTCTTAATATTAAATTACACCATTAATCCATTATATTAGAAAATATCTCTACCAACCCCTTTAAAACAAATACTTTTACCTACACCAATAGATGTCGCCACCACCGTCATCGCCGACTCGCCGCCGCATTGCGCGGGTACCATGCTCGTTTCTAAAATAAAAATATTGTATTACAGATCGCTAAAATGGAAACAACAAATATGACTAAAAAGAGTTACCTATTAAATTTAAGGTTCAAAAACCAAAAACAATTTAAGGTTTGAGATTACAAAAGTGTCTCTTAATCTATACTATCTTATAATAATTATTACATTCTCTCTCATAAAAGTGTTAGATGAAAAATTACTATTTTACCCCTTATAAATTGATTTACATCATTAATCCTTTATCTTCTACATTATATCAACTATCACTTTACATCAATTACATTTACACAAATTACTTACACAGTTGCACCCACCATGAACACCACCACGGCCACCGTCACCACCGCCAATCGTTGTCACCACTAAACCGTCACCGCATCGCGCGGGTACAATGCTAGTGTAAATATATTTGTCTTTTATTTTATGTTTAAATAAGTGTAAACTAATTATATTAGTTTACTAAGTGTACCAATAGGGTGAAATCCCAATGACACTACCACTAAGAGTACACATAGCAAGGCGTCCCCTTATGTATTTTTCGCCGGGAATGCCAGAGAACACCTATCAGAACGTCGGCTACATTGCCCCTATTGGCGTTCTTGGCCAAAAATATGTCCTCCCGATATCAGACACCCATTTTTTGCATATGTAATCGAGGCCACATGCCTCTTCATATCGGGTTTTTTTAAATACTTTTTTAGCAACTTATGTTTAATATTATTAATAGAGGGTGAAATCCCAATGACACTACCACTAAGACTACACATAGCAAGGCGTCCCCTTATGTATTTTTCGCCGGGAATGCCAGAGAGCACCTGTCAGAACGCCGGCTACGTTGCCTCTATTGGCGTTCTTGGCCAAAAATATGTTCTCCCGATATGATATCAAACACCCATTTTTTGCATATGTAATCGAGGCCACATGCCTCTTCATAGCGGGATTTTTTTTAAATACTTTTTTAGCAACTTATGTTTAATATTATTAATAGATGGTGGGTTCCCTTGAAGCAGAAGCGGCTCAATCCATATTGTGGCCTAAAACAAAACTTATAAATGAAGCCTATTTACATCTAAAGCTCATTTTAAACTAAAGGAGTACAAAAATAAAAAAAAAACACAATTAATTTCCCCTCAATCAATAATTATATAACAAACTCCTTCATTATCTAAGTTCCATTATATAACCCTTTAAGAACCTTATGATCAACCCAACTAAGTGGGATTGGCAATTAAAAGTTCTTATTGAACAAATATCTTAACATCCGTTCGTCCTTATGTTTTTAAGCCACTATATCTTAATTTTATTTTTAAATTTTTTATTTGAAATTTATCTAAAATCTATATATAAATAAAATGATATATATTTAACATATATATAAAATTTGAGACCTTTAATAATATGGGGCCTAAAGCCCTTGCTTTATTTGCCTTACCCTTTAGCCACTACTGGCTTGAAGGGTTTATAATAGAATCCTTACTCCAACCAAAATAGAGGAGAAGCCTCTTGGATAACTAGACGCCACTTGTTGCAATAATAGAAAATTGGGGCTTCCATTAGAAGCCTTGGCTCCTTGCTCCATATTGGCACACAAATCAAGGCTGCAAGACAAATTATATTCTGTGATCAATGTGAGAATAATGGATTATCAGACATAAGTTATATGTTTTTATGTTGTTTGCACTCTAGGTACCAAGACTAGGGATGAGAAAAAAACCGAATCCATGACCCGACCCGAAATTGGCCCGAGCCGACCCGCCCGAAGGGCTAACGAGCCGGGTCACAGGTCAAGCTTTTGTTGCATTTTTGGGTCACAGGTTGCTCCAGTCGGGCCGGGTCAAGCCAAAAACCAAAAAAAGGAGAAGGAAACCCATGCCTCGCCTGAACCCGACCCGAACAACACGTGTCGGGTCACAGTTCAGATTTTCATATACTTGTGGGTCGCGGGTCGGGCCAGGTCGGGCCATTTGCACATCCCTAATCAAGACGGTACATTTGACAAATGGTTTTCACCCTTTTACCATTTTTAATTTTTAAAGTCTAATAAGCTAAAAATTAATATTGGAATATCCGAATTTTTAAGTACAAATTTTGGTATGACTAAACACAATGTTCAAAATAAATCACAATATAACTTGACTAGCTCATATAAATAAGTTTGAATCAAACAAAGACTTAAAGAATTTACTACATCTAAGTATATAAATTAGGAAGACCTCAAATAATCTAAATGGAACTCTTCTGTTTAAAACAATATAAAAAATCTAAATGGAAATTAATTCCCTTACATTGTAAAATAACAATACAAAATGATTTTACATTATTTTATTATGAGGTTTGTTCTTCATATGATATATGGCGGCCAAAATTACTTAAAAAACATGAGAAATGCTATAATCACAAACTAATTACAAACAGAGTTTTACAATTTGACATGACTTATGAAGTGGACCAATCATGTTAGAATTTATTTTCTCTTTCTTCCTTTGTTTTTATTGGTGGAGAATGAATTTATATTTTTTTTTTTGGTGAAAATGTGAATTATATTACTATCCAAAACATTTACAAATTTACATTTTAATGTACCTTGGACAGCCCCAAGAATACCAAACAACAGACAATACAATGCAATCAAAATCTAGGAACTAATTCAGAGCCAACAAATATTAATAACATCAAAAACCACTTCCATCCATCAACCTCAAGCTGAGCATACCAAAACTGCAGCCTCACACCTCTGCATACATTCCCAAAACAGAACCCATACTAGTTGATTGCACCAGTATAAGACCAAGTAGTCCCATCTTGCATGAATCACTATTCCTATACGCAAGTGCAATCAACCATCAAAATTACTCTTCTGAAAACCAAATACCATATCCACCAAAAATCAAGTAGCTTTAAGAGAATTACCCAACCATTTCAGGTCCCATAACTCTGCTATTTTTTCCACATTTCTAGTTCTTCTAACTTTGATTGACATTAATTGAAATCTAACACTTTCCCTTAGTTTGGCATAACATCTCCTTATTCCTTTCTTGACTCTTAAAAAGTCTAGCATTTCTTTCTTGCCATATGTAGTATACGGCAGCAACCACCAAAAGTCTATTCACCACCACTCCTAAATTATTGTTATTCCTTTTCCTGGCTAAACTTCTAATCACTTCCTGTAAACACACCACTTGCTGCACTTGATAAAGCACCTAACTTAACACATTCCATATCTCTCTTATGTAACTGCATTTGAAGAAAAGATGCTCATGACTATCTTCAGTAATATTACAAAAAACACACTTCAGATCTGCATCCTGTTTCCAAATAGCCATTTTATCTTGAGTTAACAACTTTTCCTGCACTGCAAGCCAAAAAATGAAAACATGTCTAGGTATAAGCTGTTTAAACCACACCACATTTTTCCATTCCACATTTGACCATTCCTCTCTCATATCCTTCCAAGCGTGTTTAGTAGAAAATACAACTTTCTGGTTGTCCCTTGTATTCCATAATACCTTGTCCTCCATCCCATTTTGTAATTCTGGTACATCAATGTTCCTCAAAATGGGATAATCTTCAACCCATCCATCTGGCCATTTCCAATTATTATTGCAAATCATTTTGTTCACAGTGATATTTTCATCGAATCTGGCATCATAAACAGCTCTCCTATTGATGAATGCACATAAAGGTCCTTCATTGCACCATTTGTCATGCCACATAGAAGTGTTCTGCCCATCTCCTATCTCGACAAAAACATGATGTTTGACCAGATCCCTAATTTCCATCATAGTTTTCCATCCCCAACTGTTAGTCTTATCAACTTGGTAAATCCATACACTTTTATTCTTTAATTTCACTACATTAACCCATTTAGCCCATAAGGAATCCTTATTTTCAATAATTTTCCAAAACTGTTGTATGAGTAACACTTCATTGCACTTCCTAATACTCTTCAGGCCCAACCCACATTGTTCCTTTGGTTTGCAAACATTTTTCCATGCAACTCTTGCTTTACCTTTTGCAGAATCCCCAGCATTCCATAGAAACCTTTTGAACAGTTTTTCCAAATCTTTAATTATTGAATTAGGTAGCATAAACACAGATGCCCAGTATACTTGCATGGATGACAAAACTGAAGCAATCAATTGAACCCTTCCTGCATGAGAGAGACACTTATTCTTCCAACATTCAATTCTGCTATTGACTTTATCAATTAATACTTTGCAATCCTTTACCCCCAATTTTTTAGCAAGTAAAGGAACACCCAAATACCTCACTGATAACTTTCCACACTTGAAAGGCAAAATATTAAGCAACTCACTTTGTTCCTTCTCATTCAGGCTTCCAAAAAATATGGTGCTTTTACCTAAATTCGGATTTAATTATGAAATTTTACTAAAATCCTCCAAAGCCTGTTTCACAACTTTGAGAGATCTAGTATTACCTTTACACACCACTAACAAATCATCATCAAAACACATATGGGACAATTTCAGTTCCTTACAACCAAAGTGGTATCCAAACTCAGTGGATTCCTCAATTCTCTTTTTCATAATGAGACTGAAGACTTCCATAACCTAAGTGAACAAGTAAGGTGATATAGGGTCACCTTGTCTTAGGCCTTTTTCCCCTTTGAAATAACCATGCACCTCCCCATTTAAGCAGATAGAGAACTTAGAGGAAGAAACACATACCATGATCCATTTAATCATATCTTTATGGAATCCAAATTTAACCAGAACATCCTCCAAGAAACTCCAGCTTACTGTATCATATGCTTTATGTATATCTATCGGCATAACACATCTTTTGGGCCCATTTTTCCTGTTATAGCCCCTGAGTAACTCTTGAGCAATAAGAATATTATCTTGTATGTGCCTGCCAGGAATAAAAGCACTTTGATTCACACTAACAATCTTTTTGAGCCTTTCCTGGATTCTGTTTGTGAGAACTTTGCTTATACACTTGTATATAACATTGCAGCATGCAATAGGTCTGAAATCAGAGACGTTATTAGGTGTGTTCACTTTAGGGATGAGTGCAATCAAAGTGGCATTAACTTCACCCAACAGTTTACCAGTTGAAAAGAATTCCTTGATTGCCAAACACACTCTACTGCCCACTATATCCCAAGCCTTCTTAAAAAAACCAGAAGAATACCCATCAGGCCTAGAAGCTTTGTTGCTATCTATCTCAAAAATGGCCTATTTTATTTCAGATTCATCAATTGGCCTTATCATATTTGCAGCTTCTTCACTAGATAGAGCCTTATCAAAATACCTTTCATCACAGGCAAAACTGTATCAGTTCTTCCCCAAAAATGCTCAAAATGCTTTACAAATTGAGCAGCAACATCCTTTCCTTCATATTTTATCCTATCTTCATCACATATAACTTCCACTCTGCTCTTACTCCTCTTGGATTTTTATATCCCATGAAAATAGGCAGTATTTTTATCCCCTTCTAGAAGCTACTAAACTTTGGCTTTTGTTGTAGAAGTTTTATTTCATCATTTGCAGCTTCCAAAAACTCTTCAATATTATAGCAGCTTCCCCTCTATATTCCTTATTATGTGGTTCCTTGTCAACTAATTGTTGAATATTAACCAATTTCTCTCTCAAAATATTCAAAGAATAAAAAACATTACCTTTGCTCCAACTCAATTTATTTAGAGGCTTTTTCAGTTTCTTTAAATTCTTAACAAGTTTAAACATATGAAAACCTTGGATGTTGTCATCCCACTTTGTCTTAATATATAACATCCTTAAACTTTTCTCTGTCAGCCACAAAATTAGAGAATCTAAAAGATTTTACTTTTCTAACCTGACCATTCTTGATTGAAAGCTCAGCGGGGTTGTAATCTGACACACTATAAGGCAAGAAAACACCATGAGCTTGAAAACTTTTTAGAAACCCTTCATTGATCATGATTCTGTCCAATTTCTTGAGGACATAACACTTATTGTTTTTCAATGATTTAGTCCAGGTGTAATTAGACCTTGAACTACAAATATCCTCAATTTCCAACTCATTGACAGCATCTTGAAAATTTTGCATGTCGATAGTATTACTAGATCCCCTACTAAAGTGTTCATTAGCATTTAATGTAACATTAAAATCACCCAATAGCACCCAAGGCTTATTATCAACAAACTGTTTCTGTTTGCCTAACTCCCTCCAAAGCAATCTCCTTTCACTGCCATTATTACTGGCATATATAAAGCTGCAATAAAATTTGATCTTACTAGAAATTACCTCTATGCAACAAAGAATTGACTGTTTAGTAGAGTCAATCACCATCAGGTCAATGTCACTAGAATTCCATCCTACCAAGATTCTGCAACAAGATGGTGCAACTTGGACATTTGATGTCCATTCCCAATTACCAAAAATCTTGTTTCCAACTTTTTGGATTGTGTTTAACTTTAAATGGGTTTCAAAGAATGCACACACCTGAAGATTTTCATTCCTAATAAATTTAACAGCTTCATTTTGCTTAATAGAGGTATTCATCCCTCTAATATTCCAAATAGCCAATTTTAAATCCATTAATACCAGGCAAACTGATGCCCAGTTTAAGAGTTGAGCATCACTTCCTTGAATCTCATCTGCTACTAAACATCCAGTAGCATCATTCATATCCTCTATAATATCTTCTTCCATTCGATTTTCCTCCCTATTCTTCCTCTGCAGCCACATACTATCAAAATACTGTATCATTTCCTTAGACCAGCCTCTTATTTCCTCTATTGATGGTTTACTTCCCTTTAAAAGAAAGGCATCCACAATCAATTTGTTATCATAGGGCAATTCACCATTAACTTCCTCTCCCCCCCTTCATCAGCCAGTACACCAAACCTATTTCTAGGTGTGCTAGTCTTGCTATTAGGCTCTTCATTAAATTTGTTTTGGTTACTTTTTTGCTTCTGCCTATATTCCACATTAGCTTTCCCTCTATTTCCTCCATTCCTACCATTTTGCTCACCATTCTTCCTATGAAACCTTTTCCTAACATTAACTTGAACAAAATCATCCTTCTTTGTTTCTTCTGAACCCTGATTCACATCGACATCCCCATCTTTAGCTTCCATTCTTTCATCTACTACATTCTGTTTTTAACACTTAATATCACAGTGACCAAAGACTTGACAGTGGCTGTATTTTATTGGCTTCCAAGAATATTCCACATTCACATTTTGGTTCTTGTAGTATCCTGAAACTCATCCTTATAAACAGTTTCAATTTGATCTTTTAATTCTTTGCCTGCTTCAATTTCAATTAATACTCTTGCAAAACCAATCCTACCATTTCCTTGATGACACATATTGGCAGTCATGCTATCCATCATAATTGGTTTGCCTAATCTACTAGTCAGAGTACTAATTCCCCTTAGACTCCAAGCTTCTAGAGGCAGATTTACGAGCTTAATCCACATAGATATCTTATTAGGTTCTGTCTTTTCTACATTCACCTTTGAATTCCATTCTTACACAAAATATGTTTGTAATTAGTTTGTCATCTATCTCTCAAAAAACATTATTCTTATTCAATTTGAGAGTCATCAAAATCCTTTTATTATTACGAGCATAGTGCCCGCGCGTTGCAGCGGCTAGAAAGTGAGAAAGGCAGGTGGTGGTGGATATCGCGGGAGGCAGTGGAGAAGGGGGGCGGCAACGGAGGGTGATAGAAGCTAGGTCGATAAGAGTGTGTAATGATTAGAGGGAATTGGAGAAAGGGAAATATATAAGGGTTTTATGTTTTATGAAGGGGTATTTTGGGAAAAAATTTTTTGCTTAATTTCTTAATCTCAATCCTCTTTATAAAAGATTATAGATTATTATTGTTGTACAAAACCAAGGGTAATAAGGTAAATTGAAATATCAGAACGGCTGTCACAGCAAATAAAAATAAAAGATACAACGTGTGAGTGACAAAGCCCACAAGCCGGTGGCTTTCTTTTCTCTTTTCTTTCTTTCGCATAATAATCACATTCTCTTTCTCTTTTTATTTCTTTAGAGAGAGAAAAAAAACCCAAAATTATTTTAATAAAGAAAAGTTAGTTTAGGGACGTTACCGGATTCCAACTGGTTTTATTCACCGGGATTTGGGATTATTTTCACGTCCGTTTATTTCCCTTCTTTCTTCCATCAATATCAATTCACTTGGATTACTCTTGGGATTACAAAAAATTTTAATTTCCTTTTTTGGGTCTCTTTAAAAGAAAATAAAGTTTCAATTTTTTTTACAGTATTTATGACTCTAGATTTTTATTGATCCACTAGAATTTTTATGATGAGTACAACTCCTCAAAATAAACTATTTTCGAGTTGGTTTTCTCCCACCCGAAACGGGTCGGGTTCTGGGAATTCGGACCCTAAAGAAAAGGGTTTTGCAATTGGGGATAAAACACCAAAAGGGTTAGTTTCAAAAGTTGGAATTATGGATCAAGATGCTCTAGTTGATAAAATTACTATGCTTGAAAAAGAGGTTAGTTATTTAGTTCTTTTTTCTTGCGATTTTTTTACTGTAGTTTTTTTTGATTATTAGGTTTTCTTGATTATGGTATTTGTGATGCTAATTGTTTGTAAATTTGTTAAAGATGAAAACTTTTTGGTATTTTGTGAAGTGGGTCTTGATTAAAATTTGAAATTATTGTAGTTATGATTTGATTTTTAGTTAGTTGGGTTTCTGGAATCTGTTACTATTTAGTTAGGCGACCTTGCAGTAAAATATTGTACAAAAAAAACCATAGCCCATTAGCAAAATCCTTAACTTATAGATTGGGTGTAACCGTTAATTGGTAGGTAAATTAGTACGGAGTACTTTACTATGTTAGGCCCCCTGTCACACACACACACACACAACGATGCGATCCTTTTGTTACTTAATAAAAGTGAGTGTATGTAAAGATTTGAAATTGATCTATCAATTATATGCTGCTATAATATTCGCTGTTGCAGTGTTAACATAAGTTTGTTATCTTGGATGGCTTTTGAGGTTTGGTAAATCCGTACCATATGGTTATAATCGTACATCATCAGTTCGATAATAGGTAGCGAGTATTGTGCTATCGATGGGTTGTTTTATGACATTTACTTGATTATATGATGTTGGTTAAACAACAATATAGTTACAAGTTTTCGATAAACTGGACTCAAACTGATTTGAGAATGAGTAAGTTCATGGAAAGTGATCAAATTTCACGTGAACACGAAATGCAAATGGGACAAAGAGCACTGGACCTAGCTTTCAGATCTACTGGATCTTCTTTCTCTTTCAAAGTACATATAAGTGATTTGGACAGTTTTATGGAATTACAAAAATTACAAATATTGGTTGCCCAATTTGTCTATAAAAGTCATGCAACTTTTTCTTGGTGGAATTACATAAAATGGTTTTGCCCAATTTGACTTAGGGTTATAGTATTGTAAACTTTGTCTATTTGCTGTTGTATCTGTTTCTTTTACAAACTCGCGTATTATGGATTTGTAAAAGAAACATAGGTTGTCGCTTTAAGTTGTGCCAATTAGGAAATCATGCAGAAAGATTTTGTCAGATCTAGCATTGTTTTAGCGAAACCGTTAATTACTCTTATTCAACTTCCGTTTATTGCGTATTTCTAAGTAGTAGTAATTGTCACTTGATTAAGTTTGTGGTACATAAAAGGACCTATCACAAGCACCACATCCCCCCTTTGTTAAATTCAATGTGCAACCTTTATATCAGTGTTATGTTTTCTACTGTTCTTGTACATATGGTGACTGATTGAAATTTACTTCATTTGATAATTGGTGTACATGCAGCTCTATGAATACCAATATAACATGGGCCTCCTACTCATGGAGAAAAAAGAATGGGTCTCTATGAATGAAAAATTTGAGAGAGAGTTAGCTGAGGCCAAAGAGCTCCTTCAGCGTGAGCAAACATCACATCTTATTGTGATTTCAGAGGTGGAGAAGCGAGAGGAGAAGTTGAGGAAAGCGTTGGGAGTTGAAAAGCAATGTGTCAATGAGGTATAGCATATGTGCTACACTCTATATCTTTATCTTATCTTAATCATAAAGCGTGATGTGTATTCTGATATTTTATAATTGTTCACTGCAGTTAGAAAAAGGTTTGCGTGAAATGCGCTTAGAATATGCGGAAATAAAGTTCACGGCTGATTCGAAATTGGAGGAAGCGCATGCTCTGTCTGCTAGCATTGAAGGGAGGTCATTGGAGGTAGAGGCGAAGTTACGTGCTGCTGATGCCAAGCTTGCTGAGGTCAGCAGGAAGACATCAGAAATTCAGAGAAGATCAGCTGAGATCGAGGCAAAAGAAAGTTCTCTGATGAGGGAACGCCTGTCATTCAATAACGAGTATGCTTCACATTTTGTAAAAGTTAGACTTCTACATTATTATTTTTCGCTTCATGTTCCTTGTATGTTTCCAGGAGAGATGCACATGAACGGAATCTATCTCACCAACGGGAGGACTTGAGAGAATGGGAGAGGAAGTTACAAGAGGGAGAGGAGAAGCTGGCTGAGGTGCGTAGATTGCTCAACCAAAGGGAGGAGCTGGCAAATGATAGTGATAGAGTATATAAACAGAAACAACTTGATCTTGATGAAGCACAAAAGAGAATCGACATGACTAATTTGGATTTGAAAACTAAGGAAGAAGAAATAAGCACCAGGAGTGAAAACCTAGCTTTAAAAGAGAAAGTAAGTCTCTCTTCGGCTCTTGACTGATTAATATCTTAAATGCATGTATTTCACTTTATTCGTACTGTTCATTTGCAGGATGCTGCTGCCATGAGAAAAAACTTAGAGTTAAAAGAGAAGGAATTAGTAGAGCTAGAAGAGAAGCTCAATATGCGAGAACAGGTAAACTTTTATGAATTGTTGCATATAGATGGATGTATGATATCTTTCCATAGATGTGATAAGGATCATCTCCTTGCAGGTAGAGATTCAAAAGCTTTTGGATGAACATAAAGAGCTCTTGGAAGCGAAGACTCGTGATTTTGAGTTGGAATTGGAACAAAAGAGAAAATCATTGGATGAGGAGTTTAAGATCAGGGTTATTGAGGTGGAGAAGAAGGAAGTGGAAGTTAATCACACAGAAGGAAAAGTTGCAAAACGAGAGCAGGCAGTAGAAAAGAAACTTGAGAAAATTAAGGAAAAAGAGAAAGACTTTGATCTGAAATCGAAAGCTTTGAAGGAGAAAGAGAAGTCCCTTAAAGCCGAGGAGAAGAATATAGAGAAAGACAGGGAAGAAGTTCGCAGCGAGACGGAAAGTTTGTCAAATCTCAAAGCTGAGCTTGAGAAGATACATACAGAGATTGAAGAACAACGATCTAAGGTTAAGGAGGATCTGGAAAGGCTCCAAGTAACAGAAGAAGAAAGGTGTGAGCATGTCCGTTTACAGTCTGAATTAAAGCAAGAGATAGAAAATACTAGACAAGAGAGGGAAGTGGTTCTGATGGAAAGGGAGAACCTAAAGCAGGAAAAGGAGAAGTTTGAAAAAGAATGGGAAGATCTTGATGAGAAAAGAGCCGAGATCATGAAGGAATTAGAATCTGTTGCTGCACAGAGGGAAAACCTGGAAAAAATGAATCGGCTAGAAGAAGAAAAGTTGAATAATTTGAGGTTGGAAACAGAGAGCTATGTAGAGAGAGAGTTAGAAGCCCTCAAGTTATCTAAAGAATCATTTGCTGCTAATATGGAGCATGAAAAATCTGTCTTAGCTGAAAAATATAACAGCAAGAAATCCCAACTACTTCATGACTTTGAAGTGAAGAAGCAAGAGCTCGAAACTGATTTACAGAACAAAGAGTCAGACCTTGAAAATCGCATGCGTGAACGTGAAAAATCATTTGAAGAAGAGAGAGAAAGAGAGTTGGCGAATGTCAAATACTTGAGAGGTGTTGCAAGTAGAGAAATGGAAGAGATGAAATTAGAAAGGGTACGGCTAGAGAAGGAGAAACATGATGTATCTACAAATCAGAAGCATCTAGAAGGGCAGCAGCTGGAAATGAAGAATGATATAGACAAGCTTGTTGGGATTAGCATGAAGTTAAAAGAACAACGTGAACAATTTCTTAAGGAAAGAGAGCGGTTTGTTGCGTTTGTTGAGCAACAGAAAAGCTGCAAGGAATGTGGCGAGAGAGTTTCTGAGTTTGTCTTATCTGATCTTCAAACTTTAGCAGAAATCAAGAATGCAGATAATTTTGCTTTGCCGAAGCTAGCGGATGGTTATTTGAAGGAAGCTATTCAGGATACTTCTGAGAGACTGAATGTCGGGACATCCTTGGGTGTGGCTAATTCAGGCTCTCCTGCTTCTGGTAGTAAAACCTTGACCTGGTTGCGAAAATGTACCTCAAAGGTCTTTGTATTTTCAGCAGGGAAGAAGGATGAACACGAAGCTGGTGAAACACAAGCACAAGAGAAGCTTGTGGATGTTGGAGAAATACCAGAATATATTCTGAGCTCAGAAGATGAACCAGAAGTGTCAGCAAAGGTCGCGCCAGATTCTTTTAATATCCGTAGGCGGGTGGAGCAATCAGGTGATGATCTTAGAAACAACAACAGCCAGGCAAATGAGATTGAAGAAGTTTCTCAGCAGCTTAATGGAAACAAAGGTCAAAATAAGCCATCCACGAGGCGCAAATCCAGGGCTACCAGAGCTCATTCAATGAAGGCTGCTAGTGAAAATAATGAGAGTGCTAATGGTGTTGCAGACCACTCTACTTACACAAATGAAGTGAGCCAAGGCATATCAAAAGGTGGAAGTCGCAAGCGTGCAAGTGAACAAGAGCCTGAGTACAGTGAACAATCTGGCAGTGTTACCACTGAGGGCCGCAGGAACACGAGACAAAAAGTGTCTAAAGGAGTAGAAGCTCCTCAAGTAAGACGATACAACCTACGCCGACCCAAGACGTAAGTAACTACGTTTGTACTTTCAATCTTCATTGAAGTTATTTAATAATACTCTTCTTAACTAGACATCATGTTAAACACCCTTTGGAGTGATCATAATAGAATTGGGGATTTGGTTTATGCTTTAACACATCTAAATACAAAAAGAATTTCTGGGTTTACTCTGGTTATGCTTTAACTCTCATGTCTCTGATTTTGTATTAAAAAACCAGATAAAAAAGAATTGTGTCTAATTGCTGAATTGAAAAGTATTGATTATTATGCTATAATATGGTTCCTTATCAAAATTTTATGGAATTAGTTATTATCTTAGTGTCTTTTACATGAGTTCGTACGTATGTTAGCATTTCTTCTGTGTTCCTCCTCAGAGTTTCATGGAACTAGTTACTTATTATCTTAGTGTCTTTTACATGAGTTAGTGTGTATGTTTGTGTTCTTACTCGTCTAAATTCCATTTCATTCAGTGGAGCCCCCACGGCTGGTGGCAGACCCTTGTCTAATCAAAGTAAAGAGGAGGGTGTTGGGAGAAAGAGAAGAAATCCTGGTTCAAAGGTTCAACCTGGAGCTTCGACAAGTTTAGCTAGTGAAGATCATGTCTCCAATGGAGATCACGCCAGTGACTCCCAATCCCATGTATATAAGCTTTCCTTCAAATTTTTTTTTTATATCAACAAACGTGGATTTCAGTACCCTCTCTGATTGATTATATGTTTGTGTTGCATGCAGATGAAAGGCACGGATGAAGAGAATGAGGTAGGAAACAAGCGTTCAGATGATAGGGTTATGAGTGAAGAGGTGAATGGGACGCCTAACCGTGATAGGGAATGTGACGATGGCGAGATTGGAACTCCTGCCGCGTCTGACCAGAAGGAAGAAGATGAAGATTCTGAAGATGATGAGGAGATTGAGCATCCTGGTGAAGTTTCCATAGGAAGAAAGCTATGGACTTTTATCTCAACATGATGAAGGAATAAAAGAAAGCTTTATATTTGCATGCATAGAGTCCAAACAACTCTTTCCTTTTTGGCATCAAGAGTTGTTTCTTGTGTTTCTAGTGTCTATCGATTGTTTAGCTAGTTTAGAAGATGGTATGGTATATCGTTAGATTGTTTTGCAAGGAGAGATGCTGTTAGCTACATTTCATGTAAACGTTCACACTTGCTTTTCGTTTTCTTGTGTGTTGTTTGTGATCTCTTTTAGAGTTCTTAATTTGTTATAAGACATGGATTCTTCATTTTATGATCTTGTTTGTGTGACGTGTATGTATACAAATTGGGGTGGTTACTAAAACTTTGTATAAAGATGCACCAGTCTCCTTGTATGGTCGTCGAGACTTTGCAAAAAGTCCCAGGTTCATGCATTTGTGGTGAAGCTACAATTCAGACCAAAGATGAACACCATGCGACAGATCAACATTGATGTAACATTTTTCCAAATCAGAATGCCAGGTTAGTGTCTTGGGTCAAACATGCTGAACCAACTCAAAGTAGCTTGGCTTGGCTCTGTCTTTTCAGGCTGTTTAAACATCGAACACATGTAATCCATTTGCAAACTAAAAACCCACCACCTAAGTCAAAAAGCATATGACCAACATGAAACAAAATGACTTCTGATGTTAAAAGCAGATGTTACTGTCTGTACAGCGGTTTTAGTAATAAATGACAGTTTGTAGATATAGATGTTACTGTGCTTAGAAGTTCACAAGAAAATTTAAGTTGATTTCAAATTTGAGATCAACAAAGAAAACTGAGCAAAGTTCAGAAAAAAAAGGTGAGAACTATATTATGCTGTAGGAATTCAACTTGGTAAAACTAATTTATCTAAAGCTAAGACTCGAAGAAAGAGGGGTAGGGTGGATTATAGAGTTAGGGCTAGATTAGCACGAGGAAGGGAAGAATCTTGGTCGTGGGATAGCAGTTTTTGAAGATATTTTGCATCTATGTATATTTATCAAATCACGAAGCAAATTGAATACGATGGACCAAAAATGTTCCAATCACCCAGCTGACTTACGGAAGACCAGATAAACTAAATTGCTTTAGTTTGGTCATTTACCCAGCTATTAGCAAATCATGCACATCCCGGGACTCCGACAAGCTGCTCATAATATGAATATGACTATACATTGCAGATCCACAAGATGAACAAAAATTGAGTCATAATTATCTTTAAAGAGCTTGAGAATTCATATATACAGGATACGGTTTGGGGCAAAATCATCCAGACCAAATGTCCCAACTACTCATTTTCCTAAACAAGGCAAGTTAACCTGTTTGTTATCTTGTTCTACTCTACACCCTATAATGCTCCACACATGAAAAATGGCCACCTATGTTCTTATCATATGGCTCTGCCAAAACAAATGCTCAAACCGGATCTATTTAGGTTAGGTATGCAAAAATGTCTTAATATTATTTCCTTTACATTGCTATGAAACAGGAACCTTGGGTCCCTCTGGCTGATGTTCTACTGTAGCCTGTCGATTTTCAGAGTTAGCTGCGAGTTTCTCCTTGTAGTTCTTTATATCCCTGATGAAAATAAAACATAATAAACAGACATGTTATTGACTTGAATAGTTGAATATGTGGCCCTTATAGAATTTTGAAAAAGATTTTTAAAGCCAGTATGTGACATTTTAGATGCTTCATGCTTGCAGCTTGCGTATAAAGTCCTGTAAGCAAATCTCTTCTTAACAAGGGTATATATCCATGAGTCTAAATTTTTGTGATTATGTTGGATGATTTGAAGCAAAAGCTCCGGTTATACCTATGTAACACTTTGCAAGATAAGCAGAGAATAGAAGTTTTGGCATCACTTACCTGCAGCGAGGTATTTTACAATTGGAATCTCTACATATTCGCGAGTGCTCCTTTAGTATCTTCCATACTCTTGAGCAAAACTTGCAACCGCCACGAGCTCTGATACTGCATCTAGCAGCATGGTAAAAAAGTCTTCTCATCATTACACATTCTTTGTAAGGACATGGAATCCTCTCACATTCAGAGGCATGCATTAAAACATCCATCACTGCCTTCAACTGCAGCATATTCATAAAAGCATTATTTTCTGTTGATTCTGTCGATTTGGATTAATTTAGAAAGTGTGGTACTTTATGGTTACCTCTAGAGCTTTTTGCTTCTGAAATTGTCTAATTTTGGATCCACAAACGACTTCCATTGAAGGCGAACTTAACTTGTGGGGATGACAAGCACCACGTCTTGTCTTATAGCATAACTCACATAGATAATACTTAACACAAACGTTACACTGCCAGCATCGCTCAACCACAACATCCGCATGGCAAGCAGTGCAGGTGGGTCTAATGACAGGCTTGTGGATTAAATGGTACAGGATCATCAAAGAGGAGTATTTGGCACGAGAAAGTGTATCAAACTGAAAATGAGATTTCTGACACTTGTTTAAAAAAGCATCACGGGTTTCAAAGAAAATGTTGCATAACACATCATCATCATCCTTGGTATCCAGATTCACATCGCTCACCACAACCTGTAAAAAGTAACTAATAAAAAAAGGGAAAAAACAAAATGAAAAAAGGAAGGGCTTTGTGGGCTGTAGGTTTTCTTTTTAGAGCCTAACTCACCTCAGAGAGTGGATTCTTTTCACCTGAATGGCATGTGTGAATCTTATCCCCTGAATTCTTCTTATCAACATTATAACATCTGCAATGATTATGATGTATACAGAATACCAAATGGTAGTCAGTAAAACCAACATTTATTTAAAGCAATTAAGGAAAAGCCAAGAGCACATTTACCTTGAACATAGTTGAATCTTTTTGCATTGGTTACAAAACCATCTGCTTCCGGATAGAATTACTTGATTGCAACCGGTGCAAGTATAGTGTAAATAGATAATCATGAAATTTTCCTTCACGGGTAAAATGGTTTGGCCCAGCTAATGAATGAGGGGAAAAAAAGAGAACAATTAAGATTTAATTAAACTGCAAAAAAAAACCCCTAATTATCCACTATGAGTAACAAAGCTTGAACTATATACCTTTTGCATCACTAAGACATCTTTCATTGCAATATCATGTTTGTCCTGTCCCATGGATTTCAAGATTCTCTTGTTAGGTAACTTACTCTGCAATCCACCAGCCTTTTCTTCTATTTCAAGTTTCCTGACTATATTTTCAGCAGCCCCGGACCAATAATCACCATCAAAGTAGGGTAAACGGGCTGCAGTTATCTTGGTATTAGTCTCTTCATTAGGCACAAAAAACTGATGGTAAAAATTGGTGTGGTCAACAACAACATTATCTTCCGATGCTTTCTTTAACATTGACTTGTACCTACACATGGAACATGAAATTGAGTATATTTGTACGGGTTTATTACTAAAAATTAAACAAACTCAAAGTTTTAAAGGGGTATATACCACTGGCGTAGCTTATCCTGTTTCGGTGTTCTCTGACTCTCTGGATGGCAGTAAAAGATGTAATCTTCTCCTTTTATAAGAGGACATGCCCATATGTAACATGTTGCGAAACCTCGTTGTTTGCAATACTCAAGGTATCCAATCTGATGATCATAAATGCACTTGATTAACATATCAAACTAAAAAGATAAAGATGAAACATTTTTTATAGAAAAATTAAAAAAGTGAAATACCAATATTTCATGATAAACAAACGTCCGAAGAGATTCACCAGCGACACTTTTTCTCTCAGGTCTAAAGTACTTTACAGAATCAAGATACGAGATATACACACAACGTTGATTTGGGCCGGCACATTCTGATCCAAACTCTTGAACACACATTCCAAAAAGGCACACATCTACCCCTTCTATTTTCTGGAACAAAAAAATTAACTGGTGGCCAAAATAATGTTAGATACCCTTTCATTTAAGAACGTAATTGCTGATGTGAATAAGCACAACATTTCATCTTTACCTTTGATCTGTATGTAAATCCCGATGGATAATCTTCTCCATGAAGAATATCAATAAACTTCTGCCTTACTTCCAACTGTTTCTCAAAAGATACCACCACTCTCACAACAAGATCTTCAGCTCCTGGTACCTATGGATACAATTTTTCCAAGTTCAATAAATTTGAAGAAATTTATAAATGTAATATCAGGGAGGCACATTTGAGTAATTTTACCTCTTCCGGTTGAATTCCAGAAATCTTTGCCAATTCTTCTCGCTCTTGATTGAGACGTGTAGACAGTCTTTGCTCTATATGATCACTGAGATTAGTTCTTGGCAAATCTTTTGCGCTAGAAGCAGCGGTTTGTGGTAAGGGAACACGTGTTCCACTCTCTATTTCTTCTAAGTAACATTTTGGACATATATATTCAGCTTTCCCTTCAACATCTTTTTCATCATTGTAAAGACCACATACCCTATGTTGCCAGCATTGACATTTATCACAAAGAACCCACTGCAAGAATCAACAGCATAACGGGTTGTTCAGTCATGGACAAAATTCAAATAAAATAACAACTGAAGAGTTGACATAGAACAAAACAAAGGTCAACTTACCGAGTCCTCCTTTTCCTCATCATTCTTTGCCTTTTGCAGGTTTGATTTGGGGAAGGAAAACCCTCTCACCATAATATTAGCTCCATGAGTTCCCCTGTAGCATGACATACAAAAACAATACCGTATACCAATTTCATTGGCAGACCGATAATAGCCAACGTTTCTCTTGATACGTAATTCACAAGATGAGCAATATATGGGTACAGGGGCAAACACTAGCTTATCCATGGAGCACAATTGGCATGTGTTTTGACCAATCGAAGGTTCTCTTTTTCCTGATATATCCTGCAATACCATCTATGACATTAGATCCCATAGACTTGATACAAAAAACTTGCTAAAACATAACAGAGCTATAGACCTTCTGGGAGGTAAAACTCAGCAAATGTGATTTGATCTGATCTGCAGTAAAAAAATCGGCCAAAGACACACTCTGTATCTTGTGGATCTTCTCTGGCTCCAACTCCAAGCCATCAGCCGAAGATGTAATCTTTATCTTGGTCTTCCCCGATTCTAAACCCGAATCACAATAAACTAAAGACATAACTGGTGTCATGGATTTCTTTAAATTCAAACCCAACTCATTACCATCTGGTGCTGAATTTAAACCATCCTTCACTTCTACTATGGCCTGTCCAGATTTTTCTTTTTCATCATTGGGTCTGGAATTTATACCAGACTCATTAGCATCTGGTGCTGAATTTGGACCATACATTGTTTCTGGTATGGTTTGGTCAGATCTCTCTTTTTCATCACTGGTTTTTTCTTTAAATGAACGATGACCAGAACATACCTCTGGGTAAGTCTTCATAATATCATTTGTTATCTCATCCCTCGGATTTACACTTGTTAAATCCTGTTCACCATGTGCATTGTTTGGGTCGTGTTGATCAAGTGAAGCAACATATTCTTGTAAAAAACCATTTCCAACTGTCAAACTCTCCAGCTTTGGATACTTAGTAGGCAATGGATCTAAAAGAGTCTGGGTTCTACCGGAATCCCCACTAAGGGTGAGCTCTGATTGATCTTTTTTTCTTTTTCTAGATTCCAAGTGAGAATTACCAGCACCACATATATGTCTTGCAGGCCCACAGATATTGCACTTTAAATCGCTACACTTATCGAAATGTGATGACAATTCAACATACAAGTGACACTTGCATATGTTGTTGGGCTTACATTCTTCTGCATGCATATAATCCTGAAAAGAAACTTCTCTTCTCAAGTCAGCCGGCATATCCTTGTACATCACATATGAGTTAAGGACACGAAGACTAAATATATCACTGGAATTCCCCCATGAAACATATTGTGAAGCGTGAGGAGAGTTCTCAGAATCTTTACTAGATTTCTCATCATTAACAAACAACATATCTGATCGAGTTTCAAATCGATCATGAAACTGCACTGAAGGTTGTTGGGACACACACATCTGAATCTGATGTGATATCTGGGTATTACATTTGCTCTGTAGACTATCATGCTGTTGCATATTGCAGGACTCTGGATACGAAGATTGCACATCATCCACCATTAGTAATGGAACATCCATGTTGTATGTGCTTTTCTTTCCAGTAAAGCTTCCGTATTGACCTATTCATTACAATTATCAAAATAAAAGTCATGACAGATACAGGAAAAAAAGAAGTTCTCTGCAAATTATCATATAAAAAGAAGTCATACTATTAGTAAAAGGTTGCTGTTGTAAGGAAAATCTTGGTCTACTATCAAAAGCTTCGGAATCAGATATCACATCCCCATAAGAACATGCAGTGATGGATGACACTTGTTCAGGTGAAGTAATAAGATCTAGATCAGTCTGCTTTATTCCCAGTGAAGATACCGTGTTTAACCCACCACAAGAAACATTCTGGCTGTAGTCGTTATACACAGAGCCTGCAAATGTTCATCATACATATAAAATTAAACACAGATTAAGGCATTTACACTGATATGAGTATTTTTAAGTCAAATGGGAATGCAAGAGCTGAAGAACACACCTTCATACAACACAGGGTTATAAATGTTCACAGAAGCAGGATTGTAACAACTGTATCCTAAGTTCATGTAACTTTCAGAGTCACGAAAATCAGGTGAAACCAACAAGTCCGGCAAAGACGAATGTGAGGATGCTATCTGATAAAGATTAGCATCCCGTACATCCTGCTGAATTAAGTTCTGCAATCCCTGCACAAACAACTTCTGGAAATCAGACTCATATTACAGTTACAGAAAGTACAACGAAGTGACGAACCAGCCAAGAAACACATCATTTTAATCTAAAATTTCAGAATTTTCCACATGCCCAAAGATTTCCCTGTCCTAAGTACAAATTACTAATTGAACACATTTGAAACTGAAATTTCAACATGCTACATGATTATAATTTATAAAACTAAAAAAACAAGTCAAGAAGCCCTGTACACGTAAATCCACAAGTCCTTTTCCTTCTTTATTTATGATCTCAATACATGGAAAAGGCACAAAATTCCTGATAATGATTCTTCACATCAGTATCTATAACGATCGGTATGAATAGATCTAGCATAAAACTTATACCATATAAACTAATTTTGAGATTTCTTTCTCCAAACGCACCAGAACCTAAAATCTTGTTCCGATCCGATCGTTATGGCAAGTATAACTTAACCCACCCGATCATCCACACTACACATTACAGCACACAATTCTACTTAACCAAAAGGACCACATTTCATTTTAGAGTATCACAAATCAAAAAATCGCAACGGAACATCAGAACCCTAAATCGTGTTCCGATGCAAATAACAATGTAGCCCAAACCATATAACACAAACTAATTAAGTCAAACTGCCATCCAATCATTAACAAATCCACATTACAATACTAATTATACTGACAAAAAGCAAGAAGCAAGCTCACCTTTGGTGTATCGATAATCGTCGGAAATTGACTATTCAAATGACTAATAAGGTTGGATGCCCAATTCTCCCCTTCACTTATCTCCATATACTCCTTGGCACTACACATTAATTACACATATTAAATGCACATTATATATATAACACACACACACACATGTCAAACTTGTAGACATATAATGCATCAAATTTGTTTATTTTTTTAACAGCGAGTTTATAGTTAGCGGTTAGCATATCCAAATTGATAATTTTTAGTCTTCTGACACTATTCTTACTTATATAGAGTATTTTATAAAGTATAAACATTTTAAAACCCTTTAGCTAAAATATACATATACAAATAAAATAAATTCCTCATTAAACACTACAAAGTACAAACAGATATATAAAAAATATATATAAAAATCAAAACTTGATACGAACCCAGAAACAAGAATAATAAAACTTACATGTTACCAATATACTTATTAACATTATTATTAATACAAAAACTTTGTTCGTTGTCAAAATTTCGCGCGAAAATTGGGCCAAAATCAATATTATTTGTGTTATGAAATTGATGGGTTAATTCGTCAACCATCCTTTCATAATTTCGAAATTAATGAAAAGGGAATGCAGGAATTTATATAAAGATTTGTAATTTGTTGGAATTGAATCGAATTGAATAATGGGGTGTGTATTGAAACCCTAATTTTGGGATGTATGGAATAAAAGAGGGAAAAGTTTTATTTGTATTTTTGTTTATATATAAATGTAAATAAATACGAGTATTTGTTTATTTTGATTAATGGTAAGATTATGATTGAGATTTGTAATATGTGAGGATTTTGTGGGTCATATATGTTTGAAGAAGTGAGTACTTATATAATGATAAAAAAAACTAGGTTTTTTCTTTTTGTGTGTGGTATGAGAGATCTTTGTTGACGGTGATCATAGTTCAATTTATTCATTAATCAAGTGATAATGGCGCCAAAGTTTGATGGGTTAATGTTGGGATTAAATGTAAACATGTAGTTAGTAGTTGATTAGTTAGGGGATTAATGAAGTTTATTAAAGTGGTAGTTGTTTGAGTTGTTGTCTTTATGTAGGCAATAATAATATGAGTAATGATTAATCCTCCTAACTTATTAGCTTAAAATTTTTTTTAAATAATAGGATTGTGACATGTGAAAAATCAGGAGATGAGATTAGGAAAGAGAATTAGTGGTATTCACCTGTCACCTTCTAAAGCTATTAGGAGGATTTTTAAGTTAATTTGTTAGAAGGATAAATCATTTTCCTAATAATATAGATGACATTCTATTTCATATTAGATTATTAAGAATTTTTTTTATATATTTAAGAAAGTTATACTTTAATCTTCATATAGTATATTACATAATATTTGGAATTTCCTTTTATTCATATTGGATTACTTACTAGCCATGTAGTAAACTTTTTATAATTGTCATATATTGTTAAAACAAAATAATTTATTAAAAAAATAACCTTCATAATATAAAATGTGATTTTTGAAAAATTTTTTTATCAATAATTATTTCAATTATATATTGGTTTTATTAACTTCGTGTATATTTCGATATATATATATATATAGCACAATGGCACAGGAAGCCCTTCAATAAATGCTTGTTTTTATGAGACCCAAGTTTGAAACCGAATGAGGCAAATATTTTACTTCTATTAATTGTTATGTATTCGGACAGATTAATAAAGAGTTTTCCTCCTATAAAATATTGGGTGAGAAAACTCTTTAGCATGAAGACAACATAGCGTGAACCTCTTGTTATATTTGATCCGCACTTGTCAAAAGAAAAGAAGATAAATGATGTGAAAGAAGGAAAAAGAGGATGTTTATAGATAAATTTATTTGTTACGAGTATTTTTCAATTGATAAAATTCAATATGATTGTTCATGGCTCATTATGATATAGTAGATTTTTTCAATTTTTATGAATACGAACTTATTAGTAACACATTTATGTTCAATCACACATTCACACTATGAAAATTGCATTTATAGTTGATTTTAAAGATATGTGGCGTGCACAAAATCTTTCATATAGCAATCTTGATAATTCAAACATATACTAAAACAAATTAGTTTAACTTTCCTTTTCTAAGAAAGAAGTACTTTTTGCCAAAGTGGTTTCACTTTGTTTTGAAAAGGAAATCTTTGTCTACATTATATTGCATTTGTTTATCTATCAGGAAACACAAGTGTGTTTTTGTTTGCTTTTTTCCTTTTATATTACAAAGTTATGGTTTCTACTTGAAAAGAAAATAACCAAGTGCTTGACAAAATTTCTTTCCTTTCATATATTAATAAAATAAAAGATTCTTAAAAGTCATACTATTTGTCCAATTTTCACTTTTAATATATAAACAAACATACCAAATAAGAAAGGTTTTATCACCAAACAATAGTTTAAGATTGTCAAACGTCATACAATTAGTTTCATAACTTTTTGTATTATCTATGAAAATCAGATTGTACGATAAGAACATTACATGTATAACATGAATTGAGCACATTGGTCACCCACTGATTGTACGATAAGAACATTACATGTATAACATGAATTGTAATAATAGGTGGCTTTGAGAGAGGAACAATTGTCTAGTATGTTAGTAGTCGTGAATTTTTATCGTTTGTCAAGTACTAATACCGAAAGGGGTGATGGGGACTCCTGTTCGAGGCCAAATGCGCCTTGTATATCCATACCCGTATCAATACAGCATTGTTAGCACATTGGGACATTGGGTTGTAACTTGTAAGGACTTGTCCAAAGGAAATATACTAGATCATGTAATGATGAAAGCAGAAAATGTGCATAAATGTTACATTTTGGGCGTTAAGCATATCCCTTGACAGTTTCACAAGAAAGATCAGGCTATCCTATTTACACTACTAGCAGATACGGAGTATATCGTTAGAACCCTTAAATTTTTTTCAAGAAACACTACATGGAACCATTTGCAGAATATAGTTGCATGCTGCTGTCAAACTTCCTTGTAAAAGAATCTCCTTCGCACACTTGTGCCACCAATCTGCAAGTCATCTTTCTCATCAAGAATCTTCACTCCTTGTGCTGGCACAATTGTCTCATCGTCGTCACTAGAGCTTTCTGTCTCCAATGGAGCCTTCCCTTTTGATTCTGTCTTATCGACTTCTTCATTACTCTCACCGTCCTCTGAAGAAGTGTCATCCATTGTATTAAACATAGTGACACTATCTTTTTGCTCAGTTTTGTTAGAAAAACTCTTGGTTTTCTTATCAGAGAGTGGAAGTAGTGGTTTTGGTTCTGGGCTTGTAGTATCCCTTCCTAAACTATAAGTGGTTAATAATTTCCGCTCTATGGTTTCTCTTTCTTTCACCAAATCGTCGAGTTGTTCTAACATTTCATTGGTTGATGGCCCCTCTGCTGCTTTTTTCTCAAGTTCAGTGATTGTTCTGTCAAATACTTTCTTCTGAAACCGAAGAGAAGACTGCAAAATAACATAAAAGCTGGTTTTTATTACAAATTCGTCACATCAGAACTTGAAGGAAATATACGGGGAACTGAACTTACTCTCTTCTCAAGAAAGTTTCTAAGATTTTGGTTTTGAAGCTTCTTTTTCTTCCAAAATACACAGCAAAATCTTACCAGGGCTGCTACTACTATCAACAATATTGTTTCGAAGAAGAGAAATAATTCGATTGTTTTCTCATTGCCTGAAAAAAAGGAAGCACAAATGTTGAGTAGTTTGAGTAATGAAATGTAGTGCGTCATATTGAGTGGTGCTTTTACCTGTGTAGATGATAACTTTTTTGACATCCATTTTGGAACAGCTTGATGTAAGCTTCTGACCTGTTGAGATAAAAAGTTTATAAAACAACATTCGACTTGATTAAAGCAAATTACAATGACAAGTATGTGTAGGTTACTTGTGCTAAAGCATGAAAGTGGATTGCCGATATCTGCATCAAGAAGATAATGATGTTGTTAGCTTTAGTCAAACTAATACTAATTCTACATAAAAGGAGTTAAAGTTATCTACAGAAACTAACTTGAAATGGAAAGAAATGGAAGAAGTATCCTTCCATCTACAACAAAATTCCTTAGACCACTCTCAGGGAATATGCTCGACAATTCACCTATATTCGTTACAAATATTAAAAGGTCAAATTATGTCGTTGTCAATAATACGTTTGTATAAAAGTAAAAGTTTTGATGACTGCGAGAAAAACTAGATCACCAGGATAGCTTTCAGACCAATAAACAGATCCTGTTGCCGGAACCAACAATGTGAAAACGATTTTTAGTGGTTTCATTCCTGAAACATATGTGTATTCGCCGATATTCTGGCTAGGTATTCCTTCCATCTTTGTCTGAGATATATAAACCGCTAAGCCAGAACAGTCAAGTACCGGATTGACTTGAATCACTGCATCCCGAATCTCTCTCCTTGGGAATTTTGTTACAACTCCAGATGGCGATATTGAATAAAGATACCCATCCAATGAACCAATAGATACCCAACCTGCAGATTGAGACAAATGCAAAAAGATTAAAAACCCTTGAAGATGAAAACAGAAGGACATATGCTTAAATTACCATTAGCATCAACAACTGGAGCAGAGTCATTTGAACTTAATGGCCCGACACTTTGCTGCCAAATAACATTTCCAGTTATAACATCAAGAGCAAGAACAACAGGTTTATCTTGTACAGTGACATAAAGTTGACCATTGTTTCCAGCAGTAATAAAGAAATCCCCTCCCAATGAGCTTAAATCTTGTATCCACTTAAAATAAGGACCACGCATAGACACCGAATACAACTCTCCTTGATTATTAGAGACCTACAATATTAATAACATGTAAACTATTACGACATTTCATAAAATATTTACTAGCCTATATAATTTTTTCCGTAAGAGAACTTACATATATATTAGCATCACAATGATCAAGTACAGGCACGGAAACAAAATAGCAGTCCGTGACATCTTTCCTACAACCTTGAAAGTACCCCATTTGAGTAATTACAGGCCCGGCACTCCAAATAAGTTTTCCATCTAACCTGAAAGCAAAGAGCCCTCTTCTATTCATATTGACGATAACACAAGAACTAGTTATGCTTACTGCCATCCCAATAATCTCATCCATCCCTTCTAAACCTTTTTCTGGACCCAAGAACACTTCAACAACAGACTCATTAGCCAGAACATTCATAGTATTGATTTGTAGTACTCGGTTTTCTGCAACCAAATATACCTGCCAATAAACAACAATCTTGAATATATTTGTTTTTGCTAAACATTTTTTCAAATGTAAGAATATGCTAAAACTTTACCTTTCCTGAAGCTCCAAGAACGGGCGTTATGCCAGCATTACAAGTGTAGTTAAGAGGTATTTGTTTAGATATTGAGCCGTTGTTTTCGAAAACCAGAAAGTTCTTTTCCATACATATATAAATCTTCTCTTCATCACCGTTGGTTAAAGGATTCGGGAGCCTTTTTGTGAATTTGACATGTTGTTCTTCTTTGAACAAATAAAATAATTAGAAATCGTAAAAGAAATTACTCATTCTTAATCTGCATTGCAAGTTTTGTATCTAAATCTTCTGACTGATATAAAACCATAATTTAGTACATATAAGAACAACATGAATAATCAACTTGAAACCAAACATCATTAATATAAAAAACCACAAAAAATCAAAGTAAATTTAGTAAATATAAATAAATATAGATATACAAACCTGAAATCAAGTTTGAAAATGTAGGGGAGTTGGAAAAACCAGAATCTGAAGCAGCGGAAACTAATGAAGACATGTAAATTGTAAAAATGCAGATCAATAATCCAAGAAAAAGCGACATGGTTTCAGTAGAAATAGAAATATCTTCAATTGTTTTCTTTGGAAACTGTAGATTTTTTTCAAAATGAATGAGCAGTTAATAAACCGCTGCTATGTGGCGGGAAAGTGTTATTTTGTTTGGAAAATAAATTAAATGATAACTTGTAACTCCTGTGTTTTTCTTAGTTAAACGGTTAAATTTTGGACTTTTTTTTTATTGTGACATATATATAATGGTTCTATTTAACATTGTTAGAAAAAGTTGATGATTCCATATTTCCATTCTAAACATATTACATACTGACTTTCTTTTGAAGTTAAATATATTGTCCAAGGATGAAAGTGTTGTGCCTACTTTTTGATCATTTTAATCTTCTATTTAATGACCCCAGGTTAACGAATAGACCGTCTAGGGTCAAAAACTCAAAATGAACCCAAACGATCAAGACGGAGCCTAAAAGGCAAAAGTTATTATCGAGATCAAACCTAGAACAAATTAACATGTAAAATGATTTTCATGTGGTTAACTGACATGTGAAGAAAATGTTGTATATGACAGGTTAATATATTAGGGAGCGCCGGAGCGGTTAAACTCTTTTGCAAGTGTTGATGGTTAGCCAATAGTTCTTATTCAAATTTGGACATTTTTTTAAGTAATTTGATTGCATTTGAAGCTGGAATCCATGTATAATTTCTGATGACTTTTGTGAGTATTTTAACAGTGGTGGATGGATGCAGTGGTTCTCTGGGGGTTGCTAACATAGACACTGAAAGATCGCAAATACAAATCAAAAGCAGAAGAGAAATGATTCTTACATTGTTAACAAAATTTACATGGAAAACTTGGCACAAAATTTCCCAAAAAGAATGACCAAGATGGCAACCACCATGCTGAAATAGTCAATTTTCTATACACTGACAGTGCAAAAAGAATGCACAAACAGCTCTTTGATCACGAAAGTATCTCAGGAACTCGGGTTGTACTATCTAAGTTTGTAATTGTATCATATTTATACTGGCAGTGCATAGAAAATAATGTCACTAAGATATCAGTTTCTATGTTTCCTCAACTCCTCCAGCTGCTTTGAGTATTATTATAGAATTCAGAACTGTAGTCTTGACTACCAAACGCCATCCTTTGGAACAATTTAATTTGTGCAGACTGTTCTCTTGAGTCAAAAATTTCGCTCTGTCCTGGTTTCATGCCATTTGAAAGATCTGTCGTGAACTCGACAATAGAATCTAGAGCTCTTACCACCTGCACCAACCATGTCAATTTTCTAGTCACTTTGAGCGATGTTCTAGACACCCAATGAAACAAAAATGCAATTATTACCTGACTCATTCGTGGTCGCTTTGGTGCTAAATGGCGTATGCAAGCTGCAGCTGCTTCGATCATCCGAAACATTTCTACCTGCACATAGTTCTTTCCCAACCTTGGGTCTACCAATTCATCAAAATCCTCATTTTCAAGTGCCTTGTTAAGCAAAGGTCGAGCCTGAAAGTATATGATGAAGAATCATGGATTTAATTAATTATATGAAAATCAATACTAGTTCCTTCACATAACGTAAGTAGTTCAGTGTATAACATTTGACTCAATAAACCTACCCATTCGACCAGGCTTTCATCGCCCAAAGGTTGAGATCCATCAACAGGCTTACGTCCAGTGATGAGCTCTAAGACCACTACCCCGAATGAGAAAACATCAGATTTTTCTGTCAACTTTCCACTTGAAGCATACTCTGGAGCCATATAACTGACCAAATCACAACAATTGTTTCATCAGATATATAAGCCACATAATTGTTTCATCAGATTAAACAAAGGTACTAATTCCACAGTTCTGTAAACGAGATGAACCACAGCCACCATTGTTGATTATAGCCTACAAACTTGCTAATCTTATAAGCTTACCGGGGTATACTCCTACCCTTTATCCCCCCCAAAAAAACTTGCTAATCTTAGCATTTTCCGTGAACTTCAGTGGTTCTTTGGATAAACTTTTTTAGTAAATTTATTCAACTGAAATATGATATGATCCCACATCGGTCATGTATGGGATTGGTTGGCGGTTTATAAGCCTAGGTGTCCCCGCCTCCTTTGAGCTAGCTTTTGGGAGTGAGTTCTACACTTAGCTTATGGCATGATGCGAGCCTATTATGGGATGGGTTTGTATCAATTGGTATCAGAGCTAGCCCTACCTTTCGAGGTTCCAATGCTCGGACTGGTGGCCTATGGAGTGGTGGCTTGGACCCAAGGAGAAGGGTGCCAACCGTGACCAACATAGCCGTGACCAACGAGGACGTTGGCTCTTCAAAGGGTGGGGTATTGATATGATCCCACATCGGTCAAGTATGAGATTGGTTGGTGGTTTATAAGCCTAGGTGTTCCCTCCTCCTTTGAGATAGCTTTTGGGAGTGAGTTCTACACTTAGCTTATGGCATGATGCGAGCCTATTATGGGATGGGTTTGTATCAAAATACTTTCAATGTCATGAGCTCATACAAAACTATTCAGCCAAGCCAAGGCTCAATCCTATACGAGCCCACAAAAACTATTATTAGAGGAGCAGCACCAGGTTCATGAAAATGCAAGCCCATGAGCGCATCAACATGGCTTGTGCTAACAAGTATGCACAGAAACCAAGCCTATAGAAGCCAAATCAAGTCTGCAGCTTTAGGCAGCCCCAGCCTAAAGGTTTCAAGCTTGGTGAGCTAAAAGCCAAACCCAAGCCTTAATTTTTCAAAAGATGGCCAAGCTAGACTAAGTTCAAATGATATACACCAAATTTTGGTTTTCATGAGTAAAAGAACTACGTGATATTATCGAAAGGTTAATATTTGTAGTATAATCTAGTTTTTCAGAAAGAAAGGAAAAGATATTAGTCAACAGATAGAGAGCCTAAATAACTGGAAAAGAGGCTATTTACCCAAAGGTTCCCATGACACGAGTTGTGATATGTGTATTTGTATCCATTGCTAACTTTGCAAGCCCAAAATCTGCCACCTGCCAATTAATTAATTTACAGTTCAAACTTCAAAAGAAGTTATTAATTTTATTAACAAACCCACTTGGTTTTATGAAGATTATTCTTGAAGAAAAGCACCCAACAATTTGCCGATTGAGTCATTTCCACACAGATTGCAGAAGTTAAAATGTAAATATAATCACTGTACTTGGTTAGTTTTTTCCAAGAAGGCACATTCTAGTAAGAAAAAGTGTTTATTTTTTCAACTTGTTCCAACTTGAAAGTGTAGGTTACCTGGGCATCAAAGTTTTCATCCAATAAAATGTTAGATGACTTAATGTCTCTGTGAATGATTCGTGGATGACCTGATACACAGCAAGAATGTCAAAAGTTATACATTGGTATATAAAAACATAAATAAAATAAAATAAAATAATTATAAGTTGGAATATGAAAAGAGACAATAGATATTAAGAATGGAAACTTACAATCTTCATGCAAGTAAGCTAAACCACGAGCTGCACCAGCAGCGACTTTAATTCGGGTCGGCCAGTCCATAACCGGCCTGCCTTCGCCTACAAAGTGGAACAAAATCATATATAAAGGATATAAACAAGGAGCTTATAAGCAAGTTTATATGAAACTCATTCTCAATGAGCTACAAAATGAAACACTAACCGTGAAGATGGTAATGAAGGGTGTCATTTGAAACAAACTGATAAACAAGTAATCGTTGATGATCGGAGATGCAATAACCAACAAGAGAAACTAAATGACGATGGTGAACTCGACTAATAATCTCAACTTCGGCTCTGAATTCTCGCTCTCCCTGTCCACCACCAATTTTCAGCTGTTTAACTGCAACTTCTCTCCCATCTTCTAACATCCCCTTGTAAACACACCCAAACCCACCTTCACCTAGAAGATTACTTCCTGAAAATCCATTTGTGGCATCACTTAATTCTTCATAGGTGAACCATGCCCTCGAGTTTCCTACACCACCATGCTCCGGTGAGTAGATGGAGTTACTTAATGAAGGGCTAGCTGCTAATGGGTGGGCCGACTGTTGGGACCTCAAAAACTGCGAGTCTGTAAAACACATAAACTCAATGCGATATATCCATATAATAAAGAAGCCAACTACCTATAATAAAGGCACACCAAATATAAAATGTAGTTGTAAAACAATAATGAGGTGGTTTGATATATCACCTGACTTTTGGGAGGAAGCAGATGGCGAAGGCATAATATAAACATGAGAACGTCCATTTCGTCTTCTTTGTCTTCGTTTGAACCACACTGCTAACACCAAGAGGCTGAGTGTAAAAAAACCGACAACAAGGCCAATTGCCATTACAGCACCTTTATTTGATCCACCAGATGCACCATTTTCTCTACCAGCAGTGCTTGCATCTGTTGCTCGTGCAGTTGGCTTCTCAGTGGGTACAGATGGCAACTGTAAATCAGGTGGAGTTCCGGGAATGGATGAATTGGTTGAAGTTGCTAAAGGAGGAGGTGATGATGTTGAAGTTGGAGGAGTGATGGTGGTGTTTGAGGGGGGAGCGGGTGCAGGGGGTGTTACTTGTGGTGGGGATTTTTCCGGGGGGTTTGCTTGTGGTGGAGGTGGAGAGGAAGACACTGGTGGTGATGGAACATTTTCGGGAGGTGGTGGGGAAGGAGAAACGGATGCAGGAGGCGGAGAAGGGTCAGGTACAGTAGGAGACGGTGGAGAAGCATTTGGGTCAGGTGGAGGGGGAGAACCAACTGATGGTGGTGGTGGAGACAAAACTGTAGCAGGTGGTGAGTTTGCAGCCGGAGGAGAAGCGGTGGCAGGTGGTAAAGGCGGAGGAGTTGACACGGGTGAGGCTGGTGGTGGTGCTGCAGGTGCAGATGGAGGAGGGGAATCAGGTACTACTACTACTGGTGGTGGTGGGGAGGCATCTGGTGGTGGTGGTGAAGCATCTGGTGGGGGTGGTGACAAAGTAATTGGAGGTGGTGACCCCGGCAATGGAGGCAACTGTAAAGGTGGAGCTGAAGTTGCAGGAGTAGCAGGAGGTGGTGGTGTCACAGTAGCCTGATCGGGCTCAGACGCCGGGGAAACAGGTGTAGGGTTTGAGGACACCGGAGGAATCAACGAGGGTGAAGAACTCGGGGAAGGTGATGTTGAAGCCATCTAAAAAGATACTAACTTGTCTAATCAACAAAACTCTTAATTCAAAACTAAATTCCAGTCACTAATATCATAATGTAGCATAAACCACAAATACTAAAATCTCAAGAACCCTATAAAACTTCACTTAGTACCAAAATCTTCCAATATCCACACAAATCCCTAATGTAATCAAAACCCCAAATCTCAAAATTCAAGATTATTTAGTGATCAGCAACTTAAATTTCGATACACCATCTTTGACAGGATTCGATATCGTTGCTAATAGTACTTAAATTCCCAATATTTCAAACCACATAGTAAAAAAAGTCAAGATCTTGGTAAAACCACCAAATCTATCAAAATGTAATGCAACCCCAGATCTCAAACTTCAAGATATTAGCATAAACATCAATAAAAATCCAAACTTTAAAGATTTCAAATGCAAATGCAGCACAAAATTCCTAAAAAGATTTAAACTAAAAAGCATGAAAACAAAAGGTAAAGGTACTAACTTTATGTTATCATTTACAAGATCTTGACAATCAATCAACAGACAGTCACAAGAAGTGGAATGTCGATGGATTAAAGTGGGGTTTATTTTGTGAGAAAATGGCAGGGGCTAAATTAATGCAGAAAAGGTAACGTGGGGGCGACTTTGAATGGGTCTTGTTGTTAATGGAGATCGTAGAAGGGAAGTCAAACCAACATCATGAAAGGCATGTTACAACTTTCATTTCAATATCAAAGGGTTTGTGTGGTCTGTCATGTGGTTGTTGTAATGTAATGTTTGTTTGCAACCACGATTTCTTATGTGACCGAATCAAGACAAAAAACAAGGATAATACTTTCATTTTCATTGTTAAGTACTAGTTTGGACAAAATAAATGGAATGTAATATCTCTTTCAATCTTTAATTTTTTATAATTTTTTCATAGTTGTATGTAGGGATGATAAAAAAAACCGTTGACCCGGAACCGGCCCGAAGCCCTAACGGGCTGGGTCACGGGTCAAGCTTTTGGTGTTTTCACGGGTCATGGATTAGACGGGTCGGGTGAAGGCAAAAACCGAAAAAGCGTGAAGGAAAGCCGTGACCCACCCGAACCTGACCCGAACCGACCCGTGTCTTCACGGGCCGGATCACGGTTCACGTTTTCATGCTCTCGCGGGTCGCGGGTCGGGCCAGGTTTTGACCCGTGCTCATCCCTAGTTGTATGGTGTAGCGATTTTTTTTAAGAGATATTAAATTATTGTACATTTATCATAAAATTTAAGACTGGATTTTTGGTATAGAAGGTATAAATTTTTTATGCACATTAAGTGCGAGCTGCATTTAGGATTTTTTTTATTCAAATTATTTTGAAAAATCTATATTAAAAATAATTTTTTTAACAACGAGTTAGTAGTTTGTAGTTCCTAGTTAGCATTCGAAACACTAAGGATGGTATCGATACCAATACCTTACCAATACCGTAAAGCACCGAAACCAAAAATCCCCCAAACCATTTACCGAATACCGTACCGAATTTAGGTACCGGTACCAGTTTGGTATCGGTTTCGGTACCGGGATATTCGGTTTCATACCCTATATGGTACCAAATTAGTCATAGAAACTCTCTCTATCCTTCTTTCTTCTTTGCAAAACAAGTTGGTGTGGTAAAATCCGACAATAAGCTCACGTACACTAGTAAACACAATACACCCAAAATCCAAAACGGAATACACATACACCCAAATAAAAGCAGTTGGTAATCATATTCATTTTGTTATTATATTATTATATTGTCTTATATTTCTAATCATATTCATGTTGGCTTAACATTAACATAACTCGTTAACTTTTAATGTGATATAGAATCTGATTTAACGTCATAGACAATAAAGCATCTACAAGAGCAAATGATCAAACAAAGAGAGTCACGCAATAACAAGAAACATGGAAACTTGCTGCAAAACCTGAAATAATTGCTATAGAAAATCAAATACTAGAAATCGGTACTAATAATCGGTTTCCCCGTACTAAACCGGTACCAAACCGATTGGTAACGAAACCGATTTCACCAATTTTCTAAAACCGATACCGAATCCCTATCGGTACCGATTTTCGGTGCCGGTACCGTACCCGGTACCGGTTCAGTTTTAGTATTTCGGTAATTTTGCTCATCCCTATGAGACACCACAGTGATATCCAATTGGACAATATGCGGAGCTCGAACCACGCATGTCTGGGATGAAACTCAGAACTCTTGAAAACTCCCTAATCATCCACTCTTACATATGTAGAATGTATGATTCGAACCCTGGTGAATTTCCTTAAGGTCACCTTACCAATGGGTCACCAACCATTGGTAATAATTTCTCATTATTGTATAAGCAACATATATCCCACATGTTATACGACAACCGTACCCACTCTCGGCAAGCTTTAGGTCGACCCATATTTAGTCTGACCACGAGTGCATATCAATAGGCCTGATTCGTGGTCATACCATGAGTGAAAAACATGTGTTGTTATAGACAGACATTTTATTTAAAATAGAAAATAAATGGGTTTTAGATTATCGAGTTTGGGTTATATTAAGGATATTGTAAGGGGATTAATAGCGGGTTGGTGATGAAAATGAGATTTTCTAATATCACATTAATAATTTGATATGGTGTCGATAGAGACTAGTAATGTAACATCTTGTGTCAATATCTTGTGTCGACAAGTAATATAGCATCAAAATATCAAATTGTGTCGATAAGGTTTATGCTGTCACTATCTATATATATTAAGTTTATGACTGCAATCAAGCAAAATTAGAAGATCAACCTGAAACAATAGTTAAACATTCTGTTTATGAACATATTGCATTTATACAACGGGCTCGAGATCACTCGGGGTTAAACATTTTCTTTTTTTTGTACTGATCAAGTATAATAATTACTCCGAACGAGCTAAGAAGATCGAACAAGCTAAAAAGGTTTGCTGTCCGCGGTACTTCTTCACTTGTTTGTTAAACTACTACTACTTAAACATAATATAATAGGTACTTAGACAATAAACAATTTGACTTTAGATTAGATTGAAGTATAAACATAATTGAAGTATAGGGCCAAGATTGAATATATCAGCATGTTAGTTGAGATCTCCAGCTACAAAATTGCCTCTTCACACGTTTTCATCTTACTTTATATGATCTAATTGTCTGCCAGAAGTAAAATAACCTCCCACTAACAGCAATATCTAATCTGATTCTGATCCAAACTTGAACTAAAACCAAACCAATGATCAAGCAACCACCCGAAAACAACGCATATTGCAACGTGAATGGAATGCCGATGGAACGAACTAGTACTATAATCAACCCTGTCCAAGTATATCACTAACTCGCCCGAATCTCAGGTTAAGCAGGAACATTACCCATTATGACTTCGAATCTTATTACTCACATAAGAATTTGAAATCCTTGAATCTGGAGATATCCACTGGTTTATGTTACCTTGAAATTTATATTCCTCGTGATTCATAAATAAAATTATATGTTAGGTCATGCGACATCTGAGTGAATACTATCAATTGGTAAATTTATGCATAAAAATGTAATTATAAACCTCAGATGAAAATAGATGTCAGTGTGGAACAATGCTTTTGCATACTGCAAGCAAACTTAATAATGGTCATTCGGAAGAAGGTAATAACCAAATCGTGACGTATATATCATCTAACTCGAAAAAAAACTTAAAGTGTAACCAAAAAAACCTCCCTTTGCAAACAACAGCAAAATATTTCATACAAATGATACAGAAACATCTAGCAATAGTATCAAAGCATCAGTGACAATAATGACCAAACCAACAATGTTTACCATTTCCATCTTCACAATCATCCCTACTAAAGATCCACCATAACAAATTAGTAAGTGTATTCCCATCATCGTATGCAGTCAAAGTCCTAATCTTCTCAAGAGCAATCTCATTCTCATAAATACCTTCCAACGCATACACAAACCCTTTCCAGCCTTCACCAACACCCTCCCTTCCCAAAGCAGGCAAAGTCCAATTTACAAGTTGCCTCACATACTCCACATCAGAAAACAACACCTCTGTAATCGGCAACAATGGTAGCACATTTATCCCTAACCTACATTCTTTCCATTCCGCTGGAGCAAACCATAACCCACTGTCTCTTTTATTAGCCCAAAGAACACCCATCACTCTATTCTCACGTGTGAAATCTGCTGCATAAAGTGTGTCATCTTCTTTAACATGCCACCATGTTTGAGAAGCATGGATCTCCATAGAAGTGAGCAAAGACGCGACTGCAACTAAATGTGTATCTCCATACACCAATCCCATTAAAGCAGCAGAGTAATACGCATTCACAGCTTCACTTGTACTTTCTTGATTTCTTCCATCTGCGAATTCAGTCAATCCTGATGCCCATGAGTGTAACTTCCATAAATCAAAGCATCTCAAACGAGGATACTTTGAGTTTGAATGTCCACCTCTACTCAATGTCATAAAATCCGCCATTAAAGAGTATGCTTGCGGTCTATACTTTCTTCCCCAAAAAGAATCAATCTTGGCAAGAACAGCAATTCCATATAGAAAGTAACCGATATGAAAATGATGATCATTATACACACCAAAACCAAAATCTCCACCAGAATCATTCGACCCCTGTTTGGTTATAATCCCACCCCATGATTTATCATATAAAAAGCCGTTACTACCAAAAGTTCCATCTAACCATGGTTCAATAGTATCCTTCAAATACCTTTTAATTTTCGGGATCACATCAAGATATCCAATTTCTTCGGCTATCAATGCTAACCGAGCTGCCCTTGCTACCAATTTCCCAAAAAAGTACGATGACGTGGTTTCTATAGCATTTGAATCCAAATCATTGACATCTTGCACAAGTGCATCAATGATTTGAGGGTATGCCTCTAGTCTGACTCCTTTAATCGAATGCCACGTTATAGAAACTGGGTCGGTTTCCAGGACCCATGAATCACCAACAACACCCACAAGCTCACCATCTATACTATTGTACTTAAAATCATCAAGAACTTTAACATCACAATCATCGTCAAGAAGACGAATATGTAGAGGGTTTGCTAACATTAACAAGTCCCCCCAACCTTTCTTCTCCCATTTATATTCAACACAAAATGGTTCAGTAAACACAGCATGACCCGAAACCGGATAACAAGTACTAAACCTATCTAGAACCGATTCGAATCTAGAATCCGAATTCGGTAATATAGCAATCCTAATAATCCCACAAAACTCATCAGATAAAATCTTGGAAACATCACGGGTCAAATTGATAGGTGAAGATGAATACAAAATCCAAGTTTGACCATTATTAAGACTAATCTTAAACTTAGTTTTAGCTAAATTAGGAACAAAATTAAGAATTGCGTGAATAGTAGAAATAGAAAGTTTCAAATTTTGTAATACCTGACATGTTATATAAGGGCTGCCTCTAACAAGAAAGAATCTTAAGCTGGGTTTAAGGTCTAAAGTGACACTAAGATCATTAAAAGAAGATATGACATGGGTTTGGTTCGGATTCGGGTTATTTGACCCGGATATGGTGATATCCGAGCTAAAGATTTGGTATGTGAAAGATGGGTTGGAAAAGAGAGATGGGTAAGAAACAGAAAGTGATGAAAGAGATGATTTGATGAGATATGGGTGTATGTATTCTGGTTGATCGCCATTTTTGAGGACAAAGTTTTGGAAAAAAGAGTTGGTGGGGAGAGGAGATGAAAGAAGATTGGGTGAGAAGAAAGATGATGGGTCGGGTAGGACGGTGGAGTGAGTCTCCGGGAAGGTGAAAGGGCGGAATGTGTGGCGGTTCATGGTGGTGGGCTGGTGGTTCAGGTGAGATGTAGATGGTGGTTTGGTTTTTGAGGTTTTTATAAGGTTTTTGTTAAGTGTTGGTTAAGGAATTTGATGATGATGGTTTTTTGACTTTTTCTGAGAACTTTCTTCTTCAAACAGTGTATATGATTGTGTTAAGTTTCTTCATAAAAAGATTGTAAATTGTAAAAAGAAAATTTGAAATTTCTTCTATAGTTCTATTCATGTTTCTTTGACGTGTTTATTATGGTTTGAAGCTTGAAAATTGTACATTTGCTTTGCTAACGAGAAAATGAGATCACCAATTAGTCATGAGTCATGACAAGGTGCAAAGTGCAACCATACCACTAAGTAATTTTTTCATTTTGTAATATATGCAACTACTCAACTAATTTTATTTGCTCGTATGTAATAACAAAGTTTTATATTTATGTATTGCAAAACTTGATTTAGCAAGTTTTTAACCTCTTTATTTACAAAAAGTGATAACAAAAATGATATACGTGTTACTTCGACCAATCACAATTCATGTTATTGCTAGTGACAATCAAGACACTGACAAATGATGGTCAGGATCTTGCCCACAATAATATGATCTTACAACTTATTACGGTGTTTGGTTGATAGGTATGAAAATTGAGGTAATAATTTTACATTCCATTGAACATGTTTGATTTTTTATGGTCCAAACATAGATGAAAACATGAAATTATTATTTGAGATGATTGAAATAATTTCAATGTTTTATAAATATTGATTGTAATTAATGACCGCTCTTGAGTTTGAGAGTCGGTATGTTGTAAATAAAATTTACTTTTCAATAAAAAAAAAAGTTTAATGGAGTGGATTTGAAAACTGAAAATTAAACCCATCAATTTATACATGTTTAACACTCATCAAAGGGGATGAATTTAAATACACATTCTCAATTCTTATTCAAATTCATATCTATAGCGATCCTTATTTTCAAACCAAATACCCCTTTTAACTCTACTATTTTAATCGAGAATATACATGCGATTTAGAAGAAAAAAACATTGTTGACATGCAGCCTATAATGATTGGTTAAGATTGATAAAAAGTTAGGTTATACGAGTACTTATATTATATAGATATATTTATGAACAAAAGAGAAGTCAACGAAAATTATCAAATGCCGGTTTAAAAAAACAACTAAAATTGTATGACATTCATAAATGTTCATCTGTTATTTTATTATTATTATAAATCATTACTCGATATTAAACGAGAACAATATTAATGACTTTCAAAGTTATAGATCTATCTATTATATTAATAAAAAAAAATTATAATGATATAAGATTATTTAAAAGTTGTATTATCACACATCCTTTTAATTTAATTATGACATCATTATATTTTTTTATTTAAAATTCAAAATATCTTTTAAAAAAAAAATATGTATCATTAATATAAATTTTTATTAAATGTCTACATTATTATGTAAAATTTTAATCAGCCTATTTTTTCGTTATAATAGACCGAACACTGCGATGCTTTTTTTTTCAGATAACGTTTTTGTTTTTGTTTTTGCCAACTGAATGTGTTTTAATGTGTGTCCACAACTATACAACTGTTGTTTCCGTTTAGTTTTGTTTTTTGTTTAATAATTTATCACAACTTTTCAACTTGATATGACAACATATTTTAAAACTATCCGATATCATTTGGTTTATTTGCAAAACGTTTATTAGTTAACCCGGGTTGATTAGCTAGTAGTCATAATATTATAGCATTCTTGGTTGTTTATAGGTAATATATTAGGTGAATGAGTTGATACAGATTTTTACTAACTTTTAACGGGTTAAAACTTTTGGTGTTATATGCATCATATTTTAGATCAATGAGCAATTTTATATCAATACCATATACGTATCGTTTTGAATTTGTGACTTTTAAATCGATTTGAACTTATTGGAAGGTGTAGACTTTTTCGCACATCATTTTCCCTTTTTAGCTTTTCGTCAATGTATTAAAAGGGTTCAAACTATTATCATTGAATGCATTAAAATGATGTAAAAACATGATGCAATACTATTCAAACTACTCGTGTTATTTTGCATAAAATATGTCTCTGTACTATGTCATAATGCTAAAATCATCACTTGTTTCGATTCAAATCCAAATTTTTTTTAAAAAACAAACAGTTCCATCTCTTCTTAAACCACTTGGACAAAAAGGCAAAAAGCTAAATGAAAATATCCGCCATTGACTATTGACCTCTTACTCATTTTGGTATCTATATATATACCATCATTCTTCATGCTAATTTATTCCTCACCAAGTCTTAAAAATGCTAATTTTATGGTCTTATTTGTTTCTTTTCACATTTGGATACAACTCCCCTGTACCCTCTCTAGCTCAGCCTACCACCACCATCACCACCGGCAGCCCATTCACTTTTCCAGCGGCCCGGTCCACTGTCTTACCCGACCCGTCAACATACTTCTCTTCCAACCTCCTTTCATCTCCTCTCCCCACTAACACATTCTTCCAAAACTTTGTTCTCAACAATGGCAGTCAACCAGAATACATACACCCATATCTCATTCAATCATCATTTTCATCACTTTCTGTTTCTTACCCATTTATCTTCTCCAACTCTTCTTTCACATCCCAAATCTTTAGCCCGGATTTCACCATATCCGGGTTAAATAACCCGAATCCGAACCAAACCCATGTCATATCTTCCTTTGATGACCTTAGTGTCACTTTAGACATTAAACCCAGCTTAAGATTCTTTCTTGTTAGAGGCAGCCCATTCTTAACATGTCAGGTATTACAAAGTTTGAAACTTTCCATTTCAACTATTCATAAAGTTGTTAACTTTGTTCCTAATTCATCAAAAACTAGATTTAAGATTAATCTTGATAATGGTCAAACATGGATTTTGTATGCATCTTCACCTATAACTTTGTCCCATGATGTTTCCAAGATTTTTTCAAAAGAATATAGTGGTGTAATAAGACTTGCTGTATTGCCTAACTCGAATTCTAAATATGAATCGGTTCTTGATAAGTTTAGTACTCGTTATCCTGTTTCGGGTCGTGCTGTGTTTAGTAAACCATCTTCTGTTGAATACAAATGGGAGAAGAAAGGGAGTGGTGATTTTTTAATGTTAGCAAACCCTTTACATATTCGTCTTCTTGACGACGATAGTGATATTAAGATTCTTGATGATTTCAAGTACAATAGTATAGATGGTGAGCTTGTTGGTGTTGTTGGTGATTCATGGGTCTTGAAAACAGATTTGGTTCCTATAACGTGGCATTCGATAAAAGGCGTTAAACAAGAGTCATACCCTGAAATTATCAAGGCACTTATGCAAGATGTGAAGGAATTGAATTCAAGTAACATATCTACTACATCATCATACTTTTTTGGGAAATTGGTAGCAAGGGGAGCTAGGTTAGCATTGATAGCTGAAGAGATTGGTTATCTTAATGTGATGCCGAAAATTAAAACTTTCTTGAAAGGTACTATTGAGCCATGGTTAAATGGTACATTTGATGGTAACGCGTTTTTGTATGATAAATCATGGCGTGGACTTATAACTAGAGCAGGGTCTAATGATACTACAGGAGATTTTGGTTTTGGGATCTACAATGATCACCATTTTCATATCGGTTACTATCTTTATGGAATTGCTGTCCTTGCTAAGATAGATCCTGATTGGGGAAGAAAGTATAGACCTCAAGCATACTCTTTGATGCTAGATTTCATGACATTGGATAAAGGTCCAGATTTGAAGTATACCCGTTTAAGAAACTTTGATTCGTGGAAGCTACACTCATGGGCTGCAGGATTGACAGAATTTGAAAATGGAAGGAATCAAGAAAGTACAAGTGAAGCTGTGAACGCGTATTACTCTGCTGCTTTAATGGGGTTAGCTTATGAAGATAAACGTCTAGTTACACTTGCAACGTTGCTTACCACGGTTGAAATTCATGCTGCACAAACATGGTGGCATGTTAAAGAAGACAGTAAACTCTATGGTGCAGATTTCACTCGTGAGAATAGAGTCGTGGGAATTCTTTGGGCTAACAAAAGAGATAGTATCCTATGGTTTGCCCCAGCCGATCAGAGAGAGTTTAGGCTCGGAATTCAGCTACTCCCTATTACACCGATCGCAGAAGTCTTATTTTCGGATGTGGAGTATGTAAAACAGCTTGTAGATTGGACTTTGCCTTCTTTGAAAAGAAAAGGTGTTGGTGAAGGATGGAAAGGATTTGTGTATGCATTGGAAGGTATTTATGAGAACAATATTGCTCTCAAGAAAATCAGAAAGTTAACTGGACATGATGATGGGAATTCACTAAGTAATATGTTATGGTGGATCTTTAGCAGGGGATGATGATAAACATTTCTTGGTTTAGGTCTTATGTTGTCACTTTACAATTGATTTTTTGAAACATTTGTGTTGATTTTGTTCTGTTTTTTGGATTTGTTAGTTTGAAGTTGTTATTGGGAATAGCATGTTTGTAGGGCCATTGTTCTGAATTCTACATTCCTGCCATATGATTGGTGGGTCTGTGGTGTGTTTGTATTCATGTTTTTTTGAGTTAATATATACAAGTCGTTGCATATTAATGAGAAGGAAAAAAAAGTATTGACAAAATAAAACGTGTGAAGACAAAAAAAGACTATTAATTTAGAAGTTGTAGATCTAACTAACATGTTGAAAAATTCCATCTCAAATTCTCAACATTTTGTACTTTAGTAACCTTTTTACAACTTATATTAAATGGATAAACCATCCCATTATCATTCTTTGTTGAATTATCAAACTAATCTTGTGTTTAGTGTTATTACAAAATGCTTTAATATGTTGCATAAGTGTTTATTGCAGGTATTATATTGAAGGACCAGTTCTGGACATTTATCAGTTTGGCAGACTTAAGTTGAAGAAAAAAAGGTTGCAAGGACTAAAGTGAGTAAAGGAGAAGTGCAAGGTGTTTTATGGAAATATCGAGGCCTGTATAAAGATCTAAACAACAACCATTAGGTGTGGTTGGTGTGGCTGCTGCTCATTCGTTTCTCCCTCGAGATATCATCTTGATCAAATATATAATATGTTCTTATTTTCTGTATTGAAACTAAACAATTGTTGTTTAGATTATTCTGGTCTGTATCAAACTCTATAAATATTAATAATAAAAGCACCACCAATCGGGCCGACTACGATTGGGTATAAATTCGTTGTTACCAAAATGTCTTACGGCTTATATAAGAGAAATTAAATTATGTAGTACTATAGCCAAAATTTATATGGTTTCGAAATGCTTATTACTTGGTATCTTTGAAAGAGCGAAAAATTAAAATAAAATGGCAACGTACAAGCCTCTTAATCAGTGGTGGTTCATGATGGTAGTGGTGTGACAGCGATACTTTGTTGGGAGTGTCCGAAACTACACACATGGATAGATGTGTTGAATCCTAGCTTGAAAGAAAGGGAAATTATTTTTTAGAAAAATAACATGTATACTCGAAGAGTGCATACTCCATGCCGTGAGGGCCGATGAATGTCCTTTGATTTTCTTTTTATTTATTTTTTTGAAAAGTGAACTTCTATTAATAGTTTAATACTCACCCCGCTAAAACACCAACGGTATAAATTGCAAAGATTTACAAAAGCTTAAAATTACTCCAATCAATCCAAGAAAGGCTATATGATGTTTAGTTCCATTTCGGGTAGTGATGTTTAGTTCCATTTCCATACCATAAGTACTCCAAGGATTTGATATTTTGGATAATCCCCTGCTAGTTGTTGATGGCATTACGAAATTTGATCTCAGATTCTAATCTTTCAAATGCTCCAACAGCTAACCATGATAATGCTAATTTTGATGGCAACTTTCTCAACCTCGCTCTTTCTTTGATGTTCATGAAATACCAGGAGGTCTTTTATGTTGAAGGACATAGAAAGAAGACATGTTACACCAGTAGTCACAAATAAACTGCCAAATCTTTGCACTCGTGCCACATTTACAAAATAAATGTTCAACCGTTTCCATTGCTTCCCGGCAGAACACACATGAAGTATTCTGAACCAAACACTTACGACCTTATAACGTATCTTTAGTGCAACCATGGTATGAATTATATATGTCCATCACCGCCCTCGACATATTGCATTTTCTTGGAACCCATGCATTTACACCAGTTGAACACATACCTGGTGCTGAAATCTTTGTCCTTTGATTAAATAACAAGTCTGTATACATATACTTTTACCTATATGCTGAAAACTAACCTATGTTTTACAACCTCATATGCATAATGCATGTACAGCCAGTGTCTTTACTTCTACACTTATATATACACACACATCTATATCTTTCTCTCTTTTCCGATGACCCCTTGCTTCCGACGACCATTTATTGTTGTAGTATTGCGTTCTAACATGCATCTAGTTAGGCAGTTTTGTTAGCCGTTTAAAAACAATAACTAGTTGGTTTGCGTCTGCGCTTGCGACGAGAATAACTTTTATTTAAAGCAAGCACAACTTCCTTTGTAAATCATCAATCGAATACATTGGTGGATCCAGTGTGAATTAGGGGGTCCTAGGAACTCTTCCATCTAGCCCGTAAAATATCAATAAAGATATATTCCATCTTTGTTACAAATATCTTTTTTTAGATATTTACTAAAGTAAAAAAATGGTTGCTTTTATTTTATCTATGTTATTTTTTTATTTTTTTTAAAAAGTGTGGATCATTTGCTCGCAACAAAAGATCTAACTTACGTTGTCTTAACCGGGAGCCCCTTATCTTCAATACTTAGTGGGGGGAGAAATTCCCAACCAAACCGTCCGAAGGCACGACATTTAATTGGGATAAAACTCTGCTCGGGCCCCTCTGCAGAACTCAACCCTGCTTCACTTGAGGACTTTACTGTGAAATTCTTTTTAAATATCTTTCTCATGTCTTGAACTCGAGACTACTAGTATATAAAGTTGGTGTTCAACCATTCTTTTTTTTTTTTTTGTGGAAACTGGACAGTGCAAAAGCTGTTGGTATAATTCGGGCTAAGGATCAAAATAAGAATGATGTTTTACTTGTACGCCAATGTTTGTTACTATGGATGTTTTAGTTTAATCTTAGTCGTACTTGTGACATTGTTTATACATAGTTATAGCATTGTGTATAATTCAGGCTCATGATCATACGAATAATCAACTTTTAATGGTATATCAATGTATACTACTACTACATAACCTGGTGAAGCGGAGATAACCAAAAAATTTAGGCCCAAGCAAATTTTTTTAACTGGAAATAAACAAATATATTTTGCATTGCCATACAAAAGAAACACTACAGCAAAGTAGCAAACAGTAGCATTCTGCCTCAAATCAAAGTACCCAAACTCCAAAGTACAAACACATCTAAATTGCGCTTACAGGTCATCTCATTACATACTCATGAGAAGCTCTTAAACAAACTACATACGAAAAGGGTAGAGAAAAAGATCTAAAGTCTTACCACAGGACGCTTGAAGATGCTAGGAACCGTGAAAATCACATGTCCAGATATTAGATATACGAGCAGCAAGCAATAAAAGCTACATATGAAATATGATTGTAAAATTTAGTAACAGCCCCTGTCCGAATTAAAATTTGCATTTCCATTATGCTTTTCACAACCTCATTTTCATTGTCATAAAAAAACTGAAGTAAAGAAACAAACTTTATGAATAAAAGATACACTGCAAATCATGTTTTGAATCGTGTTTGATCTCAAATGGGCAGGTATATTAATCATCACAATCAACTGACATATGATGCGCATATGCGCTCAGCCGCTCACATACACACACTAACAAAACCCAACCCTAAAACAATAGAATCATAAAAGAAAAAATATACAAATTAATGTTATGTGCTTCTCATTCACTTTAAGAAGAATAAAGAAAGGAAGAGGATTCGAGTCTTGGCCCTTGATTCCCCTCTCATAAAAAAAATATATATATGTACATATATACATGAATATTTAATCCACCACATCTTTATAAAAACCATATTAGCATTCAACTATTGGAAAAGAAAGAAAAAGAAGCAAATGAATGATACCTCAAGAGCTTGTAAAATAAGGTCAAATCCTTTTTCTTGCTATAAACCCCCCAAAGGATTTAGGACTCAACAACAATTTCTACTTGGGTGATGAAAGCATACATGGACTGATGGACGAATCGGTATTCAGATTCCACCGGCAAACAGAATAACAATAACCACATCACCCGATCTAGTTGGGATAAATCTCATATTCACTCCCAGATATTTTGCCATAGTGCATATATAGTGCAACCATAATAGATAAAACATCATGGCAACATAGTCAAATTTTTACAAAAGTTGGCTAGACAAGACTAAATAGTTCATGGTAGACACAAAAGTTACAGTAAATAAAGTGGCCTCATGGGCAGACAACTACTTGAAACTAAGAGTAGCTACTCATAATTAATTGAAACCATAATAGTGCTCCAATCCAGTGATCAGTATTATAAGCAGTCAGTCAATACGTGTTGCGCTTCCTCTTCTTGTTGGTTGAACCACTGTTGCGCTTCCTCTTCTTGTTGGTTGAACCGTAGTTTCCTGTTATTCGTTGTATGAAATAATTAGACCAAAAGGTAAAGAAAATGAATCAACTAAACAAGTTCCGAAGCACTACATTTATTTTCATCCTGAAATACAAAATCCGTAAGTTTTTAATTGATGATCAACGATGACTGAAATCATCCAAGGGCTTTAGTTTATGCAATGATAAAACCTACAAGATTTCCCTTTTGAGAAACAACACCAACAAACATGAGAACGGACCCTGGCTCTATAATAAAGAACAATGCAATGCTGCTTAACGTATAATTAAATATCGCTGATCAGGAGATTTATTCAGATTTCTATCCCAATGGAATGTCTAATATATACGACTGCCATCAATTTCAGATTGAACACGTTGGTCTCGCACAGTGCAAGTTACCCCTCTTTTAACAATCTGTTTTTGATGTTCATATAATTACAAAATACACAGGTTAGCAAAAAACAAGTGCTACTCGTGTATGGAAAAAGCTTATTCTGACAAGGCGTATTCTATCATAACTCGTTCCTGCCAAGAAAAAAAGTGCAGCACCAATAAATTCATGAGATATTATTTGTAATATAGCTCCGCTGAGTCCCGTATCGGTTATAGAAGCAATTCCTAAAACAAGTGCTACTCATGTATGGGAAAAGCTTATTCTGACCAAACACTAGTAAAAGCAACGGGACTTTTGTGTGTTTTTGATTGTGTTCGTTAGTGATAGTGATAAAAAGAACAATAGTAAAACACATCTCATATACAAAACGAATTGCCACCCATAAATACCTTTGTCTTTCGGGTTGTCCAAGGCCTCTTCAATTTTGATAATAGCATCTCCCATAAATTTAGTGATGGCCTTTTTTAAGTTAGGCCATGATCCCTTTATGCGACGAGCCTCCTGCTGTAGACCCAGTGTGACATATGAACCACCACCTGTATTGCCACTTCCACTGGCACTACTGTTCAGGTGGCTGTTGGAACTGATGGCAATCCCTGTTGTACCAATTAGAGGATACTTCTTGGGACTTTGACCAAGTTTGGCAAGATCAAACGACGGCTCACTTGGAGTAACCAAGGACCACACCACTAGTGAGCCTGACCGGCTAACACTCACCTCTTGGAGTAAGAGCTCATTGCCAAATGACTGATTAGCCTGTTGCAACAAATATGTCTAATGTAAAACACACCAAATTAAGTCACCCCAAAAAAACTTGTGTGTCAACATACCTGAACTGATATCTTGTTCCTGGGGTCACCACCAGTTGTGTAACATGCCACCTCTGTGAGTGGACCAATCCTCCCAGACGCATCCAGCTGTGAAAACAAAGTTAAGATGGAATATGATTGAGTGCGTATGTGTGTGTGAATGTATAGTACAGTACCTCGTGACGTCTACGTTCATCCCCAAGGATTTTTAAGACGAAGTCTGGAGAATGTGGCAGACTAAAGGTGGCGGTTGCTAATATGACAAGTTCAGTTGGATCATTATGATAGCGGGAGAAGTTGACCTTTAAAAGAACCTTCGACTGAGGGGGGGCAGAAACACACAAGGACTGCGGATTTTTCCAACCAAAAGAAATAATATTTAAACAGAAGTGATGAACCATCCTTTTTGAAAACCTCATCACACATCTCTTCTCCCACTCCCATGGATCCTCTGTCCATGAATCAGATACTCAATCATGATATGCAGATCAACAGTTGGTCATTCACCACTACATAAAAAGTTAATGAACAGAGAAGAATGTACCTTCTGCTAAGTTTGGATTGAAAAAATAAGCCTTCGTCTGATGAAAAGATCTTCTTTCACACGATCGTTCAAGGCACGCAACCCATCGATCGGCTCCAAATGCAAAGCCTCTACTGCACAGATCGTTGTAGAGCTTGGGGTCTAGGTAACTTTGTTTGAATTCCAAATGCTCCACCCATGTGACCTGTTCAAATCAGGATATAAGGCAACGTGTCATACATGATGTGTGTGTGTGTGTGTGCACGCGTGTTTAGTGTGGTTGTTTACGGACAGCAAATGAAAGAAGTGTGATCATAAAACACCTGGGACAATCCATCGGCCGTTCCTTGAATCAAACACCCACAAGGGTAACCAACGTTTAGCGAGCTGTCAACTGACACGTCAGCTACTACCCAAGTCGAGTCATCGATTTTTTTACAAGTTCTGAGGATAACAAAGATCCTTTCGGGAACAAGAGGTGTAGTCGCCTGCAACTGTGTTTGGATCTGAGGGGCAAAATACGTACAGCATGGTAAGCAAGGAAAGAAACAAACGTATGCGTGCAGAAAACAATTTTTAAAAAAATTAGCGAGTGGAGGAGGGCGGGTGACATACAAGCTGCACGGAGCCATCTGGGGTACGAGACAAGAATCGAAGACCAGCAGCTGTTGACACTATGGATGGGAACAGATATAGCCAAGCTTTCTGGAAAGATGGAATAGAAAAGTTAACAGATTGGATAACAAACTTTATAATTAAAGTAACTGAACAAAGAATGATATTTTGAAAATACGACGTACAGGACAGGTGAACTTCTTGGCCAGGGAGGAGTGTTCCATGTTAACAATAGCAGAAGCCCTGGATGAGTGAGTCCATGAAGAATTTGGCCCATCAACATCTGGTGTGCTGCTGCTGCTGCTGCTGGTCCTCTTACACTTGAGCCTGGGGAAAGTTTGTTGATAATGTAGCTGGCTAAGAAGGCCGTCGTTGGTCCAGAAAAGGCCATCTTTGTCGAGAGCAAGAGCAGACAACTCATGGACAGCGCAGTCAGCAACGAGGGAGTGGTCGATACATCCATTCTTTGCTAAGAAACCGGTAATGACTGGACGTGATGTTGGATCAAACTGTACGTATGATTTGGAAACATCAACATATATGTACATACACACACACACACACATAATGTAACGATGATAATAATAATAACTAATCATCCATTCATATATACTAACTTGATTGATTGTTAAAAAGGCATGCAGGCTAATAATAACAAGGAATTATTAATGATAAATATGAACAACCCAATCCATATATATACGATTAAGTAAATGAAAACCGTTTAGTTATAATAACTTTAGCTATAACGAATTGAATAAGTAATAAAAAAGAAGAAGAAGAAGAAAAAATTAACCTGCTGTTGTGCTGGTAATGGAGCAAAAGAAATAGCACCTTTAAGCAGCTCCAATTCGAGAGACATTTGTTTTGCTTGTTTTTCCCGCAGATACTCGTACTAACATTAACATTTAATATTAATAAATAAATAAATAAAATCCTCGATCGAGCATCATCATCAAAATATATAGTAATCGATAAAATAATAGTAATGGGAATTTCATGTATAGAGATATGTGCGTACCCAATAACCTTCTTCTTCAGAGTCTAAAAAACGTTCTCTTTCTTCTTTACGTACATAAACACGCTCATCTTTTTTAGGGTCTAAAGTAACTTCTCGTTTTTCATGTGTTTGGCTCTGATGAGTCTGCTAAAAGATAAAGTTAAAATTTTTTTAACAAAAAAGGAACATCATCATCAAAATTGAAAATCAAAATTTTTGAGTAATAAGGTACGTACATCTAAGAAACCACCTGCTGCTTCTGCCTTTCTTTTTAGGAATTCCAGATATGCCATCGATCGATAATTCCACCGGAGATTTCTCTTATATTCTCAGAGTTCTTTTTTTAAGGAAAAAATAAAAGAAGACGGGATAGAGAAGAAAAGATAAAAAAATATATATTTATAAAATCAAAAGAAAGTGAATAAAAAGATTTATATATATTTTTGAGTTATAAATATATGTAATTTTACATTTATAAATTATAATTCATATAAAGGTTTGAAGGGTATTGATAAATTTATAGCTTATCCTTCTAAATCTTGTCAAATATAGAGAGAGTTTTTAGGTCCTAACCCTCCATTTTTCCTTTCCATTACTTTCCTTTCTTTTAATAAAAAAAACTCAAGAATACAAAAACATAAGTTTTCTATCATTTAGGTAGAAACTGGAAGCAGTCTCTCTACTTAGGTAGGGGTAAGATCTGTCTACATCTTAACCTCTCCCATACACCGTCGAGGTATTGGGGCTCAAAACCAGCGAAAGGCGGTACTGAGCAGTTCTTTCTTACTTTCTTGACAAAAACATAAGTTTTCATCTTCTTCCCTTTCTTATCCCGTAACAATAAAACTCAAAAGTGCACCCTTAGGGTTTTCTCTCACTTTTATTTCTCCCTTTCCTTTTCCCATAGCCCTCTTTTTATTTTATTTACTTACATATATACCGAAATCAAACCAATCAGAGATCTTAGAGCAATTGTCACAAATCGTCCATGTGGTTCTCTCTCTCTCTCCCTCTTCCATTAAGTATCCCTAGGGTATTCATTTCTATCGCTAACCGTTCCTCTCACTAACCACCGTCACTTTTGATCCGTTAAACCTTATCCGTACACCAACCACATTATTTTTATTTATTTTTTTTAATCCTTGAATTCATTATTTACATTTACATGAACGAGTCATATGCCCGCGCAATGCGGCGTCAATGGTGGTGGCGGTGACGGTTGTGTCGAAAGCGCTGGCTGTGACAGGTAGTGAGAGCGGCAATGATGGTGAATATTAAAATAATTAATGTTAAAGGTGCGTGGTAATGTACTTATTTTAATAGCTGAGGAGTTTATTTTGTAAATTATTTAGTTAAGGGTATTATACATAGATATTAGGTAAAGATATTTAAATTAGTAAATAAATAAAAGAGGTATTTTGGGTAGTTTAAAGTTGTAATTTGAGAAAAAGGAGAGGAGTTGATGATTTATATAATAGTATAGATATAAATCTAGATAAATATAGATATTTTTTAATTTATAAACACATGGTGATTGGACCATGTGAAATATAGAAGCTTTGAAGCTCGTAAAAGTTGTATAAGAATTTATGTCGACGGACAAGTGAAAACCCAATGGTCACTAGTAGTTCATCAAATGTTACATTTATACGAATCTATACTTCTATGTACACAAACCATTTATGTTTGTCATCTGCTTACAATTTTGGCAGCATGGACTATGTTTAGGACATCTGTGAATAGCCAAATACAGTCCCGCCATCTAACATGGTTCATTTACTATGTGTTGCATCTTCTATGTTGATCAATGGGTTTTTTTATTTTACAAATAATGTAGTGGGGAGAAATATATATTTCAAAAACACTCAACGTTGAAAACACTATTGCCTTGCGCCACAACAACATAAAGCGAGTGTACGGTTAATCATGTCGTCTATTTGTTCATCAAACAGCAGGTTGTCATCCCATGGGGATGAATGATTGATTTAAGAATTTGTTGACGATTCTCCCGAGGTATAAAGCATGGTGATGCTTAACGCCATGTCAGTGTATGTGTTTGTGTGGGTGATGGAGCCATTTCACAGGAGATGTGAGAATGAGTCCTCTATCAAGGTTATGCCCTTTTTATATAGAAGGAGCTTGTCTTGTAGAACAAGCGGGGAGATTTGGAAGAATCTCTGACTAAATGTGTGGGATAACAGCGAGTTGGTTGAGATATGGGCAGGAAGATAATATTTTCCATATTTGGATAGAGATAAGCAGGCAAGGCTGCGTGATAAATGAAGGTTGCGTTCCGTCTAAGTCTGCGTATAGGCTCCGTAGTAAGGCTAGGTGGGTAACACCAACATCGTCCATTGGTTTGGGCTCTTCCCCTATCTTTAGTTGATGACTACTATCGATATAATTTATTTCTATCTAGTTCATGTTCACAATGAATCAAGCCCAACAACGTCCCTAAAACAGCTTCCATACATCAAATAAGTTGCATACTAAGTGAATACGGAGTAATAAATATCAATATCTCGTTAATCCTTTTGACTTATAGTCATGAATTTTTCTTTACTACTACCCATACATACATATATCTGTATCTGTATCCATCACCGTTAATCCTTTTGACTTATTGTCATGAATTCTTCTTTACTACTTCTACATACATACATATATCCATCGTCATCAATTCATCCTCTTAATCTTTGATGAGAAAATTCTTACACACCCAATTCCCATTCTTATATTCTTTCCAATTCAAGGTTTGTCTTTTCTTATAATCTAGTAATACTATAACAATAATAATAATAAATTACTATTATTATGATTATGATTTTGATTATGATTATGATTTTTGCTAAAAAAAAAATAAAAAATAAAAAATAATAATAATAATAATAAGAAGAACAACAACAACATAGTTGTGGTTTCCTTACTTCCCACATGACCTCTTTTTTTCTATTCCTTATGCTGAGCTCGAACAACAAAAGGTCAAAGGTTTGGGTTTTCTTTCTTTCCTTGGGCTGACTTCACGAGCAAAAGGGCTGTAGCCCATTAGTGTTTCTTGCGTCCAGCACTCACACGCACTACATGCACCACACCTTTTTACTGTCCGCGCATTGTAGCGGCACGATCTATAACGTTTTAGACACCATAAGGGTTTATAGCGTTCAGTTTACTTTCATGAGATGCATCAATGCAAGATCTAACCATATATATCATTCTAAAAATAAGTCGTGTATTAGGTGCAAAAAATAATGAAGTGCAAACACTAACCATGAAAAATAACCACTTACAATTGTAGTGGAGGAGACCAAGACAATTAAAAAAATAAATAGTCAAAGATTAAAATTTAATATGAATATACATAGGACATAATTGGTTCATAATTTCGTGAGTTATAAAAATGTAATTATTGTTTAAACATTTTGTAATATAATATATGACAATTAAAATGTTTTTTCTTATCTGTAGCAATACCTTCAGCAATAATTTTATAGTTAAAAGAAATATCATTTTGAATTTGAGACTTTTAAGTCGATTTGAACTAATAAGAAGGTGTAGACTTCTTTGCACATCATTTTCCCCTTTTAGCTTTTCGCCAATGTATTAAAAAGGGTTCAAACCATTGTTGTTAAACTCGTACGAGTCACGAGTCGACTCGTACGAGTCGAGTCAAAATAAAGGGAAAACGAGGCGACTCGATGGAATGACTCGTTTTACCCCAAACTCGTAACATGACTCGTGTTTTGTGGTGCGAGTCGGTCCGAGTCATGTACGAGTCACGAGTCACAAAATAATTCTTAAATTTTTTTTATTTTTTAATTTTTTTTAATATAACTCTTTTATTTGCTTTTTAATTTACTTTGATTTTAATAGTATTTTTATTTTTAGCTTATCATATTAATAAATTACAATATTTTTACAATAAATAATTACACATAATTATAAAAATATACATTTTCAAATATCCTGACTCTTATGATTCGAGTCACGTTTCGAGTCACGAGCCGAAAAATCAGATTTCGAGTCGAGTCGAGATTTACGAGTCGACAATTATGGTTCAAACAATTATCATTGAATGCATTAAGATGATGTAAATATATGATGCAACAGCCATACTATTCAAACTATTATTTTGCATAAAATATCTCTATAATCATAATGCTAAGTTTGGATTTTAATTCAAAATATTTAAAAAACAAAAAGTTCCATGACTTCCATCATTCTTAAATGACTTAGACAAAAAGCTAAATGAAAATATCCGCCATTGACAATTGACCTGTTACTCATTTTGGTATCTATATATATAACATGATTCTTCATGCTAATTTATTCCTCATCAAATCTTAAAAATGCTAATTTTATGGTCTTATTTGTTTCTCTTCGCATTTGGATACAACTCCCCTGTACCCTCTCTAGCTCAGCCTACCACCACCATCACCACCGGCAGCCCATTCACTTTTCCGGCGGCCCGGTCCACTGTCTTACCCGACCCGTCAACATACTTCTCTTCCAACCTCCTTTCATCCCCTCTCCCCACTAACACATTCTTCCAAAACTTTGTTCTCAACAATGGCAGTCAACCAGAATACATACACCCATATCTCATTCAATCATCATTTTCATCACTTTCTGTTTCTTACCCATTTATCTTCTCCAACTCTTCTTTCGCATCCCAAATCTTTAGCCCGGATTTCACCATATCCGGGTTAAATAACCCGAATCCGAACCAAACCCATGTCATATCTTCCTTTGATGACCTTAGTGTCACTTTAGACCTTAAACCAAGTTTAAGATTCTTTCTTGTTAGAGGCAGCCCTTATATAACATGTCAGGTACTACAAAGTTTGAAACTTTCCATTTCAACTAATCATAAAGTTGTTAACTTTGTTCCCAATTCATCAAAAGCTAGATTTAAGATTAGTCTTGATAATGGTCAAACATGGATTTTGTATGCATCTTCACCTATAACTTTGTCCCATGATGTTTCCAAGATTGTTTCAAAAGAATTTAGTGGTGTAATAAGACTTGCAGTATTGCCTAACTCGAATTCTAAATACGAATCGGTTCTTAATAAGTTTAGTACTCGTTATCCAGTTTCGGGTCGTGCTGTGTTTAGTAAACCATCTTCTGTTGAATACAAATGGGAGAAGAAAGGGAGTGGCGATTTTTTAATGTTAGCAAACCCTTTACATATTCGTCTTCTGGACGTGGACGATGATAGTGATATTAAAGTTCTTGATGATTTTAAGTACAATAGTATAGATGGTGAGCTTGTTGGTGTTGTTGGTGATTCATGGGTCTTGAAAACAGATTTGGTTCCTATAACGTGGCATTCGATAAAAGGCGTTAAACAAGAGTCATACCCTGAAATTATCAAGGCACTTATGCAAGATGTGAAGGAATTGAATTCAAGTAATATATCTACTACATCATCATACTTTTTTGGGAAATTGGTAGCAAGGGGAGCTAGGTTAGCATTGATAGCTGAAGAGATTGGTTATCTTGATGTGATGCCGAAAATTAAAACCTTTTTGAAAGGTACTATTGAGCCGTGGTTAAATGGTACATTTGATGGTAACGCGTTTTTGTATGATAAATCATGGCGTGGACTTATAACTAGAGCAGGGTCTAATGATACTACTGGAGATTTTGGTTTTGGGATTTATAATGATCACCATTTTCATATCGGTTATTATCTTTATGGAATAGCAGTTCTTGCTAAGATAGATCCTGATTGGGGAAGAAAGTATAGACCTCAAGCATACTCTTTGATGCTAGATTTCATGACACTGGATAGAAGTCCAAATTTGAAGTATACGCGTTTGAGGAACTTTGATTCGTGGAAGCTACACTCATGGGCTGCAGGATTGACAGAGTTTGAAAACGGAAGGAATCAAGAAAGTACAAGTGAAGCTGTAAACGCGTATTACTCTGCTGCTTTAATAGGGTTAGCTTATGGAGATAAACGTCTAGTTACACTTGCAACGTTGCTTACCACGGTTGAAATTCATGCTGCGCAAACATGGTGGCATGTTAAAGAAGACAGTAAACTCTATGGTACAGATTTCACTCGTGAGAATAGAGTCGTGGGAATTCTTTGGGCTAACAAAAGAGATAGTATCCTATGGTTTGCCCCAGCCGATCAGAGAGAGTTTAGGCTCGGAATTCAGCTACTCCCTATTACACCGATCGCAGAAGTCTTATTTTCGGACGTGGAGTATGTAAAACAGCTTGTAGATTGGACTTTGCCTTCTTTGAAAAGAAAAGGTGTTGGTGAAGGATGGAAAGGATTTGTGTATGCATTGGAAGGTATTTATGAGAACAATATTGCTCTCAAGAAAATCAGAAAGTTAACTGGACATGATGATGGGAATTCACTAAGTAATATGTTATGGTGGATCTTTAGCAGGGGATGATAAACATTTATTGGTTTAGGTCTTTTGTTGTCACTTTACACTTGATTTTTTGGAACATTTGTGTTGATTTTGTTCTGTTTTTTGGATTTGTTAGTTTGAGGTTGTTATTGGGAATAGCATGTATGTGGGGCCATTGTTCTGTGTTCTACATTCCTGCCATATGATTGGTGGGTCTGTGGTGTGTTTTTATTAATGTTATTTTTGAGTTAATACTTAGGCTGGTGCTTATATCACCTTCTCCCGAGCGTCCTTGCAAGCCTAAAACGCGGACGGCTATAGGCCGTGATCTTCTATGCGTGAGTGTCCTTCCACCAATTCTTCCTTAAGAAGTTGCAAGACGTCCAAGGTGGGTCCTTTTATCTCTTTTTTGTTTTGTTTTATATATATGTAAGGTATAAATAGGTGTATTTGTGTGTGTGAGATAAATTTTATTTAATTGATGATGTGGTGAAAAAGTTCTGAAGAAGCTGTCCTTATAGACAATGAGTATCCTGAAAGGAGTCCTGTGTTATGTGATGCTGATGTGACAGTGAAAAAGTTGGAGGACGGTCCTCCTTATAAACACAACCCTTAATATATAAGTCGTTGCATATTAATGAGATGGGAAAAAAAAGTATTGACAAAATAGAACGTGTGAAGAGAAAGAAAGACTATTAATTTAGTAGTTGCAGATGTCAACTAACATGTTGAAAAATTCCATCTCAAATTCTCAACATTTTGTACTTTAGTAACCTACTAACCTTTTTGCAACTTATATTAAATGGATAATCCATTCATTATAATTCTTACCAAACATGTTTAAACGGCTTGATTGAGAGAAATTAAATTATGTAATACTAAAGCCAAGAATCATTTGGTTTCGAAATGCTTATTACTCCATGTTTTAATTTTGAAGAGCAAATGTTAAAATAAAATGCTGACGTACAAGCCTCCTCAAAGGGAAATTATTTTGCTAGAACTAGAAAAATAACATGTATAATCGAAGTCAAGAGTAGTGCATGCTTCGTGCCGTGAGGGCCGATGAATGTCCTTTAATTAAATAACAAGTCTGTATACATATATTATAGTTTTGCAATACAATGTAAAGTAATTTAAAATTATCCACTAAACTTTGTGTATAGTGTATGCAAATTAATTCATTATATTATTACATCTCTTGTCAAAATATAATGTGCAATGATTCCTTGCCCTATGTTCTTTATTATTAAGATAAGATAATGAATTTTATATTCTTTTATCTTAGAAATGCAAATTTTATAAATTTCATACATATTTATAACTAGATTAAACATAAGACGTAGTTAGACCTATATGGGGTTTTTCTTGGTCAAAAACAAAATAGAAAGTTGAATATAAATTTGTGAGCGGATGTTATCAACTATTAGTCGCATACAATTTTTCAAGGAAGTTTGAATATAAGTTTGGGTACTTTTCCTTCCGTCCCAGCAGCCAGTGGCGAAGCTAGAAAATGTTTAGTTCGGGGTCGGGATCTAAAATTTTTTTTCCTTAACGCTATTTTTCGAGTAAACAGGGGTCGAAACCGAGTATATCAAAAAAATTTTACACGAAAACAATATACCCCTACATTGCAAAAAAAATTTCGAGGGGTCGGGCGCCCCCTCCGGCCCCTTAATAGCTACGCCCCTGCCAGCAGCCTTTTGTTTTAATGAATTATAAAATAATTATCCAATAAACTTATCATTTTTATCTATTGATACAACTTTTCTAAAAGTGATATATGAAGAATGTTCACATTCACATATTAATGTATAGGATATATTATCAACTTTAACTATTGGGATTTGCTAACTAGTGCCCCTAGTGCACTAGTTAAGAAGCATTTAGTGAAGTATTTATTAAAGCCTAACTTTCCTAAAATATAGAAATATGTATTAATTATTCAATTAAAAATAGCAATTGTTGAGTTAATTTAATACACATCAAATACAATTTTTGATTTATAAGGAAATAATAAATTCATTAAAACTGGGCTTTTCATGTAAATACTTATTTTGGATCGGAAAATAGTTGTTTTCCTTACTGAGATATGGGCCGGTATTAATTTGACTTAACCATTGTGAATTGTGATCCAAATATATGAGACAGGCTTAGAAAAAATATATGTAACTTATAAGTTTCAAATAGCTAACTACTTGTCTGCTTTACTGGACTAAGTATTTTAGCTAACTGGCTTGATACACCGGGTAAAAAGATAGAGGCTTCAAATTCTGCATAAAACGTTAAATTTCCCCGTGCTTTGGGAGCCATTGGTGGATTTTCCTAAGAAGCCTTAACCACGCGAAAAGAGCAAACCGGTTAAGACAACCGACTTCCTTACACTTGCTATAGGTATCACCATTTCATGATGGTGAGTTTGTAGCTCATTTGAAATGCAACCATTCTATAAAAAAGTACTTTAGCTAACTAACCACCACCAATTGGTTTACACTACATTCTCTAGTTTTTTTAAAGATAAAGAAAAGAAAAGAAAAGAAAATTTTTAATTTTTGCATTTTTGTGTTTATTTTAGATAAGATAAAAAAAGAAATGATTGAAAAAGTAGGGGGTTTTTGGCTCTAATATTTTCTCTCCAATTGTGACCTGATTTGGATGAAAAACAATACATTCAAGTGTAAAGTTATCATTAGACTATGAGGAGCAAGACGTTATTTTTCACTTTTCATGCTCAAAACGCCCAAAAACGCCATCTACATTGCCCCAAGGGGAGTTTTCTACTAAAAAAGGTTTAGTCTGTCACATTTTGGACGCCAAAGTTGTTCCTATGGAAATGTGTCCACATGCAAAAGTATCTGTTTTGTCCACTTCTTTTTTGTCCTTTTAGAGTATAATATTAATATATTTGAAGTAAAGGAACGCCTATTAACATAGAAAGCCTTGTTCCATGAAAAGTAAAGAACCATTTTTAATGATTACTTCGCCACGTGTCGCCATGAAAAGTAAGGGGCGCCTCATATGCGAAGGCTTTGCTCCTGATAGCCTTATATCCCTCTACCAAACTCTTTTATTTGAGGGTTTCTTACTTGACTTTTATTTGTAGCAACTGAAACTGCAGTATTATACAAAACTGTTGTTGTTATTGTTGTTGTTCTTGCTAGTGTTGTTGCCACTGTTGCTATTTTGTTTAAACTTGAGATTAATTTGTGTAATTGGTTCATTGGGCTTCCTATATGCATAATTGGTTCACTAGGCTCACGATTACTCTAGGTGTGATGTTTAAAATGTTTTCTTTTCCTTTTTTTTTTTTTATCCTATATGCATAATACGGAGTATATGATATCATCATGTTGAAATTTTGCAATGGAACGAATTATCCGGTGCATGGCATTGAGGTATAAGTTCTTAGACATGAGGACAATATTGTACAGTTATAACTTTTTTTTGGTTTTTCCATTCAATCTAACTCAAGAATATAATTAACATTTTCTTTTCTTTTGACTTGAGAATGTCTTTTAAATATGTAATTTATTTTATTCTTCTTTCCTGTTCAATCCTATCATTTTTTTTTTCCTTCTAAATTTTAACTCGAGAATGCAGTGTTAGTGACAAGGAGATTTGTTTTTTCACAATAAGTCAATATATTTGCGGGTGATCACCGATATTTAACTTTTATGTATGAGTAACTTTTCTTATTTAGATAACAACATATACTAGATATCCTGTTATTTAGGAGTAATCAAAAACAAAAAGCTAACTACTTATTGGAGTAAGTATTTATTAAAAAGCCCATAGATTATTGATTCTTGATTACTAGTAAACTTTAGAGGTAAAGTAAATTCCTAATAATGATAGACTAGAGATAAGTTAAATAACATTCTCAAGAAATGAAGTTAAAATATATATCATTTTATTGAACCAATTGAGTCAATGAATCAATCTCCCACAATCTTATCAATGAACTAGTTTCATGAGGTTCATGAAACTTTGTCATGCTAAATACCCAATGAAACTTCGACATTAAGCCTAATTGCGCGCACTTTATATAGATAATTTAGAAGTAAAATTATCAGAATGGTTGAGATGTGACAATGCTTAGCGTAGTGGCTTGTAGCCTAGTATATGTCATATTGTAGGGGCTTATTGTGAGACACCCATTTGATTTAATTGAGATGCACTGCCCAAACCCCTACCGGCTTCACCACTGCTCTTTGCTAGGAAGATAAAAACAGATATAACTACTTGAACTATACTAATACTATATGCATATGGCTTCCAAGGGTAAATATTAAATAAGTGGTTTTACAGATGTAGAGGTGCTAAAAAAAATTGGGTTTTGGAAAAAATCGGGTAGAAAACATCGTGTATTTGAGAAAACAACAGGAACACTATGGTAAAAAAAAAAAAAAAACGAGTCCACATTTACCAAAAACCAGTTTGAAACTGGTTTGGATTCGAGTCGATTCGATTTTGGCAAAACTTGGTTTTTGGGCACAACTAAAAAGATGTATAAAGAAAGTGCTTATAAAACATATGAACAATTTATAAGGGGTTTCTATAAGCAATTCCAAACACATTACATGAGATTGTTGAGCCCACTTGAGTTGTCAAATACCTTTTGGGGGTACAAGTGTAACTGTGAAGACAGATATTATCATAGGAGGAATATTATGGGCCATTACATGATTGGACTTAATTCCTTTACATACATACATTCATTCATCCATTCTCTTGTTTACTATGTACATTTATAACTATCATGAGCAGTAAATGATAATCATTTGACACTCTTGAAATATTTGTTCAAACACATGGACCAGATACAAACTTTAAAATATAATTAGATGCATTCCTACTTCAAAATCTATCAAGGAAATTTGACAATGCATATTATGGGCTTATTCAGATTAACCTTTAAAAATACATGCCCTAAATCTTTCTACATTTTGTGCCAGTATAGTTGTATATTTATAGTTATTATATAATTACTCTTGAAATGTTTGCTTAAACATATATATGGACTAGATACAATTCTAAGAATACTATACTTACATCTTTGAATCAACTGCCAAGTCTTAATTTTGGAAAGCTTGTATGAGAAATTCATCTAAGGTTCAATTTTGTGATGTTCCTCTGAGGTGCCTTTTCGATAAAACCGTCTCCTTCCATCTTCAGCATTTCAAGCAAGAACTCGTTCCATGTGTCCACTGGTCCGGGCATACACCAATGGACACAATCCGCAAAACTTTTATTGTCACTAGCTGGATGTCCATAATGGTTTGGATGTCCATCAGGCCTCATTATCATTGCATCACTAGTGTCCAGCAACCTAAGTTTTAAGCCCCTTTTTTCTCCTTCTTTCTGTGCCGCTTTGAACTCATTTACTTGAGTTTGGTACATTTGTAACTGGTACCCGTCCAACTTCATCTCTTCTGACGTGTAAGGTCTTGTCCTTACGCAATTCCCTCCGTTATTATAAACTCCATTCTCAAAATGTTGCGGTGAATATGACCTTAGAAATGCTAATCCTGTATAGTTTTGACGATTTAGAAGGGTAGTAAATGTTGTTTCAAATGCCTTTTGGTAAGCAAAGTACACGGTTTGCTCTGTAATATTTGCTTGATTGCATAAACGACATCCCACAAGTTCTCCTTTTTCGTAGTACATATATGGTCTATAAAACCATTGTCCAGCCGAAAATATGACAATGTCTAAGTTTTGTAGCTGAGATGTCCATACATCATCTGCCTCGTCTAAATAGAGGTTCATTAAGCTGTTACGAGTGAAATTCTCTGGACTGGGATCACGAACTTTCATCAATAGAGGAGACCAAAGTGCTACGATTGTAAAGTTGTACGTAGGAAACATCCATCTCCTGAATCTTGTATCGTTTGTATGTGAAACATCGATGGGATATGCTTCCTGTTATCAATAGGGTATATATCAATATTAGTGGCTAATTTGGGTGTTTAACCAAGGTATACACTACTAATACATAAACATTAGTTATTCATTACCCGCTACTTTTTACTCTTTGTTACATTTGTATTTACTGTATAGGATATACATTAAATACACTTATAACAAAAACTGTTTAGATTAGTGAAAAGACGTTGACCACTTGGTCTTAAATTTGGACCCAACTGACCTTCTTGAATGGAAAGTAATATTAGTACCACAACTGTTGATTTATTTACCATACATATGCTTTACAGACTTATACAGTATGTTATAAAATTTGTACCGTGTTTTAAACAAATCATTTTTTTGGTACCAATATCAATTCCCTTCTTGAAGGGACTAACGCATTACATATATAGACGTATCAAAAAGTAAATTGAGGTAAATCTAAAGCCTAAACATAAAAAATTGGTGCCATCATCATTTGAATGCTTACTACGTTAAACCTTCCTATCTGAACCAGTGAAACGTTACAAATAGTATTTGTGTTGACTTTTAAAAGTCTTCAATAGAAAGTTATTCTCTAAACGACTTTCATTTCCTTTTGACAATATTTGATATGAATAATTTCATACTGTTTTCTTATCTTTTAATGGCATCTAATTAACTTTTTTAAGCATCTTATATTCTTACCTATTTTTATTTCATCTGTTATATCTTTCCATTTGTTTTTTACTTGAAACAAGAAACGTTACACTTACTCTCTACTTGCACTTTAACAAAGACTTCACCTTTTTCTTGTCATTTTCTCTTTGCATAAAAACTTTATAATCTTCTGTTGTTTTCCTCTCATACTTATTACATTGAAGCATCCAACTTTAGATATAATAATTTATATATATTCAATTAGTTTGTACACTTACTCTATGCCCCATCTATTATTTGGCCTAACGACCCTTTCAACATTTAAAACGGATACTTCATCTTTCCAGCTACATTATGACTTGCTCACTTGATATAAGCTTTGGCTTTATTGTATCATTATCAATTCTTTATCAAGATAATAATTGACATTAACACTATTAATAATGCCGTTGGTTGTCATTATCTTTTCTATTCTGATGATCGGTTAGAAGGTCTCTCTCTTAATCATCTGTTTTTGGCTCTTGTATTAACATTTGATACAATCACCTCTCTTTCATGTGGTAGGGCTAGCTCCACACACATACATAATAATTGGGCATTAATTAGTACAAAAATTAGTAAAAATTAAATTAAGCACAATCAAAAGTTATCCATATATAGCACTGACATGTCTTCACAGCAAAAACCTGTTAGGTGGGCACCAAACGGGCTTTCGTATTGGTGGCCACCTAATAAGTTTTTGTGTTGTATATGATAAGACATATCATTTTAACACTATTTGACGTGTGATCGAGTTATCTCGAAAACTACTTTGATACAAACTTATCTATAATCTATGTGGTGGTTCATTTGTACATATCTAAGTCTAGAAATGCTGGACCATATATCAAAGGGTATGGTCTTGAGACTATATATTCATATAGACAAAATGCAAGATAACAAGAATAATACTTATCAATGTGTACCACCACTAGCTTTTGCTTTCAAAGTAAAATAATCTGCCCCCACCATTGCAACTGTATAAAGTAAGCCTATTTGTCATTTTTTGTATATATGTATCTATTTTGTTATAATAGTAATAATATTAAACCGCCAGCTTTGAATGATAAACTAGTTATTGATCAATATGCATGCTGATCGATGATCATATATATTATGTTACTATATATGAATTGGAATCATATTTATATATTATGAAAATTAATTAATTAACTTACATTAGCTAACATGCAAACCAAAGATTGCATTTGGTTTCTTCCAACCGAGTCTCCAATAAAGGCCAAGCTTTTCCCTCTAACAATCTCCAAGAACTCAACCGCGTCGAATTCAGGCAAATCACATTTATCAGGCTGCCATCTCCACTTGATGAAATCGGTATCCGGCCTACCATATTTCATACAATTTTGTCTATCATCAATAATGCATTTTGTTTCATTTGTGTAGTATATTTCCTTCTCATCATCAAGAACCCAAGTCCCTTTAAACAAATTACATTTGTTATCATCGGTAGTCGAGTTTCCTGACGACGTGTCCGGGCTAATCGACCCGAGGTTCGGAAAGTTTCCAATGTAAAGATGGATTGTGATTAAAAGGGCTAAGGTTAAGCTTGGAAGGATGAAGTGTTTGGAAGTGATGAGTGGTTTGTGAAGAAGGTTGTTGTTATTGCCATTGGTGGTAGGAAGTTCAATTGGATTGGCCTTCATTGGTTGAAAGTGGCCAATATTGAGTTTGAAGTGCTTTATATATACTCACTCAAAGTATTGATTGTGACAAAATATTAGTAAATGAGCAAATCATTACCCTTTAGTTTTAATAATTGAAACATGAAATAAAACTTCAAGAGAGACCTCTTTTATGGTTATATATATATGAACTGGCTAGGAAATTATCACTAGCCTTCTAAGGACAAAGTTGGAGAATAATATGTGTGTTAATTCCATTTCTCCCCACTATAAGATGATAAAAGTAGATTATGTTGTTAAATTGAGAAAGGGTAATGTGGTAATTACGCAAAAGAGTATTTTAATTGTGTATTGGACGACACAAGTCATAGCAGACAGAAGCATATGTAAGACCAACTTATGTATGATTACTTACTACTAACTCTCACATGGTCAATATATATAGTTTATATCTCGACATATGTTCTTGCCAGAGTTAAATGGTTTGTTTTCATGTACGTGGCTACTGCTTCAAGGCATTGTATTCCGTGCTTCACTTTGTGTATGTATATCGAGGTTGTACCTTTTGAGGGTTAAATACGATATATTATTGCCAACGCCCTAGTCTAATTTGTTAGGGAGATGATAATTATACCACATATTTTGATTAATTTTACATACTATATAGTTTTTATAACAATATGTATAAATGAATGATGCAATAGTGTGGTAAATTTTTAAGTTGTATGGTACAAATATCATTTTTCAATTGATTAGGATGGGACAAGAAACTTTGTAGAAGTCTCGGGTTCAACCTTGAACACGGATGATACTTAGGTAGTGTAAAAAGATTAGAGTAACATCCAACCATTCTCAAAAGAAAAATAAAAATCATATGTTATCATCTTCATAAAAAAAAAATTTGAATAATATATTTTACAATTTCTTTTAAGATGACTGGGATAACATATTGTTAGGCGTATTAATGTTACCCTTATATTAAGCATCATCTTGGGTTGTTTGAGAAAAAAAGGTTTAGAAACAAAGTTAACTTGTATATACTTGTATCAAAAACTTACTTTCTCAAGTAAAAGTCTTTTATCTAATTATAATTCTTTGTAAACTATAAGATATGTTTGGCAAAAGTAGTTGTAACTAGTAGCTGTAGCTTCTAGTTGGAATTATAAACTGTAGCTTTTAAGCAAAGCTGTTAGCTAGAGCTTTTACTTTTTAAAATTGTATGGTATGGTAGCTGTAGCTGCAGCTTTAAGATGAATTTGTGTACTTTTAATGACAAAAAGCTTCATCGAAAAGCTAAAGCTCCTGAAACGCTACTTGAAGTAGCGTTTCATTTTGAAGCTTTTTCTTTCAAATAAAAGCTAAAGCTAGTTGTATTCAAACAAAGCTTTTAACACAAGAGGAGCTTTTTGTTCAAAATTAAAAGCTAAAGCTCTCCAAAAACTCTTGAAAAGGTCTTGCCAAAAATAGCCTATAGCTATTACCGTATCCACTAAGTCAATTTATAGTTACTGGATTAACATGTGTACACTTGATTACAACTATTTCATATACTATTTATAACAAATTTAATATTTACGGGCACTCGTGTTTGGATTTTTTAAAGGATAATCAAACATAAACTGACTGACTGGCAGACATACAATATGGAGACTAATATAAAATAGAAACGAAGGAATCTCTGGCTTTAAAAAGTGCATATGTTGTGTACAATTTTATATCTGCATACATATGGTCAATCATGACATTGGTTTTTCTTTGTAAGGTGAGGTGAGGTAACTTCCTTTCCCATGTTCCTTGCCAAATCAATTCCATACATTGTAGATAATTGCTTGTGGCCAAAAACTTCATCATGTTGGAAGATTTTAGCCACCTTCTAAAATATCTTGTGACTTACTCATTTAACTTTATTATTATATATACGTTTGATAAAAGAAAAAGAAAAAAAGAGTGTATATATTTACTTCAACTTCTAACAAATACCAACATAAAAAATAAAAATAAAAAAAAGAGAAGCTGGTTTGTAAAAAATGGTGTCTCATCACTTCTCAGAAGAGATGAAAAGTGAGATGGTTTGTCAGAACGAGATGAAAAACTAAGTTGGTAAGATATGTGTCTATCATTTCTTTGTTTTATTATCAATTTATGTGTGTGAATATATATTGATATATGTTTATAAATTAATTAAATACAAATTGATGAGAAAAGAAAATAATATATATATATATATATATATATATATATATATATATATATATAAAAATGCATTAGTGATATAATGACATAAGTGAAGCGAAAAGGAATTAATAATTTTAGAGAAATGCAAGAGCTATATTTAACGTGTATAAAATAACTTGTACATTTCATATTAAAAGTCCACCCCTAATTTTCATGATAAATGTATAAATAATTTATGCACCTTAAACACAGCCCTAAGGGCTGTATTTAACAAACCCCATAACTTTATTGAGCCTCAGCCTTATAATATAGTAACATTACATTCATAAAAAAAAAAAAAAAATTCACCCTCTGAATTTGTTAGTAAAAAAGATGTAATTAGCTCTTATGATTATCAATGGAAATACCCTTTCAAGTTTTCAATCTTTTAAATCAATGAACATTAAAAAGACGTTTTTTTTTTCTTAAATATAATAATTCATTCATTGTATCCTATCGATGATAACAAACGTTTAATTCACTACGGCTGTCGGTGAGAATATGAACTTTAACATGTTGTTTAGATAATCTCTATACTAATGATTTTATATTATGTCATTTAAATATGTTTTATTAGCTGGAGAAAATCCTTTTCAGCACAATTAATATATGTATTCATTGTGGCTCAGAAATATTTATGATTTAGCTTTATTCCAATTTTATCTAAAAGTGCAAGATTATTACTCAAAAGCTTTATGATCATGATAACTATTATCTATCGAAAAACAATGACGGGCAACGGCAATACAATATTACAATTACGCATTAAAAGATAGTAAGATACCATAAATCAATATAGATCGATGTGTCTCTTAACGAACGGGACCTATATATGTAAGCAGAATATGAATCGCATATTTTTATACTTTTAAATCACGATAAGATTGAGAATTGATCGTTGTTATATGTGACTTACACAATGTTAGATTGTTAGATACAACTTTAAAAGTTGTTATTAATTTATGTATTTTTAATATAATCTTTAAAACTGTATTCAGCTCGTGTGATTTATACTTTTGACTTTTGAGCATATTACTCTTTTAAACATTAAGAAATTTATTGCATAATCAATCATGTTATACAAGTAATAAGAATAGATTTGTGAAACAAATCTGTTGGGTGAGAAACTGAGAACTAGTTACTGTATGTAATATCAAATTCAATAACCCTTCCTCTATTATAATATTACTGTGTAAATCATGTTATCTATAAATGAGTCATTTATTTTGCTGTTTTTCAATAGGAAAAAAGAATATGTAAACTATACAATTTTTCATTCCCTCCGATAAATCATGTCTACTCATCTACTCAACTTGTTATCTAGTATAACCAACTTTGTTTTTTAGTTATGTAATGTAAGCAACCGGCTAGAAAAGGTTTCATCCAGTTATATTTAATGTATCTGTATTTGTATCATATCATACTTCACCCCACAACCAGAATCAAAATCCCCCTTCAATTTTTCTCCCTTTTCTCCAAGAACAAGAAGATGAACCCCAAAACGATGAAATTATCACAGACCCAATTCATAAATTTTTCGAATAAAGGCGCAATACAAGATCGATAACTTAATTAGTATTGATGTTCATTGAGCTTGGTTCCTTCGAGATAGCAACTTGCCATGGCATATCAAGCAAATATAAATTTCAGATAAGCAATGCTACAACTAGAGAGACAAACAACTCAAGACGCCATAGATTGAACTAGGTCGAGCTTTTGAAGCTTTGCAAGACACAAGCCAACAGTTAGCTTAAACCGCTTTTCAAGAGCCCATCTACATGATGGGTTGAAAAGCATCCAACAGTGCTCGAGGGACTCATTTCAATAGTGATATCTAACAAAATTGAAGTAGGCAGCTTTGAAATGACCATACTCTAAAACTGAAATCGTTTATGGCTTGGCTTACAGAGTAATATTACTAGATCCAAAGAGAGATTGGAAGAAAATTAAATGAAACCAATGTGTGCTGACCTGTCTATATCTAATAACAGTTAAAATGTTCTTAAATTTCAATGGACATACCGCATACGGAGATCCTTGCACTGGACACATATCCATGGATTTTGTGGAGGATCCAAGCAATAGGAATGAACACAGCTGAGATCACAACTGTAACATCTTATTAGCAATTCTGCGGGCTCACACAAGAAGCAGTGGTAGCAAACTGGTCCTGGTGGTGGCTGCAAGACACAAAAATCACCCAAATTCAGTCATGCATGATCCAATAAATATTTATCAGTAGTTGAATGTAATAAAATCAAAGGTTCACCATCATCTGATGTGTGGGGGCTTGGCCATAAGGAAGAATGTATACATCCATAGCTGCATGATTGTGCGGAAGTGTTTGAGAGTATATTTTCTGATCAGAAGATACGGCATCCTCCATCTTTCGTATGCTACAAAAACTGGCCTTGCACAAGGGACATGTAGAAACCCTTTTTATTGAAGCCTGCAAGCAAAAAGGCAGGGTGAATATAAAGATAAGCCAAAAACGAAAGGCATGAAGATTGAAGACGGGTATTCAATAAAAAGAAACTTGTATCAATTCTTTTAATCTAAGAATCAGTCAAGTGTCACCTTGTTTGTCTTGCACAATATGCTTTTTGTGTTCAAAATAAATTGCATATATATGTAAAGCATAGTAAATAGACAAAACTGAATGATACCATATGATCTGCCCAATTCTGTATGCATGAAAAACAAAAGCGATGCCCACATGGCAAAACGCCTCTAGTTGAGCTAAACTCTGTCCAGCAAATAACACATGATAGGGGCACTTGTGTGGACAATGTGGGGTCCTTTTCCCTTATGTGAGAATCATCTTCATTGCATTCAGGATCTTGAAGATTAATAGTACCCAAATCTTCAATATTTTCAGAATCCTCCAAGATCAGATTTCTCCTTTTTGGTTGATCATGAAGATTAGAACTATCCAAATCTTCAACATTTTCAGAATCCTCCAAGATTAAAGTTCTTCTTTTTGGATGATCATGTCTAGTTTCATAAGATCTCCTGGTTTCATGCCTCCCAGAATACTTCGAAGGTTCGCCAATTTCAACATCTTTGCAGTGAATTTCTATATGCTGAAAGTCTTTTTCAGAATCTGAAGAAGTCTTTAACTTGTCACGCATATTCTTACGCATCAGCCTATGATTTCCTTTAGAGGATTCACATATGGCAGTGGTTTCCTTTGTTCTATCCAAATCTTCAACATTTTCAGAATCCTCCAAGATTAAAGTTCTTCGTTTTGGATGATAATGTCTAGTTTCATAAGATCTCCTGGTTTCATGCCTCCCAGAATACTTTGAAGGTTCACCAATTTCAACATCTTTGCGGTGAATTTCTGTATGCTGAAAGTCTTCTTCAGAATCTGAAGAAGACTTTAACTTGTCACGTATATTCTTACGCATCAGCCTATGATTTCCTTTGGAGGATTCACATACGGCAGTGGTTTCCTTTGTTCTATTCACTCGTTGTGTTGGGCAAAAAAAACTTGAGTCCTTAGACATAAGAAAAAGATACATAGTAAAACTTCAAAAAGAAGTATAATTATAAAAATGTCATGGATTCATGCCTATACAATTCATGAGACTGACTAATTTACACATACATAATTTACCTCTATTCTTCTCAAGCCAAATGAAGGAGACTCGGGTAAATCATATTTATTTGCGAGCGAGACATCCTGCCTAGCGCTTCCCTCATTGAGTTTTATCTTTGCTCTATTAGAACTTTCCTTATTTTGCCTGGCCTCAGAAAGGGGGTTCTACAGTGAAAATAGCATGCAAAGTGATCAGTGGACACCAAATTATATTTCCGAAAAACACACCAACCAAGCCATCAGGTACATCAAATATTCAAAACAGGTTTACTTGATTTATTAACAGACATGAGAGCAGTGAAAAAATATGATGCTGAAAGTACTAAATGGTCAAAAGATGTTTTGCTAAGTCATGAACAAAAAGGTAAAAGGAACATAATTTTGGAAGTTAAAATGTATCACATGTCATTGAGATCTTTTGAACTGGGTATAGAATATGTTTTCAGTTAGGGAATCAGCTTAAAATTTTTTGTTAATTGTTATACTCATATATTACATGTGCTATGCAGGGGACTCTCTTTTAAATCATTTACATCCTTGAATGAGTTGACTCTTACTGATACAGACAGAATGCTTTAATGCCATTCACCAAACCAAACATACTTTACCTCTATTCTTCTCAAGACATATGAAGGAGACTCGGGTAAATCATTATCGTTTGTGAACAAGCCATCCTGCTTCGAGCTTCTTTTCTTGAGTTTTCTCTTTGATCTATCAGAACGGTCCTCATTTTTTCTCGCATCAGAAAGGCGTAACTACATTAAAAATACTATGCTGTGATCAGTCAACATATAGCCAATAACGTATCCATCTAGGCTATCCACTATCCAGTCCAACATCGAAACAGTTTTAGATTTATCAATGGCCATGATGGTGGGGGAAAACATTATGATGATTGTACCGAAAAAAAAGTAGCTATCATCAGTCATACTCGTACTGGGTAATGAACAAATAAAATGGAAGGAACCGTGTGCCTAATTAATTTGTGACAAGTTACATTTTTACTTCGTAGCTATATGTATAAGAAAAGCCGTGACCTTTTGTTTTATAACAATATCATAGAGTTTTAACATTTTTACTTATATAGTTATAGCATGTCCTGGATATCTTTTAATCCAACAATATAATATTTTTCTAAGATCAAATGCATTCTTTGTGGTAATACTCGATTCTATATGCTAGGCATATGTGGTACATCATCAGAATCAGTTTCCAAAACAGTTCATGTCCTTCTACTAGTATTCTAACAGACAATCTTCATGCAGCAAACCAAGCACCCACACATTATACTAAACATAGTTGGCTCCTGCTAAACACAAACTAAGTACCATACACATGGCCCTGACAACAAGTATAACCCAGCTTTGCATAATAAGGCAGAGCATCTTAACCGAGATATAAAAGCATCCAATTTGTTCTTACTTTGAGGGATATACTAAACCTATATATCACCATGTTAACCATACACAGCCTATAGTAAATACCGAGTAAAAAATTTACAGACTACAAAAAACAAATTCCAATAATGAATTCATATCATCTCCTAAATATATCGAACCATCTAGATTATGTTAAACCTAACTAAAGTCTGGCAACACATTCATATATATCAGAAACATATAAAACCTCAAAGTTCAACAACCGTCAAAAAAATCAAATCTAACCTCTTTCACCAACACGGAATCCGTCCACAATTCATCACCATCATTATCATCATCATAATTACCAGACTCTACATCAATCACTGTTGTTTTAGAAGAAACAGCAGCAGCTCCCGGAATCTCCAAACCAAAAGGTCCCTTGACACACCCACTGCAAAAATTCTGAGCTTGTATTACCCAAAAACATATAAAACAACTATGTATATATGACCAGCATTGCAAACAATACTATACTAATATAATATACCATTTTTTCATATACGGTCTTTCCGAGACACGCCTCCCTTGTTTAACACAATCCTCGATCCATCGATGATTTACCACAATTATATTAAACTTCCTAGCAAATTCATATTTCTTTCCTTCAAATTTACAACACACCTAAATCAATTATCAGCATTTTAACTCACATAAACATAGGGAAATATATATATATATATATGAAACAATTAATAAATAGATAATAATTTATATATAAAGTTACCAAGTGAGAAATGGAAGGATTCAAAGAACCAACATAACCAGCACCGGATTGACAAATTAATTTAATAATATTAAATTTCTCTGCCCCATGGTAGCCACTAACTGTAGCGACAACCGTATCCATAATTCGATTATATAATCCTAAATTTAAAAATAAAAATAAAAAAATTAGGGCTTCAGACAGGCACAATTTGCTATGTATATATATATAAGATCAATTGAAAGCATCAATTGAAATATAATTAATACGTATATATATATATACACACACAGAGAGAGACCTGTTAGAAGAGCCGGTGAGCAGACCCTTTGGTTAGTAGGTGGTGAGACGGTGGCGATGAGGATTAGCGGGAAGTTTGAAAATTTTGAATTGTAAATGTCAAAATGTGTTTGTACGAACGTTTTTATATAAAGTAAAAGTCTTTTTTGTTTTTTTTTTAAAGTAAAATTTCATTCGCTCTCACCCGACAAAACACACCGGCGGTGCTAAGTTACAATATTTACAACTAACTATAATAACTTAAATTAGTAATATTCTTATGTTAAAAGTAAAAGCTAACCAAATAATGATTAAAAGTTTACTAGTCCACAATAGTAATAAGGTAAAAATCATGGACACATTGTGTATTTATAAAGTAAAAAGGTTAATTTGTAAAATAAAATTAAAATTTTCTTTCTTGTTGTATAAATGATGGTTGCACATTCTATTTTCCCAACTTTTAAATACTTAAACATAAAATTATAATCGAATCAGTCGGTATGTTAAACTAACTCCATTTGAATCAAATACATATACTCTTTGCTTAACAAGAACCGGAAAAAGATCTTCCATTTATCTACTTATACATAGCTTAGTTTAAAAACCCCATCCAGGCCAGATCGTCCCATGCTTGGAACCAATATGTAAGAGGTAAATCGAGTTGATTAAGTGACAAAGCGAAAGAGTGGTGTCGACTGCAATGATCGAATGCCTAACCTAATCTTATGTAAATGACAAAGTTGTTCACATTTTAACAAACTCAAGTACGCATCCGGGGGTAAGAAGAAAAAATATTCTATATGATATAGCAAGACCGTATCATGTAATGCATATAACTATCAATCATACTATAATCTGGTGGCAAAGAGTCATGTTTTCTTACAAAAGGTCACACGTTTGGATCCTGCCCAAACTAATTATCATGTTTGTGATCATGTAAATGGTTGGAACCGACCACGTGGCAAAAAACTAAAAACTAGTAAAGCCTCCAAAAATAGCAAGCAATCCCTAAACACCCGAACGGAAAAAATTTCCTCCTTACATGTTTATGTAATGCATGACAGATACGAGCACATAACGTGTGTGGCATTTCTTGTAGTAAACCACTCGAGAAGCCTCTGACACCATACCATGACCGGAGTGGTAGCAGCTGTGTGTTATGAACTTATGATCATCACGCTGGTTTGTGTTTCTTAAGTATTAAATATCTGTGTAATCCTTTAGCGTAAACAAAGTTTCAACATTATTGTTTGTTACTGTGGTGCCTACCTGTCTTTGTTCAATAATCTATCAAGCATAAACAATGTTTCACCATGATTGTTACTGTGGTGCTTACGTGTGTTTTTTCAGGGAGGCATATGTAACCACTCCAAACACTCAAGGCGATTAATTCTAAATTAACACTATTATAGTATTATAAAGGAGGGTGGGTCGTGGGTGTAGTGAGTATGAATACTGAGATCAACAGGCCAGGGCTGGGTTCAAACGCAGTTGTACAATTTCTGGACTACAAGTTATAATCTGGAAGGTAATAAATGATCCAGAAGTCCAGAACTTTGGCTTAAGTTCGATATTCGTATTTTAATGCAATAAAACTGCTTGAAACATGTAAGAGATAGAAACTGCAATAATGTTACGTATTTCGGCAAATTACTTCCAAGAACGCAACCTCATAATTGTAAGTAGTACATCTCTTTATACCTTACAACATCAACTGAAAAGATCACTGGCAAATAGTAAAAAATCAAAGATTAAGTTTGCATTCCAAAACAAGGCCAAGCTTATCTGCGACCAGGGTGGTGGCCAGCTGCTGGTGGTGGTGGTGGCGGTGGCACCTGTGCTCCCTGAAAACCACCTCCAGCATGAGCAGGTTGTGTCGTCGCTTGGCCTTGGTGCCCAGAAGGTGAATCATAGCTGGTTCCTCTATGCATCTCGTAGCCAGGTCCACCAAACTGCGGGCCTCTATGTGGGTCATAAACGGGACCTCTCTGTGCATCAGAGTTGAATCCACTACGTGCATCATAGCCACTTCCATCAGGTCTTTGTCCATCATACCCTGTTCCACCAGGTACTCTATAAGGATCATAACCAGGCCCAGCAGGTCCTCTATGTGTGTCATATCTCTGGGGGTCATAAGCTGGTGCATTAGGGCCTCTTTGTGTGTCATAAGGTCCACCAGGTCCTCTTTGTGGATCATAGGCAGGCACACCATGACCTCTTTGTGGATCATAGGGTGGCACATGTCCTCGTTGTGGGTCATAGGCTGGCACACCGGGTCCTTTATGAAAACCAGGACCTCCCTGCATATCATAGCCTGGGCCAGTAGGTCCAGGTCCTCTGTAAGCATCATAACCAGCCCTCACAGCAGCAGGTCCAGATTGAACTCCAACCGGAGTATTCCCATCAGCAGTTGCAACAGTACCACCTCCTGGGAGTGGACCACGCCCCTGTCATTGAATGTGTTGTTAACATGTACTATAAGCTAGAACGAAGCATCAAAGACATAGGGCATCCATTTCACCCTTATTTCATATCGCCGACTCTCAGCCACAAGCAAATACAGTAATGGTTCAACGGATAAGAAATCAAACCAAATAAAAGCAAGAAGGAAACAGAAGAACTCTTCTAACCTGGGGTACACCATAAGCATCATCATAAGCATTTTGTCCAACAGGATAATGGACAGAAGCTTCTTTGTCATTGTGCCCAGGAAAGCCAGCATAAGGGACAGGTGCAGCTGCTATATGAGTAAGAAAATATTAATGCAGTTACAAAATCCTTGCAGGAAAAAAGATACACATGTATATATATTTAGCAAATAAAATCATATACCAGCTTTCTTGTCATTTTCAGCATGTTTCTTCAATTCTGCTCGAAGCTTTTCCACCTCGCTTGCCATAGTCATATAGTTCTTTTCCATCACCTGAAGAGATTCAAGATGATCGTTGTATAATTTCTTCTCATAGTCATAAGTTGCCCTGAAAGACCCCAGAACCAAAGGTACTTGATTCATTAAATTCACAAAATACTTTGTTCTCATCTAACGTTCAAGAGCAATGCAATCTTAAAGTATTGTCAAATCAAATACTATAGTACTAAATATTAGAATATTACAACACAAGAATAGATAAATTACCTACAATGCTGATACTCTTGCCTAAGGTTCTCAAGTTCTGACATCAGAGCAGGAATCTGCTGCAAATCCATGTGAACCCTCTGATGATCATCATTTAATTGCTGCACTCTTGAAACAAGTTCATCCCGAGCTGAAAGCAAGCTCTGTGCCTCTGTTCTAGCCTTGTGAAGTTCCAACTTAAGTGGCTCTGCACCTTGGAGATCTGCTTCCATTTTCCCAAGTTTATCTAAAAGAGCCATTATTTGCTGTTCTCTCTCAGATTTCACAGCTCCTACATGATTATGCAACATTTGCAGTTCATGCTGTATGGCGGCAAGATCTTGCCTCAAAGTCCCATGAGTAGCAGCAAACCTCTGGTTTTCTGTTGCAAGTTTCTGCATCTCGACATGCTGTGCAGCAAGCTTCTGTTCCATGACTTCCGGGTGTGGCAGCATATCAAACGGAGGAAATCCACCACGTTGAGGATGCATTTCAGGAGGAATTGAATCAAGATGTCCCATTCCGGGGCTAGGAAGAGGACGCCTATAAGGATGAGGAGGAAGTCTACCCTTACTTGCCATTGTAATTAAAAGTTGACCCTAAGACAGACCGACATCAATAATCAGTATCAATCCGAAAACTATCTGAACTTTAAAATAACAAATTTTCATGTAAGAGTTCCTTTCATATATATTTCAAATCAACTTGTACGCTAACACATAAACATAACAAAAGCAAATCAGAGCGGAGAGCTTCCAATAATAAATAAATAAAAGCCACAATAGTGAGAAATAAAAACCAAACAATTTAAATCATGTGAAATTACTCTTCATCATGGAAGTCCATACAGCCCAATAAACACATTGAAACGTTTCTTTAAATACTATGATGTTTGTCGGCATCAACAAGGATTTATCACCCGATTATAAGATGGGATTAGATGAAGAGTGGGAAGCTCCAGATTTTGTGAACATCAATCAAAACTAACCCTCAAAAATAGCTGAGACAAACTTTACTAAATCCGACTAACATTATTAATACTCAGCCTAATTTATGATGCCTTCAAAGAATATGTATGGGGTTTTTGTATCTGTATCCCTCAGAGCTGGTTAAACAATCCTTCAATAAATATTTGTCATGAATGAACAAAAGCTTTTTATTCTGAATGTGGCATTCCTATAAACATATAAAGCATCGTGTCCCTTAATGAAAAACTGTTACTTAAATAATGCTTAGCCACATCCCTTGGAAAAATCCATAATACCAAGTAGGTGTATATGGCTTATTATTGTCTGCAATATAGAAGCATGATACGTAAAGCACACAGGTAACCATAGCAACATAAACCACTAACAAACTTAAGCCTTTCAGAATGAGAGCAACACCAATATGGAGAAAACATATAAGTCCTCTGTTTGAGGCTAGCCAAGATTTATCATGTCGCTCCAGGGCAAACATGAATAGCTAAGGACCGCAAAGAATAGAATTCAAAAATGTTCTACTACTTTTAAACCTAAAAAAAGGCCTAGTTTGATGCTACACATATAGTACGCATCCTGGACAGCGAGCAAGAGAAGTATGAACTCAGAAGCCGATACAGATATAAACCTTGTTAAAGCTACGTATAGTAACTTCGGCATCCCCCATACCGATTATATGACGTATATCATATAATGCACAGCCTCATTGATTTGTAAACAAAATAATGCCCGCATTCCAAGTTAACGACATGCCAAAGAGTAATCAATGAAGATACTACCTACTTTAGCCTAAAATGACTTTGTATATGAGTGTGCACTAAAATGACTCAAAGCACCATATTCAGTATACGTGAGATAATATCTACACAACAACATTACGCCACACATAACACTTATACACTTTACAAAGTTGCACGCTATGCAATACGTTATTTAGACCTTTTGTGTACGACTAAACATTTGTGTGTACATATCACCCCCTACGATATATCGGTCAATACAAGAATAAAACCAACATTGGAGATATAATTCTAATACTGAGACCAGCTTATAATCAACAGTGACCTAAAATACTTGCAATTAATCAATCATGCCTCCAAATTCAAAAAGTTACAAACTTTATCAGTCTAAAACACATTGCAGAAACAATTATTATATTATAAAAACAAAAACCAAAACTTTATAATATATAATAACTAGGTCAATACTGAAATATATATAGATATATATATAGGGGAAAAAGAATAATAACTCTAATAGAATCGAAACCCTAGAATGAAGTGGAAAATACCTTTGGATGAATTGTTAAATTTAATGGCGGAGATTGGTGATTACGGCAGTTTGATGGTGATTACACACGGTTGGTAAATTCATGCCCTGATTATTTGGGGCGCCGTTATGAAGGTTTACACGTTAGGATCGGGGTACCAAAGGCAAATTTTAGTCACAGCTAACTAGTGATGTACGGTTAAAAAACTAAATCGTATGCGGCCCATTAGGATCCGATGTTAACGCACATCAATATATTTGAACTAGTACTACGTGCAATAGTAGGGACGACGGTCAAGTAACGTCGGTGATAGTATTATTGATGGTATGATGGTGTTATAAATTGATGTAAAAGTGATAGTGAAATATTTAAAAGATAAAGCTTAAATTATTAATTATTTAGAGTGTAAATTAATTCACTAATGGTAAATTGGTAATTTACAAAACTTTTTTCATAATCAGTATTTATTAATGGTAATTTAGTACTTTTGTATTTAACCATTTTCTAATACTTTTTAAAAGGGGTTGATAATTACAGTATTATAAAGGGGTATAAATAAACATTATGGTTTGGATTAATACAGGTTAACGGTTTAATTCTCATCTCATACAAAAGTCAAATGTCTATTTCTACCATTTAAATATATAAGTGTTTAAATATATTGAAGCCTAAGACCAGTGAAAGACGACAGTTGATAATTCTTTTTTACTCCCTCTGTCACACTGAAAGTATCATATTTTGAATTTTTAAAGTCTTTATTATTCAACTTTGACGGCGAATAGTGACTATTGATGGTATTAATGCAATACGACAACGATCTGGTGATGACGGTGACTAGTGATAGTGACGGTTTCAAGCTATGTAAGAATTATGATATATATTAGTTTATTAGAGTAAGCGAAAGAAAGTACCCGCGCATTGCGGCAGTGAGATGGTGTGGTGATAGGTCATAGGAGGTGATAAGTCATAGAGTATGATAGCCAAATATTTTAGCCGTACGGGCTCCGCCCTCAGAATTAAAAATTCGTTGAAAGTATATCGAATGACATCCCTAATGAAAAAGTATGAAATTTTAAGAATACCCATACAATATTTATAATTTATCGATATACAGTTTCTGAGATAAAATATTTTAAATGAATTAGAGAAATAAAATGATTTATGGAGGAAAGAGAAAAAAATGAGTGGTTGAGATTTGAGGAAAATAAAATGAGTAGTTGAGATTTAAGGGTATTATAGGTATATTAAGTAAAGATGTTTAAATTAGTGAATAAAGAAGAAGAATATATTAGGTATTTCAAATTCTTAATTGAGATTTAAAAAAAGGTGTTTCTCCTTTATAATGTATTATAGATATAGATTATAGATATAGATTAGTATTAATTTCTTATAAGAATTTCCTAAAAGTGAGTTCATAAAAGACAATTAGGTCATTTCTAATGTTTCAATTTTATTTAATTACAAAGGAAAAATGATTAGGTTTTTACAAGGTAGTATAGTTATGTTCATAATAAAATTAATTTTAACATGAAATAACTAAACAATTTTAATGTGATAATGGAGTAAATTTATGCCGTCAAAATATATATATTATTAATTGGAAAGGACATAAAATGACATATATATATATATATATATAATGAAAAGTTATACTGAGAATTTTTTTTTTGCGAGAACCTTTGAAAACTTTTCAAATCAAATCTAACTGTTGATTACTCTTTACATGAAATTGTTTTTTGATTGTTTATAGAATAAATTATGTGTGATTTTGAAGTTTATAATTGTGTGGAGGCATGGATTATCATCCGTTATACAATTATGTAGAGATTTAGATTCTTGATCACATGTGCACGAATATTGTTATGATCACATGTGATCGACTTGCATACATGTGATCATAGCAATATTCGTGCACATGTGATCAAGAATCCAAATCTCCACATAATTGTGTAACGGATGATAACCCATGCTCCACACAATTATAAACTTCAAAATTACACATAAGTTATTCAGAAAACAATCAAAAAACAATTTTGATGTAAAGAATAATCATCGGTTGGGCTTGATTTAAAAAGTTCTCAAAAGTTCTCGCAAAAAAAGGGTTCTTAAATATATATATATATATATATATATATAGACTTTCCTTATTTTGAAAACCATTTTTTTTAAAACCATGAGAACTTTCAAATTATGTATTGGATCACATTTTTTTTTGTTCATTCACATGTGAAATGATATAAAAAAGTATGTTGTAAAAGAAATTTTTTAAAAAACCTTCAAAATAGTCTTTTGTGAACTTATGAATCAATATGTTTACGTTTTCGTTCACATGTTAACAAATGGGTATATATAAGGTTTTGAAAAAAAACTTTTTTCTACAACATGTATTTTTATAACGTTTCACATGTGAATGAACAAAAAAAACATGTGATCTGATACATAATTCAAGAGTTCTCAAGATTCTTAAAAAAAAAAGAGTTCTGAAAATAAGGCTCCCCTATATACATATTCTTTTAGATAAATTTTATGTTGCTAAAACATGTATATCGGAAAGATTAGCTCTAAATCATGAGTTGTTTTTAGTGTTTTTTCTTTTGAACATTATGAGTTATTTTTGTTTAATAATAGTTTGTTTTGAATACATGATAAAATTGAAAGATTTTATGTTTTGTAGTTATTCAAAACAAATAGGATGAAACAAAAGAAATTAAAGGAAAACAATTTTTAAAAAAGTTAAAAGATCCATTTGCAACTACAAATAAAAAATAGAGTTTTGTTAATGGCAGCATTTCCGTTAACGTGCTTAAGAGAGCTGTATATTTGTCATAAAACTCGACGGTAAGCTTTTGATATGTGAAATGCAAATTTTTTTATTCAACTTTGTCATAAAACCGATTACTTTTTATTTAAACCCAACAATTATATTCAAACCTAGTGGATTATTGTTTATATACATAGAGATAATAGTTCTAATTGGTTGATCTAATCTACTTGGCTTTTTATATATAAAAGGTGTTATTATATATATATATATATATATGGCTACCACTACAAAGAGAAAAAAATAAATAATGTTTTAATCTAGACCATTGAAAATAAACCAATAACTTAATCTCTACCATTAAAACTAAAAGTCAACTTTGATGGTTAATTATGGCAATAATGCATTAATCCATAATTAAAAAACCAATATTAGTTATAAATAAATAAATATAATATAGATAATAAAGGTGCATCAAGTTGGCATTCAAAAAAAATTGCATCTCCATGATAGATATATATATGTTATCCAAAAGAAAAAAAAGAGTTTGTATAAGATCCAATTAAAACATATTGAAAATTTGATTCTAATTAAAACCTAATATATAAAAAAAGAGAAAGTGATGTACCTTTTTGATTAAGATATATAATAAATCTTGAATGGGTTTATATTGATTTGGATTTAATATTCAAGTATCCAAAAGAAAAAAAAGAGTTTGTATAAGATCCAATTAAAACATATTGAAAATTTGATTCTAATTAAAACCTAATATATAAAAAAGGAGAAAGTGATTTACCTTTTTGATTAAGATATATAATAAATCTTGAATGGGTTTATATTGATTTGGATTTAATATTCAAGTAACTCTCTGTCATAAATCGTGCTTTGTTCTGTGATCGTCTCATGTTCAGTGATTCCTATTGAGTTTAGATTTACTTAGGAAAACGGATGAGGGTGATGATGGTTAACTTTATCAACCGTCAATTTAAAATTTTAATGCACGAGTAAATAACTTTATATAAAATAGTAACTAAGACAAGTATAAGTATAATTATAAAATAATTAATTGGGATTGACGAGTTCGGTTAACGAATTGATAAAATCCAACACGAACCTGACCTCATATCAATATCGAGTTTGAAATCTCAATTTAAATCTGTCAATCCGTAAACCCAAACTCAACCCAACCGCCAACCTAAAAAAAATGGGTTCACAGGTTAAATGAATAGGTTAATTGAATTCAAGTCATATGAGTTGATGAATTGGTAGATTAGCGGGTTGGCTTCAGGTCATATGGGTTAGTGCGTTGACCCGGTCAACGACCGGGTATTGATCTAGTTATAAGGTGGTTGACTTTAAAAAAATTTATTTGGGTTGAAGTCTCAGTTATCACGGTTAATTAATAGGGAATTTTTTACATATATATAATATGTTCATATATGAACGAAGTTGTACAGATCAAAGTTATATGATATATTGAGTAAGTATGCACTAATAAATTAACCGAAAAATTGTTGGAGCACAGCATTGTGCTCAAACTTGTGCATATTATCAAGACTCAATGTAACCCAAGCTTCAATTCCATCATCCCAAACTGAATCTATAAGAAAAACACCATAATTGTTATAAGGATTACCAGTGCAACAAACCCATATGGGCTTTCCCCAACCAAAATCATTTCTAGTAAATCCAAGTTTGCACCAACTGTTGAACTTGAAGATCCTTACAGGATCATCACCATCCTTCTGATCCTCAGTCATATATTTGTTCCTTTCTGTGAAATTACGTGTTGCTATCTCAACCCGATTTTCACCTGTTAGCATCTTCAAATACTCACTATCAATCTTCCCAAACGATACCCTCAACTTTGTCACAAGACAAGCCATGTCTTCCAATCCATTTTGATGTGCTATCGCTGTCGTAGCCATTTGTATAAGATTGCCAAATTGATAATTTTGTAATGAAGGGACCATCTTTTTTCTAAAGTTGACAACATGGGAAGCAACCGAGGCTTTACAGTCATTGAAAGCCTGGGTCCCAAATTTCCAGATCAAAGCGGTTACCACCTCAACCTTTGAAGGTGGTTTTTCTTGCAGCTTCATTGTGCTCATTAATTGGTATTTCAATTTGTTTATCGTTAAGGAACTGAAGATAAACCGTTTTGTTACATGACTCTCTGATTCTGCAACATGAACTTTTGGACCCTTTTGGTTCTGACTGCACGTATGTGCAGACTGATCATCCATTGGAGGGAACAAAACCGCCGAATCAAGAAATGGACGCGTCAATACTGGACTAGAATTAGTACTCTCAGTCGATAATCCTTTGGCTGTCGCGAACCAATGGCTTACAAATGATGAAAAACTACAAGCATCCCCTATTTTATGCAATGGAGATACACCAACTACAATTCCACCACAATTAAAGATATTAACTTGAATGGCTAATGGTTCATCAGCAGAAAATGATGGTAATTCAGCCACCATAAGTTTCTTAACTTGTTCAGTAGTTGGATTATTTTTAACAAAGTCAGAAAGACTAGATTCATCAACTCGGGCCACCAAGAACCGAACCCCTTCATCAGTACAGTCAACGGTGTTACCGTCCTTGGATAACCTTCCAGCCAAAGGATAGAAGTGAGTTAAGGTGTTGGAGAGTGAGGTTTTTAATAGAATGGTCATATTGGAGGGTGTTAATACGTTGGTGGATTGATTATGATCATGATCAATATTACTATATGAGTAGCAAAGAATGAAAGGGAAATAACAAGGAGGCCAGCATTGATCAAGGCAGGACAAGTTGTAGGTTTTGAGGTGTGAAGGGGTTAGGGAAGATGGCCCAATAAGTTCTTTTGACAATATAGTCACCTTCATTTTTCAGCCAAAGCTAAAAATTATAGGTTGATTAGAAATTGTGTGTATGTGTATTATAAATCCAAATCTCTGTGATCTCAAATTAATTAATTATTATGTGATCTTATATTAAGACTGTGATCTCAAATTGGATCTGCTGCTGAAAATGAAAAAGTATTTGATTAATTACCATATGCATGTGACGTAGTACTGGCACGTACATTAAATTAAAAAGCACACAAAATTGTTCGAATGACATTATTATGTATTACAATTTATTTATCATTTTTAATTTATCACTCCATCCATTATTTGTTTTAACAATTCCAACATACTGTAATGAAAAGTTTGATAAATTGTTCGAAAGATTGTTGTTTACATAAAACCAGCATAAGAATTACATATTACATGTTAAATAATTGCATAATAACCTTTCATAATTTTTATTTTTTTTCAGTTTTTGCATCGTATTGGTACTTAACCACCAGACCGTATAAGATCAGTGCAACCGGAACTGATCCAGAATACCATCCGTACAGTAGTTTGGTACCACTACCGATGCAGTTTCGGTTTTAGGTAATCTTGTTCAATCCTTAAGTTAGTGTAAAGCATATTATTGTAGCGGACATAACCGAATTTATGTAGATAAAAGATCCACTGCTTTTTTATTTTTTAAATCCCAAAAATTTAGGAAAACAACCACATGTTCTATCAAACAATCTAATGTTATGTGTTAGAGAGATAAGAGGGGGAGAGACATATTCGGACAACAAAAATGTTAATGCAAAAATCCATTCTTGTACCAGAAACAATATTCATTCTACATTTGCAAATGCTAAGAAGTTCTCCCCATATACATATTGTACATTTTTCTTCTTTGTAATATATATCGCGCCAAATTGAGAGGTAGGATCAATGGGAATGTTCGCGAAACTATTGCTCACCCTTTGGTTAATGGGTGGCACCGCAGGCTCGATATATTTGCTAGGCAGAAGGTTTGTAGATATGGGGATGCGGGTTGTGAAGCTGCATAACGAAACATGTTTAGAGGACCCTGTGTTATGGCCAACATGGGTTATGACCCTTATATTGGTTTCGTGCGTCATTGGGCTAATGGGGATTGTGTGTAAACTAAAATTGTTCCAATGGCTCTTTAATATATTGATTAACCTTGGAATTATTTATGTTATTGCGATTATGGTTTGGCGTATACTTGTGTTTGGGTGGCTCAGAAAACCCACATCAATGAGTTTTGATGAAGTTTATAATAATAATTCACCTCTAGATGATGAATACAGGCCAAGGTTGATTGAAGCCATGGCTGCAGACAACAAGTGGGAGGACGTCAATGAGTGCTTACACGAGATAAAATTTTGTGAAGAAGACCGTGGACCTGAAAAGTTCTTTGCTAAAGATGACTGGAAAATAGAAGAGTACTACGAATATTTCTGGGTAATGTTGCAATTTTGTCACGAATGTTGTGTTGTATATTAATAATCAATGGTGTATCATGTAACGGAACTTTGGATTTCAGGAAGGATGTTGCAAGCCACCATCAAGATGTGCAGAAAAGGTAATTTCACTCAAAGGTATAAGTGATGAAGATGATTGCCTAAAATGGGCCAATGCAACCTTAAATAAGCCGAAACATGTGAAATGTTACAACTGTAATTCATGTAAGGCAGCACGCTTGGCAACATACCAAGAAAATCAAGACAAGGTTCGTGCATATACACTTATTGCTGCTGCTTTCCTCTTTGTCGCAAATCTCTTTGTTGGGATGGGCGGTTTCACCTAAAGGAACAAGCAAACAGGGTAGTTCTAATGCACCGTTCTATCTATTTCTTATTTGAACATACATGTAATGTGAATTTATGTTTTTTAGTAGGCTGGATTAAAGGTTACATAAGTTTGTAAGTTCAGACATATTATTTTTTCTATTCCTAAAGTTCCATCGAATGGCTTTATTAGCTACAAATTGTGTCGTTACTTGGATATAAGATGAAGTAGCTTTGACAATAAGATAATTTGTATGATAATGATGTTGAAAAGACAAAAGTTGTAACCTTTAGCCCAAATGTGGAATATTAGCAAGAGAAACTTGTATCCTGTCTTCCGAGAAAGACAAATCAACCATGGAACCCTGCAAATACTTCTCATAAGCAGGAAGGTCAAAATGGCCATGTCCACACATTGCCATTAAGATAACTTTTGATTCTCCACTCTCTTTGCATTGAAGAGCTTCCCGTATTGCTGCAGCTATGGCATGTGTGGGCTCGGGTGCTGGTATCAGTCCTTCTGTCCGGGCAAACTGTATCGCCCCTGCAGCAGTTTAATTCACCAAATTCAGTTAGTTAAATGTTTTTTGGATCGTTGGTTTTGATTTCACTTGAACTTCATGGGTACTATCGTCAACTTTTATCGTGAATGGGATCCAAGCCACCTCCATAATAAACACACAATTAGAAGAACACACATTGATAGCCTAAATGATTAGACATTATAAGCAGTAACCTATAACAGTTATAATTATGTTATAATTATAACTGTTATAGGTTATAATATGTTATAGGTTATAATTATGTTATATAACTGTTATATGTTATAATTATAACAGTTATAATTATGTTATGTGATCCCCAATTGATACTTTCTTTGTAACAAGAAAGTTGTGACAGTTTAATGGCGTAAAAGGACAACTTTGAATCCAAATCAAGATCATATTTTTGCTCTTAACGCTGACAGTGTGTTACTGGCGCTTCATTTTATTTTTTGGTGTTTTCCTTTTGGTGTTTATGATATGTAATATGTAAATAATCCTTGCATATTTGGTGACAATTATCAACTTGGTAGTTGTTTATAATGGAATGAGAGTTTAGTTGGTCGTTCAAAAATAAAATAAAATGCTGACAGGTGCAGATAATTAATTTGAACTTATAAACTAAATATAAAGGAAAAACGATGCAAAACCCATGGGACATCCATATAGAAAGTATAGTTATTTTCACGGGCCAGATGGATAGCGGAAGTAAGTATACCTTGAAAGCACTCAATCTGTGGAATTGCAATTGCTTCCATGAAACCCAATTCATAGAGATGTGATATCAGTGGCGCCATACCATGATAACGCAATCCTCCTACAAATATCAGCAAACTTATGTTTCAGATGATATAAATAACCTTTGAATTTCTTTAACAAGGTTATCTTTCGATTTAAGTTCGTAATATAACATTATGATGTTAATTATATGTGTTTAGAAGTTGAATTAGTTATACGAAAATAATTACCAGAATGAATAGGGTCAGGAATGAAGTCATGACCAAGTGTATGCATTTTCATCAAAGGAGTCATTCCAGCAGTATCGCCATAATCATAAGCATAAACACCTTTTGTCAGAGAAGGGCAAGCTGTAGGCTCAACGGCTCGTATAAGAGGGTTGATTTTCCCTTTAAGTTTTTCTCGTATGAAAGGAAAACAAAGCCCTGCAAAATTCGACCCACCCCCCGTACATCCAATGATCACATCAGGGGTCTCCCCTAATGCCTCCATCTGTTTAATACACTCTTCCCCAATAACCGTCTGATGTAACAGAACATGATTCAGAACACTACCTAAACAGTACTTGGTGTCTTCATTAAGAGCTGCCATCTCAACAGCCTCAGAAATTGCTATTCCCAAACTACCCGGACTTGATGGATCCATTTCAAGAATTTTCCGACCCGATTCAGTAATGTTGGAAGGAGAAGGGTGAACTGTAGCTCCCCAAGTTTGCATCATTAGTTTCCGATATGGTTTCTGATCGTAAGAAGCTCGAACTTGCCACACCTACAGACAAGCCATAGTGTAAGTTACAAGAACTATTCATTTTAAATTAGCCGAAAAGATGGAAATGTAACTTTCTATCATTCAGAATGTCCATTTAAAACACTTGCAAAACAGTTATTTGGCAGTAAATGATTTCTTATCAGACTAAAAACTAATAAAGTTCTCAACTTTGAATACAACTTACTTCACAATTGAGACCAAATAGGCTGCAAGCAAATGCCAAAGAACTTCCCCATTGACCAGCACCAGTTTCGGTGACAATGTTCTTGACACCTTGTTGTGCATTATACCAAACTTGAGGAACAGCGGTGTTTGGTTTGTGTGACCCGGCTGGACTCACACCTTCATACTTGTAATAAATTCTTGCAGGTGTATCAAGTAGTTTCTCCAACCTCTTGGCTCTGAATAAAACTCAGATATGTTAATATGTAAATTAGTTTCTGACCATGGAATGTTATATTTCTAAAATCCACAATGAAAACCAACCTTATTAGAGGGGTAGGACGCCAAAGCCTGTAGATGTCAACAACTTCATCAGGAATCGCAATGAATCGTTCACTGCTGATTTCTTGCTTAATCAACTCATCAGGAAAGAGATGAGACAGGTCTTGAGGTTGTAATGGTGCATGTGTCTTTGGATGCAAAGGCGGGGGAGGTTTGATGGGTAGGTCAGCAATGATGTTATACCAATGCGTAGGGATTTCGGTTGGTGCAGCACGTGGACTGAGAGACATAGTCGTTTTTCCTTTCTCCCGAAATGAGAAGTTCAAATGATTGCGATTTGCATTAAATGATAAATATTTATGCTTTATTCCCTCACCTGGAAGGTTAGAATGAGTTTATATACTGTAAATAACAGAATAAACTAGTAGGATATGAACTTGGTTGCCCTTCTGTAACAGAATGATCTATCCAACTTCTTACTACATGTTATAACCATTCAAATAACTAAAGGCATCACATAAACTTGGGACATAGTTACTGATAAATGAACAATCATCCGCTAATCTGAAATGAATATAACTTAAAAGATTACAACAGTTTCTATTTTTATATAAAGATTGAAACAGTTAGCTACAAATTGATATGAATATTGATAGTTTTAACCTAGTCAGTTCAAATACCAACAGCAACAACCACCATACCCAATCTTGCAAGAAGCAGGGTATGATGGGTAGGTATGATATACATAGCTCTACTGCAGTCAGTTCAGATACTAAGAATACTAATTCCAATGCACAATGAAATAACCACTAAACAGAATGTATGTTTCTTTACCTTTGAAAGAAAGATTTGAGCTCTGAATGACTGAAAGAGAAAGAGATTGAGACATTGCAGTTGCAGGGGTGTGGAAATTGATGGGGAGCTACAGACTGCAGAAAGCTTTAGGGTTTTGTCATTTTGTAATTAACAATTGCATTTGCTGACATGTGGACCAATTTCCGTAGATCACTTTCATGCATTCAACATTTGCGTTGACTATTCACAGTAAGACAGATATGTTCATATGTGAGTCCAAAACATGTGTAATGTTTTGGGTTCTATTTTTGGACTGGCACAGTGGCACACATGTAATACTATCAAAATCATGTTATTTAAGAGAACAAAAAGTTAAAACATTAGAGTTACCCTCTTATTCTGTAGCAGAAGTCTTTATTTTTTGCCTGTTATATTTTACCCAAGGCTCAACTATAGGATCCATCTTGGTATGTTTCAAGGGACTAAATTAATAAGATGTTAAATAAAATACAGCGGAGGGCTATCAGTCATCAGAGATATATGCAGCTACATGCATGTGTCTGATGACTTGGTGAACACGCTTTGGATCTTCCGTTGCAGCTATCGTTTCTATAAACATGGGAAAGTCACCGTAGCTTACAAATTTGACATGTACAAAAAAAATTAAGTTCAAAAGATCACATAAGCTTTGGCATTTGTATTCAAAATTATTGTCTTACATACTACAATTGATTCCTTTTTCCGATCATAACCTCTGAAAAGTGGGTCCAACCACAAGGGTTGGCACCTAAGCGGTCATATCTGGCGTGATCCTAAACGGTGCACACAGATTGTCTTTAAGTTCTTTAAAGCTTCATGGTAAAAATGTAAGTGTGAACTGCATCAGAAGATAGGTATAACTTCAACATCATTTTTATCACCCAGGGAACAGTTATTCTTGAAGCTTGTTCAAAATTCAAGTTCAAGAAATTTCTTAATAATTCCCATCATCTCACTTCCCGGAAATCGCCCAAGACAACCCTTTGCCACCGCCAGTTCATCTAACTTCCAAACTGAATCACCAGAAAAGGCTTGATTTTGCTGACTTCTTTCCTCTTCTGTCACCACATCTGCTGATAAGTCTTCACCAGCTTTAATAACCGGGAGTGGAAATGTATCAAGGGAAGTTTGCAAGACCACAGATTCTCCGCCAACTGCACCCACATAGTCTCTCAAACGACACAGTGTAAACGGTACAGGTTCAAAGCTGTGATCCCCGTATTCAACAGGAGTCGAGTGGTCTCCGGTGACACAAAGGGAAAACTGGAATTGCCCTGTCGACTCTGCCTCCCAAAGAAGCCTGGCAAGTTGCCCTATGGCTTTGTCAACTGCTTCCAACCCTTTGACTTTAAAGACACTTGCTTTATCATGGCCTGCATCGTCTATTGCCTGCAATTTACAAATCAAGAATTTCAACATTTCCATATGGGCAAGAAAGAAAACACTTTCACCTACATGGTCTTAAGAATAGTGGTTAATACCTTTATATGAAGGAATCCAAAATCATAGCCGTCTGAAGGGCCATGTTTGTGCTCATCTTCTCCTGGTACAAAAACATTGGGGCAAGTCTGCAAAGGTGATGACAAAGCCTTTGCTATTGCAGTGGCTTTGGATGTCAATAAGGTTCGATAATCTCCTGTAGCTCCAGGAGCTTCTAGAATATCAATGCCAAGTGATAACCCAAGCCCAGCTATGATCTTCGTGGGAGCTACCATGCATGGTCGTAGTCCATGATTCTTTTGAAATGTGGGAACCTGTAACAAGTCACATCACCATGAAGAAAGACGTCCTTTTTTATGAAGAGATACTATAAAGGTTATAGAGTTATAGACCATACCTCAATCCTAATACCACAGCCTCGTAAAAGGACAATATTGGCAATGTTTTTCCCTTCAGAAGCACGTTTTCCATTCAGAGGATGAGCAACCAAAATTTTAGAAATTTCTTTAGATAATTCATTTACAACGGTTGCAGTATGTTTTGCTTCTTCTGTATCATCAAGAGCTTGTGCTTGTAAAAGTAAGCGGTTATCCTTCAAAGGGTCCGTTCCTGATATATTTCCACTTAGTTTAGGTCCTTTCACAACAACCCCACATCTGTGTTCCGTTGCATACCTGAAATAAATTTAAAATAGCATAAGAACTATATACAATTTTATATATCAGCATCATTTGAGACTACTGTATCATTTAAGAATCCTTTATCCCATTAAAACTGCAACATCAATATTAATGGGACGATTGCAACTTTTAATAACTTAACATGCAAATTATTATTAATACAACTAAACTAATGGATTGAATTGGGTTCAAGCATACCTGACTCTGACTTCATAATCAGGAAAAGATGGCAACTTCATTTTATCTAGCGCCGCACACAAGATGGGCCCTTCTTCTTCAAAGTGCCGATCAGCTCTTCTGCTGGTGACTACTCCTTTTTTCTCATCCAACGTTGCAAAGTTTGACTGATAGATTGTCAAAGAATTTAAAATCAGCCTCAACCACAAACAAGAAACAAATAAGCTACCAACTACCAAGTTAGTGGCTTTCTATCACACAACAGAACATGTATGGCAGAACTAATGTCCCAATCTTGCCCTTTAACAAAGATTGAGATCAAGAACTAGTATTACCTATTCTTCAGTCAAGCCAAAGATAAAAACCATTCACTATAATGTAAGAACACAAGAGAGCAACATCTAATCATAATTCTTCTTGTGAAAGTCTTTTTTCATCATTTATCTTCACAAATGTGCTTAAAACTAGGATATTCTTGTATAGATGTTGATAGGTTGTATTAAACTCCACTTTTAAGCTAAACTGAACTATTGAAGAGCAATCAAAGCGATTGTAAGAGTTCTAGTTGGAGCCAAACAACAGGGCAAAAGTATGATAATATCCAAAGAGGTATTAAAATTTTGACGACACCAAAAATTAAAAACGGCAATTTTACTCAACTGCAGCAAAATGATCTGATATCAATCAATTAATAGTCAACTTGAACAGTCATCCTCGATATTTGCAAATTACTGAAATCTGCTCACAACATTGCTACCGGATAAAATAAGTAATAAATATTGTAGCAAAGCGAAAGCAAGAAAAAGAGACAAGTACCCATACCTTAAAAGCAATATCCCCTGGGGCCATCGCCAATCCAGCACCCATAGATTCAAACGCACCTCGTCCACGGTAATACACTCGAGGGTCATAACCTAGAAGAGAAAGATGGGCAGTGTCACTTCCACATCCTAACCCAACTTCAACCGGGTCCATAAGACCATTAACTCCAGCAGAAGCAATGGCATCCAAATTTGGCACTTTAGCAGCTTCTAAAGGAGTCTTGTAACCAAATCTCGGAATCGACACATCTCCCAATCCATCAATCAACACAAAAGCAACTCTTTTACGCGGTTTCTTAGTATCAACCATGCTTCTTTTTCACACCTTTTCAAAATTATCTAACACCTTTAAAGTTCCAATATAAAGATCAGATCATCAATAATAAGCTATTCCAAACAAAATATATATCTTCAATTATAAACAATTAGTAGCTCAAAGTTAAGAAAGTTTCAAAATTTCACAATATCATACTAGTAATCAATAATCATGCCATATAATATAAAGAACATACTATAACTAAATATAGTTTATCTAGGGTTCATAATCAAAATAATCATATTGCATGCAAGAACATGTCTTTAGTGAAACTAAATTAATAAACTTTACAATGAAAATTAAAACAATGTTAATGATACCCAATCCTGCCATGAGCTGGGTACGAGGAAGGTGAGACGTAGACAAAAGCTGATTTTGTAACAGATAAATAACTGACCTGATTCAGTGAAGGGTTTTGATCTACAGAAAATTTGGGGAAGATGGTGTTGAAAAGGTTTGCATTTTGATGAGTTTAATTGCTTTTTTACTAGATTGGGGCCAAGAAGAATCTATTCCTGGGTCAAGAAAAGAAAAAGTTATAAGTAAATGTAAAAACGTAAATAAAAAAATCGTACTAAAAAAAATAAAATAAAATAATCGTACTCATTCTCGTATTTCACCGAATAAAATCAAACGTGTGGCTGCTAAAATACACGACGTTACACGCTTGATTTATTTCATTTTTTTTGGTTTTTATTGCACTTTTATTTTTCAAGTGTTTTTATACATCAAAAATAATGTAATACTAGAGTGATAGGTCATAGGTCATAAGATGGTGAGTGATAGGTCATAAAGTGTGATAGTCAAATGCCTTAATCGTACGGGTTCCGCCCTCAGATTTAAATATTCGTCGAAAGTATATCGAATGACAATTCTAATGAAACAGCATGAAATTTTAAGAACACCCATATAATTTTTTATAATTTATCGATGTACGGTGTGTGAGATAAAAGATTTTTAATGAATTGGAGCAATAAATGATTTGTGGATGAGAGAAAAAAAAAATGATTGGTTGAGATTTGAGAAAAAAAAAAGGTGTTTGGTAATATATAATTAATAGAAGGGCATTTTAAAGAAGTAAATATTGAAACTTAAAATGTTATACAAGGGAAATCTGCTTTATAATATACGAGAGTAAATACCCCGCGCTGCGACGGTAAAATGGTGGGATGACAGGTCATAAAGTGTGATAGCCAAAGGCCTTAACTGTACGGGTTCCGCTCTCGGATTTAAAAATTCGTTGAAAGTATATCGAATGACATCTCTAATGAAAGAGCATGAAATTTTAAGAACACCCACATAATTTTTATAATTTATCGATATACGATTTGTGAGATAAAAGATTTTGAATGAATTGGAGGAGTAAATGATTTATGGAGGAGAGAGAAAAAAGATGATTGGTTGAGATTTAAGTAAAGAAAAATGGCGTTTGGTAATATAGAATTAATAGAATGGGCATTTTGAGAAAGTAAATGTTGAAACTAAAAATTTTAGACAGGGTAACTCTGGTTTATAATATAGTATAGATAATATATATCTCTTCTCTCTATCTGAGGATAATTTTTTGATTAATTGGTCATTATGAAAGAATGCTATGTATGATTTTTTTATATGTGTCATACTCACATTAATTTTCTACATTTAAGCATTATTTTAAAATTTTATTTTCTATCATAATCATCATTAATGATAATGCATATATAATGATAAATTGTAAGATACGGTTAAAAGAAATAGTTGGAATCCTATACTATTGGGTAATTAATTTTATACCATTAAACTTAACGTTTAAAAGATTTTTTTAAAAAATTAAATTAGTTATACGAAAATTTGGAATCCTAAGTCATTATCTAATTTAAATATAGATTTTAATATTGACATATATGTAAATAAATAAAGAATAAAAAAATTCCTTTATACTTTATCATACTTATCACATAGTGATTTCTTCCTTTTATTCCGTTGATTTTAAAATGTCCAAAAATTTTAACTTCCATTTTTTAAATTGATAACTAGTTAGGATTGATAATTAAGATTAATATATGCATACACACATGGCAATTTAAATAAAATAATTTAATGAAAAATGACAAAATAATCAAAAATCTTGTGTCAATCTCTTATAAATGTTAACTAAGAGAAAAACTATCATCTTTTAGTTATATAGAGAAGATTTTTCATCTCCCATATATTATTATTATTATTATTATCATCATCATCATCATCATCTTATGGATATCTACCACTTTAATTTAATTATCATAATTAACTGTTTCATGTATATCTCTTTAAACTTAATTGATAGATTTCTTTTTCACTAAGATACAAAGTTACGGTTATAATTAGTATATATATTCACAGATTATACATTATTCTTGTTCTTCTTTCTTTTATATAACTAAAAGAGGATATAATTTATTTTTTCTTTTAAAGGTTTATATCTTTAAAAAATTTTCAAACATTATTATATATATTTTTCTATAGTAAATTAATTATCAGTATTTTATCTATCTTTTCAAATGAGTTTGTTTTTTTTTTGTTTTTTTGTCTCTTTTTCTCTTATATAGTAATTTTTTTTTAATTTTGAGCTAACTTGTGATTTTCTTATGGATTATAAAGAGATGAATGATGTTTTATAATCTCCAAATATATTCGTCTTTTGTTCTTTTAATTTGATTGTTTCACTTTTTTTGGTTTCTAATAAGTATATTAGTTATTATTATATTACCGTCTAACGAACAGGTTTAATCTAGTGTGTGTATATATATATATATGTTTATGGTATATAGGGGTGCGTTATTTAGAGTACAAACAATCCAAAAAGTACAAAGTACAAGGCACCCGTTCGATCTTCTTCCCCCTTCTTCCATCTTCTCTGACGAGACTACCGCCGCCAGCCACCATCTTCTTCTCTGGCGACCACCACACCTTCTCCTTCTTCCTTCTTCTCCGGCGAGACAACCACCGCTACCACTTCCGACGACTTTTCCAGCGAGAATCAAGTTCGTTTTCTGATGGATACGGTACGGGCGTTGCCCTCATCTGTTCTAAACTGGTTGTCAAGGGACGCATATAGAAATTGTATGGATTTGATGAGTGGCGATCCAAGAGATGGTGGCGGTTTGATACAGTACGGATGAAGCCCTTGTTGTCGATGCCGACATCGTGGTTGGGATAGTCGGAGATGATAGTGGTGGCGGTGGTTGTCTCAACGGAGAAGAAGGAGGCGGTGGCTGGCGGAGGCAGTCTCGCCGGAAAAGAAGTAAGAATGAGGAAGAAGACATCCCTTTGTACTTTATGTACCTTTTGGATTGCTTGTACTATAAATCTCTTTCCCCTATGGTATACATCAAACAACTATTTGGATGTATATATATATATATATATATATGAGTACATACAATATCTGAAGTTTGTAAGTTAAATACATGCACTAAATTGTTAAATAACTCAACTTAATTGTCTAATTTAATCTGGTTTTTATGTCATTTTCACAAGTTGAGGGACTAAAACTGTGTAGATTAATTTATGAAGAAGGCACAAGGGTTGAGGTGACGTTGACGGAATATAAAGGGCTGAAGACAAACTTTTGGCTCTATTTATACGCAGCTATTAACAGCCTAGGGTTTTGAATATTCTCTTTTAACCGTTTTAGTGTTTACTGTTATGATGTAGTGAGAAATGAGAGATTGTTCCTTTTTTTGATTTTATATTTAAAACTACGAGACAAAGTATCTGTGCGTTGCGGCGGTGAAATGGTGGGGTGATAGGTCATAAGAGGCGATAGGTCATAGAGTGTGATAGCCAAATGTTTTAGCCGTCCGGGCTCCGCCCTCGGATTTAAAAATTCTTCGAAAATATATCGAATGACATCTCTAATGAAAGAGCATGAAATTGTAAGAACACCCATATAATTTTTATAATTTATCGATGTACGTTTTTTGAGATAAAAGATTTTGAATGTATTAGAGAAATAAAATGATTTATGAAGGATAGTGAAAAATAAGTGGTTGAGATTTGAGAATGAAGGAAAAAATAAGTGGTTGAGATTTCTTCTAAAGATGTAATGAATTAGTGATATGAGTATTTTGGGGTTTTCACTTAGTTAAAGTTAAAAAAATAGAGCAAACAAATGCTTTATAATGTATTAGAGATGGAGATAGAAATTTAACGTTTATGTTTTGATTGTGCTTTTGTATCCAAAACCCTTAATTTCCTTTATATCTGGACGTCTATTTACGTATACTTTGCACTTTAATCAAGTATCGTATTTGAATTCTATATAAGTTTTAGAATTTTTTTTATCATAAACACAAATATAGTTAAATTACATAGTTTAGACATTCATTTATAGTTTACTACATTTTAATTTCATATCCTAGTTTTTGCAGGATTTTCTTATAAATAAAATTTTCATTTGTTAAAAAAAAAATGGAGATAATTAGTGTTCGATCGTATAAAAAATGTAAAAACCAATTTAGTTAGAAGTAAACTAAATTTCTATTTTAGAAGTAATCAAATGATAGCAGAAGTGTAATACATAAATATCACTTTAATCACAAAATTATGAAAAGCAATTTTAAGGGTGGACGAAGTACGTAGGGTATCTAATTGAACACTGCCCTGTGGTAGTGGAACCTAATAGGCGGGAGGAGGGTGAGGAAAGCTGTCCCCGGGTGTGTCTCCACCCTTATATTCTTTTTTTTTTGTGTGTGTCTTATGTTGTCTTTTCTTTTTAATTGAATGGGGAGGTACTCCGTGCAAGTGGAGAAAAAACGGAGAAAAGAAGAAAAGGTGGAAAGGGGTGACGAGGAGTGGGGAGGTATTCCCCCACCCTAAAAAGATTATTGACACTTTGATTGGATTGAAAAATAGATACTTGAATAATTGGATGTTTTAAGCAGACAACAAACAAACATGTGACATATAAGACTGAAGGGAGTGGGGCGATCCCCGGATTCCCCACCCCCTCTGTTCGTCGCTTCCATCGTCAGCTACACCAGCCCGAGATGACGATAGGGCCAAAAAAATGAAAATGGCGATAGAAATCGATCGCCTCCCACAACTTTGACTATTGCTTTTGATTGGTTAGCAACGAACGACTAGTTATATATATATATACTTCGTTTACTTTAGTTGTTTTTTATTTGTTGGATTTTTTTCCCCTATTATACATTAGAAGCTGAACTGGTGTGACTTTCTTTAGTTATGCAATAATGTCTTTTATATATTTCGTGTATATATGTGTGTGTGTGTGTGTGCGTGTTTGTAATTTTTTAGTATAAAAAGTAGAAAAATAAACTAATTATTAGTATGCGACACATGGCAAGAGTCCCCTATCCTCCAAGTAGCTTCACTCCCACCTTTTTAAGGGGCTACCCAATGTGTAACATGGCGCCACATGTCGCGAGTCGCCCACAAATGGGATAACCTCACTCCTCTCAGCTTAAGTATAGTAAAAAAAATAAACTAATTATTAGTATGCGACACATGGCAAGAGTCCCCCATCCTCCAAGTAGCCTCACTCACTCACTCCCACCTTTTTAAGGGGCTACCCAATGTGTAACATGACGCCACATGTCGTGAGTCGCCCACAAATGGGATAGCCTCACTCCTCTCAGCCTAAGTATAGTATATATTATTACAAATTATTTTACCTACACGATATGCGGCAATTAAAATTGTTAGTATACAATAGGTTACGATAACTATCTAATGTATTTATAAATATGTTATGGGAATAATTGTGTTTTGCATGGGTTTGTGAAACGATTGGTTATCGAAAACTGTAGAACTTATATATTTATATATAAAAACTACATTCAATAATCATGAATATAAAAAAAAAATTTTAAAAATAATCATGAATCACTGAATAAAAAACCACTCACCCAATTAATTACAGAAAACATACCAATAATATGAAAAAAGATATGAAAATTTCCCCGCAAGAGTCTTCTGAAAACGTTTGCCATTTGCAAATCATACTCTATGTATATGTATCTTGCAAAGTCTAATATAATATTAAATTAAATAACATCTTCTATAACCAAAGCTTTCAATATAGTAGATGTACGTGTACTTTACAAACTCTAACGTAACATTATATTAAAAATATTTTTGGCAAAAAATCTATCAAATCCCACGATTCTTATTAGTTATTGACAAAAGTTCAAATATTCTTTTTGACAGATTCGATTGGATCCCTGCTTCATAAATACTATAATCAAATATCAAAAGTATCAATATCAATATTAATGTATATGCTTTCATGTCATAGCTAGTTATATAATAAATATTGTAAAAAATATAGAGATGTCACATAAGATAAATCTTATATGGCAATTTTTTAATATAGTTTGGAGTTTGAAGAATGTTTTAAAAGGCTATGATTCCTACTCTTTTAATAAATATATAGATAGATATAAGTTTTCACTCTAAAGGTTTTTTTTATAATTATTAGTATTCGTTACATACTTACATAGTGATGATCATTTACAATTATTAAAAGAGAAACTGTTTGATGACTTGATCATAGTTTTGATTGCATGTGACATTTAAGGTTACCACTGCCAATTGTTGAGCCACTTTTGTGACATCGTGAACCACAAATATAACTTCAACAACAGAAGTCCATGAAAGATATTTTTACACTTAATTATCAACGAGATACGTTACCCGGACGATGACCCGGGAAACATTATATTTATTGTGTTCCGTATTATTTAAAAATTATTACATGCTTTTAAAAACATTATTTAGCTCAAAACCTGAGTTGATATTGATTTTTTAATGATTAAGCAATTATAAATTAGAAAAAATCTACGATATAATTTTATAACAAATTAATATAGTATATAAATTTTAAAAGATAATAAGTATGAAAGTAGAATATATAAAATAAAAAAAAAATTAATAAGAAAAACATAATTAAAGCTAATTTCTTAAATCATTGAAAATAGAAAGTGAAAAAAAAATAATCCATAATAATAAAACATAACCGAAATAACATTGAAACTAATAAGTATAACAATCAAATTTTTCGGAGATGGTTAGGTATATATATCGAAAACATACACCCCACTGTTATGTGTATATATACTATGTAATAGTTCACTTGTACTAAGATGAGATAATTTTAAAAATGTTAAAAACTTAAAAAATAATAATATGCAATTAAAATAAGTGATTTTTTGTAAACAAATTAGAAGCAATTTAAAATATCAAAACATAATTTGTCAAGCCTAAAATTAAGAAAATAAAATGGGTCCAAAAGAAAATAAAGCGACCCACCAAGAAAAAATGGGCCCAAAGAAATAAAACGGCCCATTACTATTCTTTACACGGATTGTAATAGTTCACTTGTACTAAGATGAGATAATTTAAAAAATGTTAAAAACTTAAAAAATAATAATATGCAATTAAAATAAGTTGTTTTTTGTAAACAAATTGGAAGCAATTTAAAATATCAAAACATAATTTGTCAAGCCCAAAATTAAGAATATAAGATGGGTTCAAAAGAAAATAAAGCGGCCCACTAAGAAAATATAATTGAGCCCAAAGAAATAAAACGGTTTGTTGCTATTCTTTACACGCATTTCCATAACTTTGTTTTTAATATATATATTAATTATCACAAAAGAACTTATCCCTTGAGAATCTAGTTCAGATTATTTTTTGTGATATTTTTTTTCGTTTGATGTCCTTTTCTTTGGAGTTGTAACGATAGGGTTATTATTATGAAACTCTGAAAAATTGATAGCCTTTTGTGGTTTGTACCTATTAAAGTTGATTTAAAAAATGATACTACGAGACTCGAGATTTGAACGTCTTGAACTTAATTCCAGTTATGAACAAAATGCTCCAAACTTAGAGATGGGAGTTTTTCATATTAGGTTTTCTTTGAATTTGCAGTTTAATATATATGAAAGTAGTTGGACCCATATTTACCTGTAAAATAAACTAATAACTTGTGCTTCAACTTTCAAGAGGATTACAAATTTACAATCATTTGGGAATAACCGAATAATCAACATCTTTTAAATTGCGTTTTAGCATATAATAAGTTCTCTTCTTGTTAAATACTTTAGCTTGTTTCAAAGAGAAACCAATGAAAAACATGATAAAAAAACACTTGTTGAAACCGAAATCATGTAACTTAGTGATCAGGATCGATAAGATGGTTTACTGTTCTAAAAAAATTTACTGGATGCCAAGATTGAGAATTATATAATTCTGCCGCATTGTACCCGTAGTATGCTAGCTTATTAAAATGATATATGCTCCAAAATAAAAAATGAAATACAATACCGGGTTAGACCTTTATTTGATTATTGTTCTATCTAAATAGCTACAAAGTTATCAATAAACAACATAGAATAATATAAAAATGATTCACACGCCTAAAACTCGTCGTAAACATGCCTTAGAAAGACTGAAAGAGACATGGCAAGACGAAAGGTGAAGGTAAGAAGAGAAAATATGTGGAATCCGTTATTCAATAGTTGAGTACTTGTTGATTAGACATATTCAACTTTATAAATTTTAGTCATGTAAATCATTACCCAGGATAAAATATAACTATATGAGAGAGGTGAAAATAATGCTTAATTGATCAAAAAAGAGAGCATGAATATATACAAGTAAAGTGGGTATTAAACAAAGGGAAAATGTTGTATGATGTTAACATTATGCGTCATGTACTATATCTATACTATCTTATAATAATTATCATTTTTCCTCTTATAAAAGTGTTAGATAAAAAATTACCATTTTACACTTTATAAATTAATTTACATCATTAATCATTTATCTTCTAAATTATATCTACTATCACTTTACATCAATTACATTTATACAAATTACTTATAGAGTTACACCCACCATGAACAACACCACCACGGCCACCGTCACCACCGCCAATCATCGTTACCACCAAAGCGACCCCGCATTGCGTGGATACAATGCTAGTCAATTTTTACACGTTAAATAACTCTAGTGAATTTTGAGGCTTATGAAGTGAACATCATATAAAGTTACCCCAACAATAAAATAAAAATATGTGTAATATTAATTTGGAATTTGCACGGGACAAGGAGATGAACTGAAAGGAAGTATCAAGTATGGAATAACAATTAGAACTTAACATTGACACCTTTCGCTTGAAATTATATCAGTGGTCTCGTTGTTTCCTTTCCTTTATCTATATCTATACTATATCATAAAGTAGATTCTTCCTATCTAAAATTTTAAGTTTCAACATTTACTTCTCCAAAATGCTTCTTCTATCAATTCTATATTACCAAACACCTTTCTCTCCCTTCAAATTTCAACCAATAATTTTTTTTCTCTCTCCCCCGTAAATCATTTACTCCTCCAATTCATGCAAAAATTTTTATCTCACAAACAAAACATCGATAAATTATAAAAATTATATGGGTGTTCTTAAAATTTCGCGCTCTTTCATTAGAGATGTCATTCGATATACTTTCGACGAAATTTTAAATCTGATGGCGAAACCCGTACGGTTAAGGCCTTTGGCTATCACACTTTATGACCTATCATCCCACCATCTCACCGCCGTAACACACGAGTACTTATCCTCATTATACTAAAGCTAATTTATTAACCAATTATAATTCTCGATTTTTTAAGTTGACTTTTATTTTTCAATTTTGACTATAATTTACAATATTTTGTTTTACATCATAAATTTTTATTTTAATTTTTTAGCTTGAAACTTCACTCAATATTACTATAGTAGTATTTGTAATTATGTATTTTATCGGATTTAGCCAATAATTAACCTTTTTCTTTTAAAGTTAGTTTCGATTCAGACGTGTTGGAGACAATTTTAATCAAGAATTTGCTGGACCTCCAACCTCCTCCTCATGGAAAATACCTTGAGATGAGAAACCCAAGACTCGAACCCGAGACCTTGGAGAAAACTCACCTCCGGGGCCCACATAGTGGATTTAGAAGATACCCCTAACCAACCCAACTAAGTGTACTTGGTTAGCCAATAATTAACTAATTAAGTAAATGAGTGGATAGATTGAATTATATCTGGTGTGTTTTATCGATATAGATATCATTACATCAATACTATACTACCTACTATTATATTATGACACTATACAAAGTCGTTGGAGAATGGAGGAGAAAATGATTATGTAGTTTGAAAACGATTATAATTAAGAACTTTCAAGCATAAAGTGATAAAACTATATCATTGGTTTCCAACAATGAAATCACTGATATTATAATTTAAGTGTTTGGTTGTTTGCCGTGACATTTTCGTGAATTTCATGAGAATGAGTTTTACTGATAATAGTCGACTAGTCGTTGCCTCGGTGGCTTATTAGTTTCATTTTGTGTAAGGGATTTTTTTTAAAGATAATTTTTTTATTGCAGTATTTAATTAAATAAATTTCTTTTTAATGCAATACTAGTTAATCAACACGGGTATAACCCGGACTTGTTAATTAAAATTTAAAATAAAATATATTAAAAATATATAAAATATTTGTTATTAAAACATTATAATTTGATATAAATCTAGTAATTCAATTAACACAATAACTATATAGTTAATAAATCAACTAACACAATAAAAAAATTTTAAAATAGAAATGAATACCGCATTAAGTAAATAAAAAAAAATATTTTGTTTGTAATATTATATAAGAGAGATGTTTTTTCCTTTAAATAAATGATTAATGTTTTTATTAAACATGTAAAGGGCTATTTCTATTTTATTTATATATATGATATCATAATTAAATAAATAAAAATTTAAGGTAAAATATGGATTTGACACATCAAAAATTTTCTAAAAGTAATTATAGGAAACAATCTTGTTTTATTATATATAGAGATAGAGATTTGTTTCTCAGCATCAAAGGCAACCAAATTACAAAAAGCCACAAAATTAAACGAGAGAATTTCTTTGGATTGTTGGGGAAGATTTCCTCGTTAATGACTCCATTCATAATGCCAAACGAAACTTGTTATGCCAATTTCATATGGCCCATAAAGACACATAACAAACCCATGCTCGTAGTATCCTTATTACGAGAGGATATCGGCCTATAATTCCATCCTAACTTTATTGCTCAATCAGCGGGTTGTGAATAATTGAGCCGACAAAGTATAACAATCAATAACGAATGCAAATATATAGTCCAACATAGTGATAAAATCAAATATGGAATGCTGAGATATTCCAATCGTGTTTTTGATTTCAAAGATGATGATTCAAGTAAAAAACCTCCTTCAAAGGGCTCCAATGACAATTGGTGATCGTTTTAGGGTTTTAAGTGATCAAAAAGTTACCCAAAATCCGTCCAAATGAATGTATTTATATATTTCAGCGACTAACGACCGTTAGTGATGTGTAACGGCCGTTACACGGGTTAACTAACATTTTGTGCAACTTCAGTCCTTCCGTCTAACACCCGTCATCTTAGTTTTTGCAGGAACAATCCTTCAGATAGTAACACTTAAACAGACGCATCTTTGTCTGGATAATCAACTCACGCATCTTTGTCTTAGAAAACAACTTACGAGACCCGTTTGGAATTAAGAAAGCTATAATGAGACAACAAAAAGTGATGACAAAACTATAAGACGAGACAAGACAAAAATAATTTCTTGAAACGTTAATTTCTCTAAACGCAAATTCAAGATGGTTTGAGTGGAAATGGTAAAAAAAAGAAAATTGGAAAAAAACATAGGTAGACTTTCGGTCAAAGTATGACTAGGACTTTGGCGTAAGCAATGAAAACGAAGAAGAAAAATTACCTTTTTGTTTAATATTATTGTAATTCTTTCTGATGTGATTTTCATGAAGTTCATATTTATTTATCAAATAAAATAATATGGTTTTCTTAGACACAAAGGTAGGTCAAAGGGTGTAATCCTCACTCTAGTCGGAGGTCATATTCAATTATTTAGATAAAACTTGTAAGCAATGTTTTTGCTTATGTAGAGCTAAGAATGTCTACATCTTAACCTTCTCATACACCGTTTAAATATTGAGACCTAAAATTTGTGAAGAATGACATTGGATGTTTACTTTTCTATTTTATTTATTAAAATACCATTTTATTTAATAACTTTTTCTTAAAACGACAAGCTATTTTATGCATATACCAATAGGATATAATCCATAACTATTGAAATTATGTTATTGTGTTTAGTTTAAAAACAGAGCGATGAAAAAGTGATGATGTATTGTTGATATTGATGTTTTAATTTGATAATCATTTGACAAGCGACAAGATATAAATATGATAAAAACTGATAAGAAATAACATATGATATACTTTATCATTGATAATGATCTTACAAACTCAAAACACTTCTGAATCGAAAACACTCTTAACTTTTAGTTGATGCAATGATACTTATAACTCTGTATTATTTTCTTTTATAAAGTTTTGTCACATAATGCGAGTAGATGAATGTTTATCTTATGAGAAGTGATAAAGCTACAACAAGTTTTAGTATCTACAACAATGTCTGATTTATATAGTTGTACTTTGTGCATTATAACTTGTACATTTATTGTAGATTACTAATAATTGTTGTAGATTTATCACTTTGTCATTTTCAGAAACATACAATTAATAATTGTAAATCACTTATAACAAAAACAATGATAAGATGAATTAAAAAAATATTATCTAACAACTCTTCCCGACTAACACCCGAATATTTGAAAGGGAGGTGACTACAACATCCATTAATTAGATCATTAATAACTTTTATCTTTTATTTAATCAAAATCTCAATAATTGGAAATCCCAATTTAAAAAGCAAGCTGTGATTGACAATGACACTTTTTTATTCCCATCTTCGGCTTTGTACCGACGAAACAAATTACGTAAACTTCAATTTCACCCCAAAAGTATAACTATTTACAAAATCTACCTCATACTAAGGATCATTTTCACAATTGCTCATAACTCAAAGTACTAAAATGAAATTACAAAGACAATCCTCAACGGTAAACTCTGTACCTATAATTGCTCTGTATATATACCCGGTATTTATTAATCCCCAATTGCCAAGAACGCTCTTCATCTCTTCTCTCTCCATTTTAAACCTAATAATCAATCATTTTAAAATAGATAAATTTCTTGATCTTGATTTTATTTCAATTTAGTGAAAAAGTTGAAACCTTTAGGGCTTTTAAAGAAAGTTTAATTCTGGGTGTGATTCAAGATTATTGATTTTGAGGTAAAATAATTTATTTTTATTTCAATATATTGATATTGTGTGTTTTCTGAATTGGGGTTTTGTTATTGTGATTAATTGTTGTATAAAGTTTGTTTCTTTGGTGAATTATTTGTTATGCTATTATTGACTTAGGGTTTTTTCTGCACTTGATTGTAAATATAAGAAAGCCCTTTTATGTTTTAGTATAAAGTTTTGATTTTTAGTTGTTTTAAGATTAGATTTAGGCTAATTGTTAATGATGAAGGAATTTTTCGTATAGAGATTTTTGGGAGTTTTCGTTTCAGTGTATCAGTAGGCATTTTTATATTTGCATACCCTTACAATGTGTAACATTTTTGCGGATTAGGAAGTTGATATGACTTATTTGTTAGATCTTTTTAGGGTATGAACCCTGCATATAGCGATCGGCCGAAGTTTGTATTTGTTTTTGCGAAATAAAGTTGTTTCTTTCATGTCGATATAACATTAGGAAGGCACATTTGTAAGGCATAGCATTCGAGGATCTAACTGTTAAAATGTAGATGTATGACATGATATGCTAAAGGAAGACAAATTGATAGTATAGTTTTAGTTTTTTCAATAACTCATAGATTTAGACGATTGTGGTAACTAAAGTTGAAACTTTGCATTTTGTTTGTGTTTATCTTTCGGATGTGTAATAACTTTGAAATGATTTATCGTGTTTACAGGTTAATTGGCTTCATTGACTATATTCTCCTGTCATTGACGTTTGCTTTTCAGTCTCGAAATATTATCTCTGATTTATGGTATGTTCTCTCTTTCGACATCTATCTTTGTTTAATGATATCTAAAGTCCCCTGTGATTATGCTCAAGCTAGCACCTTTGTTCCTTCAAAAATGTTTCTAAAACTTTTAGTATTATGCTAAATCTCTCGGCAATTTGGGTATGGTATACTTAAAGTTGGTTGCTTCAAGACTTAAGATATGATTGTTTGATGAGTAAAATTGATAGGCGATTCATATTGTTTGCCTTGCAATAATTGCAGGCTACCAACGAGAACCTTCCTCCAAATGTAATCAAACTACTTGCTAGGGAATTGAAAAGTCTTGATGATTCACCACCAGAAGGAATTAAAGTAGGAGTGAATGATGATGATTTTTCAACAATATATGCTGATATAGATGGCCCGGGTACTCATCAACCCTTCCCTCGCTATATATGTGCAATGTATCAATGTTTGTCAATGAGTACATATATATGAGATATTGTTTCTTTGTTCTAACCATGTTTCCCATGTATGTAGCTGGCACTCCATACGAGAATGGTGTTTTCCGCATGAAGTTGATATTGTCTCGTGATTTCCCCCACTCACCTCCTAAAGGTTTGTGAAAACTATGATGGTTTCTCATTCCTTGCGTGTTCATGTGTTTGTGAATATTCTATGATGCTGATCATCTCAGGTTATAAACTTTTAACATGCCATTAAACCTGAATGTGTGTATTATGCTAATATCTATCTTCTTTGTGTTTCTTCTTTCAGGTTATTTTTTGACCAAGATCTTCCACCCAAACATTGCATCAAACGGTGAGATATGTGTGAACACATTGAAAAGGGATTGGAATCCTAGTCTTGGATTACGGCATGTTTTAGTTGTAAGTTTTTGTGGATCATTTTTTCAGCTCCTAAATTGAGGACTTGGTGTAAATTAAAGCACTAAACTTATGGTTGATGTGTCTCCTGGTTGCAGGTTGTCAGATGCTTGTTGATTGAGCCATTTCCGGAATCTGCATTAAACGAGCAAGCTGGCAAAATGCTTCTTGAGAACTATGAAGAGTATGCTAGGCATGCCAGGTCAGCTTTCACCAAATAATGGGTCAATCGGCTTATATTGAATGATGTTATATCAAATGAGTAATAAAACTTGATAGTGAAAAGTGGAGGCAAAAGGGGTTCTCATTCTTAAACCCGTCACGTAGTAAACTCAAGAATTTACGACATTCTAAATTCATTTTTAAAAGAGACTGGGATTATTGTTATTATTACTTTAATAATTAGTTGGTTACAGTGTTACATAATCCATATTCATATATAATGGACAGAATAAGTGTGGCAAGTTGGCCCAACCCATATTGACATCTTATCCAGCTTATCTATTTTGCCACCTATGTTACTGCATTTAAATTGCAGTTCTATCCTACTCTGCTAAGTAAAAAAAGTTAAATCTTCCTCGTTTATTTAGCATTGAAATGATTATGTTGGATTGATGGTGTTGATTTGGTTTTTAAGATTCCTCATCTATCAATATTTTTCTACAACAATGCGTCAGGTCACGTGTTGCAGTTTACTACTATGTTAGATATCTTGATCCAATACTAACATACTGTTTTCGTGACTTGATCACAGGCTGTATACTGGAATTCATGCTTTGAAGCCAAAACCAAAGTTCAAGACAGGAGCTATATCCGAATCAACGGCAGTCTTAAATGTTGACCAGACAAACTCATCCGTTTGTATCATAGACCCAAAACCCGCTGTCTCTGGAGCAGTGGTGCAAGCCACTACACCTTTGGCCCCTTCACTAAACACCATGAAAGGTGCAACCACTCTTCTGAACTCGGTGGTGGATATTGGAGTTAGTAGTGGTTCTACTGCTTTACCACCTGTGGTGGCAATCAATAAAGGCGGATTGGTGAAAGCTCAAGTGGACAAAAAGAAGATAGATGCTAGAAAGAAAAGCCTGAAAAGATTGTAATATGTTTGTAATTGTTTTCATGTAAGGTTGTATTTGTTGAATGTAGACTTGATTGATAAATGGAATCTGAGTTCTTGCAATGTTTTTTCAATGCGGTGTCAATACATAAACTCCAAATTCTTTTCCCTGCTGAAGAATGAAAACATCAATATGGCTTTGCTGCATATAGCTCAAATTGTTATTACTTTGGTTTTAAGCTATTATGACGGTTATCATTATTAGTTTTGATCGTAAAAGTTCGTAGTTGTGGCTCAGACATGGATTTTAAGACTAAGGTATGCCAACAGGGTCCCAGATATCATAAACTTCAAGCTATATATAAAAAACATACATGGAGATCATGGCTCTGATATGAACATTTCAACAAACCTAAAAAGATAGTAACAAGTATTGTACTGTGCAAGTGTTTCCAGAAAATCTTCAACTTCTGGCTTCTGCAAGTGTTCTTGCAGACCGAAAGAATTTAAGCTCAACAACTGGATTACTGAATATTAAATGCGTTTTTCTTTTATTATCATCAAGACTTCCTACGCTCCTATTAATTGATATACATCCTTGGAACAACATGGCAACAAGGTTTAGAAGCAGAAGGCCGAGAGTAAAATTACTCTCTCCTTCTGCCAAGCCTTGCCCAACATAAGCTTGCTTGTGTTTTAAATTTGCTCCCTCCTTCTGCCAAGCCTTGCCCAACATAAGCTTTTATTCTCCTTTTCAGCTCTTTCCTGCATAAATCCCATCATTTAAACATCAAAACGAAGCATCAAGAAACAGCTCGGTTATACGTATAGTATAGGTTCTTACATCATGAGATGTCTGTCAAGATATGAAGATGATATTAGCCCTTTGTTTTCCTCTGCTCGTCTCAGAAGGTAAGGCATGATCTCATCAACAGGCCCAAATGGCAAGTACTTACTCACTCTATGCCCTGCATTTCTCAATCCAAAACTCATTGCATCTGCCATTCCATAAAGTGAGGCAAACTCAAGCTTATCACTATCTTTACCAATTCCCAAATCGCGGGCCTTTCGGGCTGCCAATTTTCCTGTATGGATTCATTCAAAACACAAAGTCAATACAAAGCATTTCACATTAATGATCGTGAATTTTGTCTTAAGAAATACCTCATTAATGAAATATTACGTTTCAACCTCGGGTTTCATAACCAGTATAACCCTGGATAGTACATTCCTGATTCACAATGCATTCATCAAATTTGGTGCACTATATTTATCTAATGCTTTATTCCAAGCAGAGCATAGCATATTCCTCTAACCGTTTTAAGAAAATAACAAAAACAAAACGTAACCCAAATGATCAAATCCATGAAGTTTCGAGCTTGTACCTGATTCAAGATTATGAGTAGCAAGGATTAGCCCACCAGGGCCACTAGAGACCTCATCTAACATGAATGAGGCACACTCATTGAAACAATGGTGTGTGTCATTGATGCTATTGTGAATGGGAGACTCAACACCAAGAGAACTAGCCAAAATCCGTTCGCTAGACATATAAGCTCCTCTAACAATCTTAAACCCTATTGGCAATGCCATTCTATCAGCAGCTTTCTTGGTCTCATACAGCCTCTTACCCGTATCTTTCAAATACGCTTGAATGGTCCCAGAAATCAAGGGCTTTTGTCCTTTGTTATACATGATTGCACCCGAATATGTGAAATAATCAATACCCGGCTGAATAGAAGTATCCTCTGCATCAATGACCACATTCACATTGCTTTCTAATGCCTTGTCACATATTGTTGTTAGCCTTTTGTGGGCCAATTCTAGATCAAGCTCCTCTGTTGATGTCAAAGGGGATGGTTTCTCTAACGTGTGGTAGAAAGGGCTGCATTCGGCAAATATGGGAAGGGTATTTAGCTTCCAGGGGAGAAAAGAAGACGAATTTTTGTATTCCCATCTAAGAAGATCACTCACTCTCTTTAATAATGAGATTGGGCAAAGAGCTGTTATCTTCACAACTACATAACTAACCTGTTCATTGAACCAAATTTACAATTTTAGACAAAATTACACAAGAATGATTGATCTGTAACTGATCATTTCGCTCCCAAATCTAATTCGAAAAGCACTAACCTGAAAATTCATACATTTGTCCATATTGGGACATGAACTCAAAATCTCTTGGTTGGTGAGTCCCCTGAATAACCGCTAGGCCATGGCCTAGCGGATATATATGCAGTAATCTTAAATAGTACACTATTTAAGATTACCTCCAAATTCAAAACTACTTGTATGTTGTATCTAAAATGCAATAAGTAGATAACTTACAGAAGATGGAGGAAGAGATTGTGTGGATTCAACAGTTTTAACAAACTGTTGAGTATTTACATCACAAGATTCATTATTGACTGCATGTTCAAGACCATAATCCAACATACCCCTTAAACCACACTCCCACAACTTCTTAACTGTCTGACCAGCTTGATAAGTATCTTCACCAGCAACAAAGTGGTGATAAACACTATGTTTGATCACACCCAACACCATGTCTCTAACCAACCCAACTTCCATCAACTTAGAATTCATGACCCACATCCCTAAATCCACCACAGGCTCAACTGAAGCCATACTAAGGTTCGCAGTTGAGTGTATCAGTTTCCATGTTTTGACAGATGAGTATAGGCCTTTGGTGTCTGCAAAGTTGTATTCCCAGTTGTCAGTGATTTTTTGAAATTCCTGTTGTTGTGGTGGGAAGATGGTTGTTGTTGTGTTGATGGTTGTTCTTTGAGCGAAACGAAAGTGAGTAGCGGCAATGGATGGAGATGGTGAGTTGAAATGGCAAGCAAGTGATCGGATTAACTTGGTGGAACAGCTAGTTTTGGTGATAGCCATCAACTAACTGTATAAGTTGGTGAAAATGATATTGTGATCAATGAGCATGTGAAACTAGTATAACATGTATTTATAGTGAAAATTTTAACTTGACTATACAAAATTGGTTATTTACAATCCTTTCAGAATACAAAATTTACAATGTTTCTACTTAGTAGTCCTTTACTCCTTTATAATCAGGTTGTTCTGCTAAAGAGTCTATTTTTTGGTCACATTGTTTTCAAGTCAAGGTTACTTGGTACAAGTTTGTTAGAGCACCTGTAATCGTCTCCCACTCTCCTCCAATATGTTATCTTTTTTCAATATGTTATCTTTTCATTCACATCCAATATCCAATACATTCCAAAACATTCACATCCAATACATTCCAATACACTCCCTAGTCCCTAATACAATTGTGGTGACCACCACATTTCACTCCAATACACTCTGAATACGGAACACACCCAACGGTGTGCACCGTATTCAAAGTCCAATATACATCCCCCCATTGGGGGTGTTCTTACTCGTGTTGGAGACCAAGGACCCTAATTTGTAGTTCCCGCAACCTTGGAAGTTCTTGGTTGATCAATCCCTTTCAGTGGTGGAGTGAAAATTTTTCTTTTAATTTCAGTGTGAACCAAAATGTCAAATAATTTGTTAAAAACCAATAAGTATCAAAATATAGTTAAGCCAACAAAGTTTTATGGTTAAGTCAAATTTTACAAATAAGAAAAAAGATACTTAACATTATCGCCCCTGTAATCGCTTTCATTCAAAAGCTTGTCATGTTTAGGGTCATTTTCATAGAGGTCCCTTGATATCGGCTCTAAGTTCGCACGATTTATAATTCACGAGATTTATGTAAAGCATTTTTTTTCAGAAATCAAATCAACACCAATAAATTACACAAGTCTAACTTGACCATGCCATTTTTTCTTTCTTCTTCTTTTTTTTTTTAACCGTGAACATGCCTATTTGATACAGTATGATAATATATATACACATTCGTTTTTATCCATTTGTTCACCATCAACAAATTTGTTACGTAACTTAGCTTGTCACGTTCACGTGCACTACACGCGCCCTTTATCTTCTATACTTAAAAGTTACTAACATTAATCAGTTAAAATGAATGCGTCCATGTATCTATCAGTTTTCACATGCAAAACTTTTGACATTTAGGGAAGAGATACTGACATATCAATTTTTCCTGCAAAAATATATGAACCGTTGGTTTAGAATTAGAGAAGATCGCGAAATAGCCAATTTTCGTTGCGATCGTACCAAAATAGTCAAGTTTTTTTGGATTATCACAAAATAGCCATATAAATCAGAATAAGATCATGAGAATTGCAATAAGATTTTTGAGAATCGCAATACTAGAATCTCAAGATCGCAATGAGATCACAAGATCGCAATGACATCATATAACTGCAATGACATCATAAAATCGCATAGAGATCCTGTGGAATATTGAGATTCTGTAATATTTTTTTTTGTTTGCAATTTTGTCAACAATAAATAAAAAAACATACTAGTTTACTAACTTATATACAAATAAACTTAGAGGCTGCTTCTTTTTTTTTTTTACGAATTTTGTGTGTTAATTTAGGGGACTTTTAGATGCAAACGTTGTGTTGTATTAGGTATTGAAGTTACATTGTTATCGAAATTATGAAGCTTTGTATTCATGGATTTTGTAATAAACTAGTATAATTTTATATTTATTGTTGACAAAATTGCTAATATATATATATATATATATATATTTTTACAGAATCTCAATATTGAGCAAGATCTCTATGCGATTCTATGATCTCTATTCGATTCTATAATCTCATTGCAATTCTATGATCTCGTTGCGATCTTGCATGATCTCTTTGCAATCTTGCGATATTGCGATTCTCAAGAATCTCATTGCGATTCTCATGATCTTATTGCGATTTTTGCAAATTATTGCGATTTATATGGCTATTTTGTGATAATTCGAAAAAACTTGGCTATTTTGATACGATGGAAACGAAAATTGTCACGATTTTCTCTTAGAGTAAATATAAATATAGATATAGACAAACATATGCAAACACTAGTATAACCTGACTTATCTATACTTTTATACTATACGAGTATAGTGTCCGCACGTTGCAGCGGCTAAATGATGAGAACAATATAAAAGGGAGGCGGTGGTGGAGATCGAGGGAGGCGGTGTAGAAGGAGGGAAGCGGGGGAGGGTGATAGAAGGTCGATGAGAGTGTGCAATGATTAGAGAGAATGAGTAAAAAGAATGTATATAAAGGTTTTTATGTTTGACTATGAGTATTTTGGGAAGAAAAAAATATGTTTAATCTCTTAATCCTAATTCTCTTTATAAGAGATTATAGATTATAGAGATATAAGTCGAGAATTAGAAGCAAAAAATAATAAGGTGCAAAAACTAACCATTTTAAATATATTTGTTAGGGTTATTTAGGGGTAGTTTGGGGATATTGAAAAAGTGCTGAATTTTCTAAAATAGAAAATCATTTTGTTTTATAAGGGATTATAAATATAAATAATAAAAAAATAGCTCTGTGTTGAAAGTTACATTGGAGAAATGACTAAAATACCCTTAATGGTATATAACACTATCAGCCTTTTTCTTTTAAAATATTTACATTAACCCTTTACATAAATTACTTTCACATCAAAAATTATCTAACATCACTTGACGCCGCCACTACCACCAACATCCGTCCCCCACCACTACACAGTCGCCGTCACAAAAACCGTCGTATTATGCGGGTAACATGCTCGTATACAAGTAAATAAGTAATTAAGATGAAAGTGGGACCGGAGCCATGTTGAAATGATCTGGATGTGAGTTGGAGATCACAAAGTACTATCGTACACCTTGGTCCTACAAAGTACAACTACTTCAAAATATATTAGTTTTTGATTTAGATTCTTTTTTAAACTATTATTTTCGTACAACCTTAATATACAGAGTATAAAAAGTTAAAACTTAAAAGGTGCTGACATAACGATAAATGTATCAAAAGTTTATGTATGCTCTAGATTATACGTGTTTTAATGTACTAAAATTAGACAAATTATTATATATGTAACTCGGGCGTTACCACAGAAAATATAACGTTGCTTTCAAAAAGTTTATATTAGCGGGAGATACACTCATTTGTTTCGTATTTAAATGTGTGTTTAAAAATGTATTGTCGTGTACAAACATAAGTTACATTAATCATTAAATGATCAATTATATGAATAGTTGAAGGGGAAAAAAACGAATGTTAATAATGTATCGAATATATATGATTAATTGAAAAAAATGTGACAAAACGTGGAAAAAAAAAAAGTAATGTAAACACACTAAAATTATAATAATATATATGAAATGCAAAAATAAATGGAAAGTGCCATATAAATATAAGAACTTTAGGAGGCTCCTGTTGGGAAAAAAAAACCTAATTTGCAGCTTTTTTGTAACTTCCGTTAAACAGCTTAGTAAAACTTAACGGCTGTTAATTGATGGGGACCATTATTGTAAAAGTTTTAATGACAAGGACTATGTTGAGAAAAAATCTTAACAGTCATTAGCTGATGGGGACCTTACTGCAAAAGATTTAACAACAGGGGCTAATGTTGCAGAAAAAGATATTCGCACGGAAACCAAGTAACCGAATTTATATATATGTATAGAATATGGTTTCGTGTCACTATATGTCGATATCCATAGCGCTTTTATTACTTAAATTCCATCGAATGCCATAAGGCATGATAGGACTATAATTACGAAGATAAGATCAGGTTAAAGATGAAAAATGTACGTTGATGCTGATAAGAAGTCACCCGGCAGATGAAACCTGAGTTGCATCCATGGTCGATTCAAGTGAAAGATTCTGGACGACGGATGGCTTGTGTCCTTACTACATGTCGTGAACAAAAGACACACAATGAATTATGATTGAATCTTCAAAATCTCATTCAAAACACGGAAAATTTATCATAAACTGCAAGTTCTGTTTAAAATACAAAAGTGAACTCCAGACTATCATCTCATCAAACATAAACAGTTACATGCCGAGGAAAAAATCAACAAGTATAATTAAACTTTAAGATTTGATCAAACCATGCACAATTTGGCAATAAGTTGCATCTTTTGATTTTATTCTTTGATGGTAAACAAATTTTATTGAACATAATAGAAATTACAACCTTATACAAGATGTACAGAACCATATATTGCAAAACGAAACCTTACCTTTTAGAAAGAAAAAAAAAATGTTGCAAAGTTTTAATTGGTGTCCTCCATTCCCTAATACTGTGACAACCATAAATAATCAAAAGCAAATGTGAATACAATCACATACTCATTCTACTAATGAAATTATCCATCTCCCCATCCATGCCAACACACATACATAAGAAACATGAAATCCTAGATTTGCTACAAAACCAGGATCAAATGAGCTACCTTCAACGAATCGAACTGCTTCATCAGTTCGGGAATCCGAATCCCATAGCTGGACCCCTGTACTGTGCACCTCCTCCTACTGCTGTTGGTCCAAATGAATATGGTGATTTGGTTTTGGTAGTATAATCATCATCATAAATCTTTGTTGTGGCTCTCTCAACAGCTTTAAAAACATCATCTCTTGTCACAAAATCGCCACCTAATAATACACACACAACGTAATTTCAATATGCTAATAAGTGAAAATTAGATACTTGAAATGAAATCAAGATTTTCTTAACAAACCTCTGCGACCAGCAAGCATTACAGATTCGTTAGCTATGTTTTCAAGATCAGCTCCAACTAATCCTTTGGTACGAGAAGCAACAAGTTCGCAAATGGTTTCTTTGTCTTCCTGCATGGGGACATCTCTCATATACAAAGCAAAAATCTTTCGCCTACCATCTTCATCTGGTTCACCGACAAGAACTTTCCTGGAAAATCGTCCTGGTCTCATCAAAGCAGAATCCAGTGTCTCCGGCCTGTTAGTAGCAGCTATAACTACCACACTTTCATCCTTATCGAACCCATCCATCTCAGTCAAAAGCTAAAACATCAAGAACATAACTTTTACAGGAATAGACAGATTAATGTTCCAAATCTTTGTGAATTTGTTATGTGCGATTAAGACTTGGAGTTTAAGCAAAAGGTGACAATATGGGTTAGGTGGGTAAACGGGTCAATATGGGATATGATACGCGCTGGATTAATGGTATGTCAAGTATGATCTTTTTTGAACATCAAATTTAGATCACTGACGGGCCACTGAAGTATCATCGTGTCACCAGTAGAACCACCCGATCATATCCCCACTAGGGTAAAAATGTCATACACATATTCAGCAGAAAATCATACTAGGTTGAATCAAGTGGTTGGAGCCTTGTCTTTGGAGACAGAGGTCAAGGGTTCAATCCTCATGCCCAGCAAGGCTAGAGGTCCTATTCTACATTTGGTAGAATCTGGAAGCAGTCTTTTTACATTTGGTAGGGGTAAGGCTGTCTACAAATGCACCTCCCCCATATATCATCGAAGACGGTATTGAGACCCAAACCCGTGGAAGACGGCATTGGGGGTTACTTTACCTACCCATGCAGGAGAAAACTCATAACCTTTGTGAGACTCGAACCCAAAACCTTATGGTCTCTAGATCCCACTAAGCAATTAAGCCATTGTCGGTGTGTCAAGTATAATAGAAAGAATTACAAGTATGTTTTTCGACAACAATAATCTTTTAATTAGAATAAGGTAGAAAGTTTATGCATTAACTCAACAATATGAGAGACTCTGATATTTCATTTCAGCAATGTTCAATTTTACTAGTATTTATTTATCCATTTGAGTATTTGACCCGTTAAAGATAAAAAGAAACCAACTCGAACCCATTCATAAGTAAACGGGAATGACTTCCATCATCTTTAAGTAACAAATATATTGTTTGACCTCTGAAACAGAACTATGTTACCTGGTTTAAAGTTTGGTCGCGTTCACAATTCAAAGTTCTTCCACGTTGCTCACCGACCGCATCTATCTCATCTATGAAAATAATAGATGGCGAATTTTTTCTTGCCTCACGGAAAATTTCTCGAACACGGGCAGCTCCGGTACCAACAAAAACCTCTACCAATTCACTAGCTGAAATGGAAAAGAACGACACACCTGCTTCTCCAGCCACAGCACGGGCCAGCAATGTTTTCCCTGTCCCTGGAGGACCAGCAAGCAAAACCCCTCTGGGCAACTTTGCCCCAAGTTTCATGTATTTGCTATCTTCATTAATGCACAAGACAATCTACAAAATTCAAATGAAAGATTAACACCAAAATTATAAAAAAACATCGACATTAAACCTGATGATGACTTACCTCAAGAAGTTCAGCTTTTGCAGAATCTACACCTTCCACGTCATCGAAAGTTACAGACAGTTTCTTACTCTGTTTTCTTTTTTTCATTTTCCCAAGACCTTGTTGCATATACAACTGATAGCCTGAAATTCCCACCATGACCCAGTACGGCGTTGTTTGAAACATGACCCAAACCACAGTCTTCATTGTATCAGAAAGCAGTTCAGGGTCTGCACCGTATGTGATACCCTTATCTCTTAGTATCCTAATAATTTGTTGTTTATCGTCTCCCACGTTTCTTGTATAGTGCCTCCACCTGGGTGTAAATAATTTCAACAATTCTATTTGACCCGGTTCACTTTGTTGAGTTTCAACATCTTGGTCATTGGAAGGTTTGGCGTCATAATAGATCAGGCGTGAGTTCTCCACAAATTGAACTCGTGTCACACTCCCATCCCGAATGCCACCAATAAAATCCGAGTACGGGACAACTGTTTGACGTAGCGCTACTTGCTTTGGAAGAGCAAAGGAGAAAACCGCCACAACTACACAAAGAGAAGCTCCAACCATAAATGTGTATATCTTTGTCCACCGCTTCTTACTTTTACGAGTCTTTGTTTTTGCTGACTGAGTCTCTGTAATAGAGTTGAGAAAATCAGAAAGAGACCAAATCAAGACTCAACACAAAAGCCCATAATCTAAAAAAACCCATCAGTGTTTGTTCAATTCCTCATGATATAACCAAACATATGTCAAGAAACATATGTGATAAATCCTGTTAAGATTTAAGACTGCAATAAAAAAGTACAAAAAAAATTGCATACCATCTTTAGTCTCACCAACAGGTCCCTCTTTCGCCCATTGACATTGAAACTTCAAAATTTGTTCAAAATGTGCATAACGCCATTTTGGGCAGAAAAGCATTAAATAGTCAGTAATGCAACACGATTAGCAGTATATACGAATCACACATACAAAACACTATATATATTGAATAAATTCTGGTTCTAGAAATTCATACAACTTCCCAAACTCA